>NC_089195.1:23320903-23638403 GCF_963930695.1 Labrus bergylta
TTTAATGAAACATGTACAGGCCCAATAATGAAGAACATTTACATGACATATGTTTTCCTTTAACTTTTTTCACTAGGGTAGTTTGGAACGTGAGCTCCTTAAAAACAGTAAATTACCGTTTTCTGCATTTCAAGTGGAGTTGTTTTTTTTCCCCTGCTTGACCGAGCCAGGAAGCTGTTTTCAGTCTTTGTGCTAAGCTAACCGTCACTGATGGTAAATGTAATGAACAGATATGAAAGTAAAAAGTCCCCACTGATCAAGCATATGTTTCCCCCAATATCCAATCGTTAATCCGGTCTGTGTACAAAGTCAGCAGTCGCTAACTCACCTTCTGCAGCTTAAACACTGTTCATTGTGTAAGGCAGCATGCAGATTGTAGCTCGTGTGTCGAACAACAGAAAATGAGTCTTCGCTTTAATTACATCCTGGTGAATCAGCGAGCATATGAGGTCCTCTCTGGTCAGCCACTGCTATTGTTTACTTCATGTGTTACTCTTACTCCCAGAGGTCCCCTTGGAGCTCAGTGCCCTTCCTAAAACCTCCCCCACACTCACACTCACACTCTTTCACACAAACACACACACACACACACTCTCCCAGTCTACTATGACAAAATTGTGTTAATTTACCCAGCCAGTAGTATTAACCATATTATATCAAATAACTGCCACAGACAATTGGGCGGCCAGCTTGGTGACTTCATTTTAATTGATTTTCTTACATGCTCTCAGGCGCGGATGATTTGGTTTCCCTCTGACACTATGTTTATTAAAGGCATATTGCATAAAGGAATAAATAGATATTGTTGGTTAGATTTATATGAGCTTTGAGAGAATGCAGAGACTTGCCCCTTGTTTTAATATCAGCCGGGCTTTTAAGTGTTTAGTTTGATTAGAGTCAATATGTTTGCTTAACCTCAAGGCCAAAGGGACACCTCAGCGTGTGTGTGTGTGTGTGTGTGTGTGTGTGTGTGTGTGTGTGTGTGTGTGAGTGTACAAGGATGTGTACATGAATGTGTTTGTTTTTATAAGGAACTGGAGATATGTTTACATTTATTCAAAAGCTGTCCATCACAGCGATAGTGTCAGCTACCTAGGTGTGCTGGCTTCATTGGAATATGTAACACAGGGAGTCAATAGAGCCGCTGTTTGTTAGCCAGAAACTGTTTTTATTTTCTGTCTTTTCTTCAAGCGGGATGGCTGCGAGGAGACCCCAGGACCATTTCATCTCGAACATCCTTTACCAGCTGTCGCAGTCTTAAAGGCATGCTGTTCAGCCCACAGAAAATCCCACTAATCATCTTTTTGTGTTTGAGGGCACAATATGCTGAAACAGGCAGGGTGCACCCACACACACACCCACACACACACACACACACACACACACACATACACAGACACACACATATATATATATATATATACACGTATACACACACAAACACACATGCACACACACATAGAGACCCTGTCAGTCTGCTGCTCTCTTGTCCCCATGCCCTGAGGGGGAAACAGAGAGAGGAGAGAGGAGGGGGGTTTAGTATAATCACTTGTTAGAGGTCTGGCTCTGTCCTCCCTACTCTCCTTTCTCTCCTCCTCTCAGGAACCTCTTCACTCCTCGACCAACTCTTCTGTCCATCTACCAGTCAGAACAGCCGTTCTCTTTTTCTCTGTTTACCCCTGACTACATCCTGTTTGTCTGCTCTTCTTCCTTCTCTGTCTTTAAATGCCTCTTTCTTTCTGTCCCTCTCACACACTCTCTCTCTCTTTCTCCAACTTTCTGACTCTTTTATACTGATAGCTTGTACTGATAGCTTATAGAACATAAGAAAAGTATTATAAATCAGGTTTGAAACCGTATTGGTCAATCTGTTTGTGTTATACTGAAGCATATTCCAGGCCAAAATATGTCGAGGACTACTAAACCAAATAACAATTTGTTTTTTGATACCTTGTTCAGTTGTATATTTCATAAAGACAGAGATTATTATTGTTTGTCCTAGTAGTTTTAGTTTGTAGTTTGTTTACACTGTTAACACATGTGACCATTAGGCTCCTTGGGGTTAGAAGTGCAGAAAATGTCGACACAGTTTTGTCATTATATATACAAATATAGTTAAACTACTTACATTTAGTTAAAATATGTCCTTAATCAAGTTGCTATGTCGCAATACAACAGTACAGTGCTTGTGTCAGTTTATACATTTTATAGAAAATGTTCCATATTGTCTTACATTTATTCATGACATTTGTCTTGACATTGTTCTTAGAAGACACCACACTCTCTCAAATGATTTCTTAATCTACAGAAACACAGAGTCAGTGACAGTTTATGTCTTCACACAGTTACATGGAGGAACTGAGGTCCAAGAGATTGGGAAGTCCGACCTACCAAGGGATGAAACGAATCAGCTTTAGACACCCCTCTGTTCTCAGAGCATTAAATTAACCTCAATCTATTCATTATGATTGAAATGTAAGGGAGGGACTTATTTAGTCTCATTCTGTGAATTTGGAGTGTATCACATTGTAAACAAAAACAAATAAATCCTGTATCTTTGCACTTCATTTAGTCCAGTTGAATACTTACACAGGCAGTCTAAGTCGAGTGAACAATAAGTCCTCTCACTAATTTCTCCTCTCAATGACTTTATGAGTTAACAGCCAATGCATCATTCTTCTCATTGACTAATGTCCTGCTTCATTTTGTCCTTTCCGCTTTTCCGTCGCCCGCCGTGCAACACTGATTAATGCCATCACAGCAAATTAGATAGCCAAGGAACAACATGTTTATCATTTTCAAGCGTTAAGAAAAGTTCTTTCTTGCCTCGTTCCCTTCAGTGCATTCAAAGCAGTAGGCACATCAGGGTGATGTATGTATGTGCAGTATAGAGGGGGAAATATTAATTGGATAAATTGGCCAGAGATGTGTCCTTTCTTTTAAAGGTTGTGAGACAGAGGACAAGAGTTGGGAGTAAGGTACCTCCAAGTAATGATGTCATTCTTTACTGTACACACTGACTCAGATTTTGAAGGACCCGTTTGAACAGTTACACAAAGGATTTCTAAGATCTCTGTTGATTTTTTTCTGCAGAGTTTTGTTGGTCTACTTGATTGTTGCCCTTATATATTTGACCAACAATAGTTAAATATAATACTTATATACTGTATAGTATTTTTTAAAGACGTGGAAATCTCCACTTGGACTGTAGAGAGAAGTGTACGCTAAAGTGCCTTAAACCTGCATTCTCTCTAATGGCCAGCAAGGGGCGACTGTATTGTTTTAAAAAGAAGTCCATTTTAAGTCTTAAGCAAACATGACCAGACATGACTCTGGATTTACAGCCTAACAATAGCTTAGCAATCATATCTTATTTAAGTAACCAAATTCCATGGACAACTTTTGTTGTGTAATGATGAAATCAAAAGAGCTGTGTATCAGTTAGTCCCGTTAATAATGAATTGACGTTGACGTTAACCAGTATTATTAAAAAACATCAACTTTTTGCAATGTCAATAGATTTGAGATCTTATTAGGCCATAATGCCTATGAGAACTAAAAGTTACACTTGTGTCTGTATTTAAAATATATGTATAAAAGGAACTTGTTTGATTTATCACCACTGTCTTCACTCTAGCTGCGCTCCATAAGTAGCTTCATGTGGGTCAAGAAGGTCACAATAAAAGCGCACATCGCAGAGACGCTCAATTTGGCTCGTTATTCAATGTGCTCTTTAAAGCACAGGAGGTACTATGCTCTTGCTCAGGAATTCCGTGATACATCTCACCATGTAAGAGCAGTGTTTGGACGTGAACGGACACCAGATTAACCAGAAGTTAAAGGTCTCACTAATTGTTTACAAATTAACGTGCATGGTAAACATTTGTCAATAATTAGTGCAGATAATTAACAATTTAGAGATTATCGCACGTGTGCCCTGCTCTGAAAAATCGGTCTTTTCTAGCAGACTTTTTCTGGCCAAAGCCATGTTATAACTGCTGTTTAAAAAACCTACAAGCTGTCATGGAAGGAAATAACAACAGTGTGAACTGATTATTAGCAACAGTGACTTGAAAAGATTTGAGTTCAGAATACATAGTCAGCTACTGCATTAATCATTTTTATGGTCATTAGGCTAGCTCATTTTGACTGCAGACACAACATATACACATCTTTATAGTTACTTACCATTACTTACAAAATTATTTAGATTTTGATCTTTTTTATTGAATGTTGTCTCTTCAGTTTAGAACAGTGGTTTCTAACTTGGAGTTAAGGACTTGGTGTTTAGGACTTCCCAACAGGTCATATGTAAAAGTGGAGAATCTGTTATTGTTTTTATCTTTTCAAACGATCCTAATGCTAAACTGTGCTTTAAAACCTTGTTGGCCCAATGAGTTACAATAGTAGCCTCAGGTATTGACAGAAGGAGAGCAAGCAAGGAGATATTCTCATATCATTTTCATCCTCATATCATGCTGTGAACGTAGCCTGGCATTGGTATGTTCTTACCCAATGTTCCCTCTCCCAGGCTGTATATCACATCATAAAGAATACATAAACCCCCTCTCCAAAAAAAGAAAAACTACCCAGTCTCCAAGGCATCAGTGCGGAGCCCTGTTCTCTAAGTCTGCACAGAAAAAGAGCTCAAACAAAGAACTTTCCTTAGAAAGAAAAACAACATCGCTCAAACAAAAAAAACAAAAAAAAATCCAGAGACAATGCTAATAACTGTGAAATATGAATGGTGACTTGACATATTTGCAAATGTGCTGAGAGGCGCCCTACTAAACGCGATAAAATGGGAAACCAATGGCGTGGAAGAAAGCGGTTGTGGGCCCCCATCTCTCGCCATTAGATGTTCAGTGGAAGCTGTCAACAGAAGGCGCATTTGCCTGCCAAGCTCCCTCTCTGACTGAGCTCTGTGCCTGCAGCACGCCCCGAGCTCCTCTTTGAGTCAAAGGCTTCATTTCACTTCTTTTAGCCTCATTCGCATGTGCTGCTACACAAAAACCCAGCTCGCTCGCAGCCTGCCTCTTGTGTGTGTGTGTGTGTGTGTGTGTGTGTGTGTGTGTGTGTGTGTGTGTGTGATGCTTTGTGTCTATGTGTGTGTTCTCATGCTTGTGTGTGTGTCTGTGTGTTGCCTTAAATTTTTGCACATGTGAACATGTGTGTAAATCACTTGGTGATGCCTGGATTCTCACTCTGTGCTCTGACGGCCAAAAAGCTACAGTGACAGGAACACAGAAAGAGACCAGAGGGCAGAGTCCATCATTACACATTTTCTGCTGCTATTAGCATAGAGCTAGCTCTTTTTAACTGAAAAAACACACTCAGCTGGTTTTCTCTGTGATCCATTCATTATTATACCACAAATAGCTCAATTCATTTGACACTGGTAACTTGAGGAGTTGTCCGATCTTGTACAGCAGTCACCAACTTGGGAGTCAGGACTTCCTAACAAATAGTAACATAACGATGTACAAGAGATATACAGCAAATCAATGACAATTGGTCAAAAGTGTAATTTGTTTAACTTAGAAGTGGCACAAACCAAAAAAGGTTGAGAAACTTTGTTTTCAGCACAATTAGGAAGAAAGGATACCCTGAAGTTGCCAAAAGTTTACCACTGCAGTAAGTCTAAGCTGAGAACGCAGCAGGATTTTATCCTTATCTGGAGAATTCAGCTGAAGCAAGTGTGAGGAGGTGGTGACATTTATTCCCTGCGATAAGTTCCAGCCATAGACTATATTGACGGGACAGGTGATATCTCTCCGCACGTAATTAAACGGTAATTAAATGTTCTGTACGCCAGTATGTTCTTCTCCGCTCTTTTGTTGATATATTGTTATTCTGTAAAACTACAAATAGCATTAATATAAAGTCTAATACTCATCACTCATCACAATACTCAACACTCAGCGGACTCTGTTGCTTCATCCGCCACTCACATGTCATTCCTTTTCTGTCTAGTCTTGCCTCAGGAGACCCGCTAGTGCCGCCAACCCCCCTCCCGTCTGACTTGGAGTCTCCCGCTGTGAGGTGCATAATGTAAACAAATGGTTCAGGAGGATTTCAGGGGCAGTCCTGAAACTCTTGACATTGCACAATTGAAAACCGTTTTTAAGTATAAAAATAACCTCCATGACTTAATAACAAATAGTAATGTTTAGACGCATCCATGTGGGTCCCAAATATTATCATGATTCATGCATTTTCTTTTTACTTTATTTATCTGCAAGGGGATTATACCTAATACGACATGCTTCACACACACACATATGGGCCTGAAATACACACAAGCACAGACAGGGCCTATGGTCATGCATTAATGGAGAGATTTCAGATTGAGGTGCCCCGGGCGGTTGGGGGCACCTCGGCAGTGTTTGGGAAGTAAATTGGTCCTACTCCAGCTCTTTTACATCCACCGTAACGCCTGGCCTATATGACTGTTGAAACAACCAACTCAAACATAGATTTGTGGTGCAAATATAACTTTGACAAGTACTTTCCCCTGTTTTGTTTTTTTTCATTCCTGTCTCCTTATATTTTAATAAACATATAACACTTGCAGACTGGAAGGATTTAACCAAAAAATAACATGGTTGACATTGTCATGTCATTGCATCAAGAAAATCCAAATCTCCGTAACTAATACCAGAAGTGAATTGTTTCAAAAATAAGTGACGACAGATGTGGAAAAATAGCTGATCAAGTGCAAAGGCCACACTACAGTGTTTGTGCTGAGAAATCTTTTTTTTTTACAATCTGCCTTTTCCTGAAGATATTTTTAATTATGAATGTTTCCCACATCTTAAAAATCAAACAATGTCAAAAACTTAATGAAATCTTGAATTGAAACCAAAAAGCCCTGAACACTGCCATGAGTGTATGACTTCCTAACACCATAGCTGTCCTCTGGCCAGTCTCTTTGGCTAGCAGCCCAAGGGTCAGACCAGTGGAGTGGAAGTTGAAGAGGGCTGTTTGAACGTAATAGGTTTTGACTGGCATGTGTTTCACGCTTCACCGCACCATTGATTGAGCGCTTGTTTGCTAAATCACTGCTGGTTTCCCCTGTCTGGTAGGCCTGTGACACGTGTGGTGTGTGTGGTCACTTCAGCGCGGTGGAGGGAAAGAGAAGAGCAGGTGCAACTGTGGTGACCCAGAGAGGACAGAAGTTAAAAATGACAAGGAGAAAAGCTTAAAATAAATGACACGGAAAGCAAATGATTTATGTTTTCAAACTCACTAAAACAGGAATCAATCCCCTAATTCATCCAGAAATCTTAGCTCTTTGGTCTCCTACTCCAAAGACACTCAGGTTCATAACACCCCTCCTCCTCCTAGTCTTTCTCTCTCCCATTTCACTCCTCCTCAGCCCCCCACCCCCATTTAAGACATGCTTTTTACAGCTCAGAGGATGTGGCAGAGGAGGGAGGGTGGTGTCATGGGTCAATGTCACTCAGCCTGCCGTCCACTCAACGGATGAATATCTCTTAGAGAAGACCTCCTATTAGCTGACTTTTGTTTTGGCACTTACAAACATATCCGGCAGACCCTAACTATATACTAACGTTGAATAAACTGCGAAACAGTTGAAAATGTTGTGTGTTATGTCAAGCACAGATGGTTCATGTATGGGTTATATATAGATATATATATATACATAATTTTAAAAGATTTTATTTAAAATAGCGTCAGGCCCAGGAGTCAAACCTACGACCAGTACAACAAGCACTGCAGCCTCAGTACATCTCTACCAACTGAGCTCCAGCGCCCTAGTGATAAAGTGAATGTCTCTAAATTGTAGTAGATGCTCGAGGCTCGAGGTTGACATTGAGACTGGACAAGGTCCTCTAAAGCAGTGTTTCTCAACTGGTGGGTCGAGACCCAAAAGTGGGTCACAGATCTATTTTCAGTGGGTTGTGAATACAGTATGTGCCTGGAAAAATATATTTGTTGTTTGGAGTTGGTGGTGGGTCCTGAGGGTGGACCAGTTGAGAGCCACTGCTCTAGTGGACATTATCCCTGCAACTTGGTTTACTGATGAGGCTAAGACGGAGTGTTTTAATCCCTTAGGCCTCAGTCAGCCCGGCGATAGTCGGGGACGCCCAGATTTATTTCAAACATGTTTGATAGTAAGAATTTAAAAACTTGACAATTACATCATGAAAGGTTCCGGCAGAAGTTGTGTGTGACTACAATATAATCACAAGGGAGCACTGTAGTCATGGCGACCAGCGGCAGGACGCAACCAGGCGTTTTTTTTTTGTTCGTACAGATAATCAGTGCAGCACTTTTCTGAAACTTGTATCCATATATCTACGATTGTATCAACTTTCCTATATCCTACAACAACTTCCACTTCCTTCTCTTTTACCAAACGCCGTCCGTTGGAATTTTCAAATGAAACTTTATTAACAATTGTCAACGCTCCGTTCGGATTTCACTCATACAGTGTGAGCTCTCCGGCCGTAACCGACAATCGGGTCGTACAGTGTGAGCACATCAATCGCAAGGTCTGGTCTGACATACCACCCCGACTTTTATAAAAAAAAATATGGGGAAAAATCGCACAGTGTGAGCCAGGCTTTAGGGCGGATAGAAGTGTGTGGAAGACGGCCTCTGGCTGTGGAGGTAAAGACTGGGAGTGTGTGATGAGTTTGTCCGCCTTTGAGAGCTCCTAGGGCGGATAGAAGTGTGTGGAAGGCGGTCTCTGGCTGTAGCGGGAGTGTGTGATGAGTTTGTACTGTTGATCTCTGTAAGTGAGCGGAGTGAGGATGACATTGAGAGCGCGCATAAAATGTCACTTCCTGGAGCTTTCATGGAAAATACGACCCGGGTAAAAATTTTATACAGGCAACACAGATAGACAGTGAACATCTACTTTTTCACATAAGCTAACCGTTCACTTATTAATGGGCGATAAAAAAACGCTTAATATATGAAAAAAGTTACATAAAGAACCTTAAACTTTGTCCTGTGTGTGTGTGTGTGTGTGTGTGTGTGTGTGTGTGTGTGTGTGTGTGTGTGTGTGTGTGTGTGTGTGTGTGTGTGTGTGTGTGTGTGTGTGTGTGTGTGTGTGTTTTGAAGACACATATGGAGATGCTAGACGCAAGCTTGCACGAGCAGAAGCAGCATCTGATTTTCAAACAGACAATGTCATGCCAAAGAAGCGACGAAGAAGGTAATTTATGTTTTCAACCAATTACGATTAAAAGTCATAAATATGGCTTTGAAGCTTTGTCAAGAGAAATTGTCTGCAGTTATAATTTCACCCTGGGTCAAACTTAAATATGCAAAAATTACTACATTATTTTAATTGATTTAAGTGTTTACAGGGGTCAAACAGGATTGAAGACGATCTTTAAAACATTTTTATTTTTTTATTTGTAAGTTTGGCTGCTCATTGTTTGTATGAAAAATTGTTCTGTGGCCTGTCCCCCCACCTCCCCCTCCAGGTTCACAGCTGGAGAAAAACAATACTGGAAACAGGACTAAGTTCTCATGATAGTTTATTTCAAAACACTGTTTCTCTGATTTCAGACATAGTAACATAATGAATTACTTTTTCTTTATTTTTTGTTTGTTGCAGAGGTATTTAAGACATGAAGAGTTGATTTGAAAACTTCCTCTGACTGTTTAAAAAACAACAAAGTGTTCTGTCAGTACCTAGCAACCGTTGCCAAACTACAGTTCCTTTGTTCTGTTTAAGGGGCAGAAAGCAACATGAACATGGAACCAGCCACGGTTTACACTACAAACACAACATTCTACTCACAGAATATAACACACACCATTATTAATAAATATTTTTTTTTTAAATTAAAAAACAAATAATAAAAAAACAAAAACAAAACATAATGCTATGAACTGTTGCTTTAAATCACATTTTAGAGTATGTTTTGGGGGGCGGGGCTTAGCATTAATGTTGTCCTTTGATCTCTGGCAACATGTTTACAGACAGTTTAGGGGCGGAGCTTAGTAGGCATTCTGTCCTTTCATCTCTGACATCACAATCTACAACTATTAGAGGCAAAGCCAGAAATTAAGTCTTCAGTCTACATTTCTGCGAGTGCGACACAAACGGACAAGTACAAGGAAACTGACCAACTGACAGGTAAAAATTTAACCTAGGATAAAATACTCATTCATGACTCTTCATACAGTAATACAGTGATCAACATGAATACGTTTAGGAATTTAGGCCGTGTTCACACTGGACTTCTTTTTTCAGAAAAAAGTGCTGCCTTCAGCGCCTTTTGAGCGCCTTTTGAGCGCTTATGCGCACGTGTTCTGTAACCTTAACAACGGGATCTAGTCTGCGGTGCAACCGTGCCGCAACCGGCCGGAGCACAACGCATCAATTTAGCGCAGAAAAGAACAAACGGGTCGGGAAGTCAGACACCGATACAACACTAAAACATCCAGTTTATTTTCGGAATATAACACTCCGTTTTAACGGTTCAGAAAAACGACCGTTTGTGTGTTTATGTGTTTATAAGGTTTGTATTGAGTTTTATACCACGTACTATCTCGTCCTGTCGCGAGTGAATCTGTAAAATTACCGCGGAAATTCCTTTGTCTCCGTACTCCAGCTGTCCGGCTGTGCTCTCCATGCTGTGGAATAAGAACACAGCCGGTGGGTGTTGACGGATGAGGATGCATGGACCCGTAACAGACCGGAGCGGACACGCAATGCACATATATCTGGTGGAAGTTCGCCATTTTTGGGTGCATGACATCTTTTTGGGCACTGGTAGCTAGAGACGTAGGTTACTACTCGTCCTGATTGGTCAGCTGTTAGAAAGGCGCTTGACGTCACCCAGCGCTTTTCTGAAAAGTTGAAATAATTCAACTGAAAAAGGTTTTGGGCGCATTGCTTTTTGAAAAGGCGTCCGCTTTTTAAAAAGGCGTCAACCTTTTTTCTTTTTCCATAGGCTTGTATGTAAAAAAGGCGCTGGCAGTTGAAAAAAGAAGTCAAGTGTGAACACGGCCTTAGATGATACACCAAGGATTGCTTTGCCTTATGTACTCCCAATAGTTCACTCCTTTTATAGGAGGACCACTCAAGAACAATGGGAATTATTGAAAAATAGCTCCCCCGATGAGGCCACGAAAGTTTTGTTGGCAGAACTGCGAATGGACATCATTACATTGGCAACACGATCCTTGTTGGCTAATCATAAGAGCACAGACGTTACCATGTCCGAGGAGCATGTTGAGGCCAGTTTCGGTGACACGGTTACTAAAAGTTTTGCAACAGCTTTTGGCATCAGTGACACTGTTGATTGTGCGAGTATAAATAGTTTGACACATTTAATTGCGAAAGAGGTTGCAAAAAGTGTAAACTGTACTATTATAGTTAATGCAGACACTGTGGAACCAGAAATTAATCCTTGCATCACCCCCCCGATAGACTAAATAATATGGTTAGTGATGCTTCATATTTGTTGAAATCATTTCTGATTAAGATCCAAAGTTTATGCAAACCTGGATCAGAGGGGTGCACAAGCTGGAAGCCCCTCTTCAAACGAGAAGGGACCAATGACAGACAACAGTCGGAGGTGGCTGACAACAGTAACAGCTGTTGGGCCACGCAGGCTTAGAACAGTCAAGCAATGGACTTGGGCCTGCACCTCTGTAAAAGCCTCATTTGAGTTATTCACTGAGATCACAAAGAGGCCTAAAAGGACTCTTAATCCCAGAATCCCCTGCGGTACTTCACACCTACGTGTGAAGTAAAGGGGGGACCGGAACCTCTCTCTCCTCATTGGAGGGGACCTGAGGTAGACCCCCATGGAGCAGGCCAGGCTACAAAACTCCAAGACTTCCATTGCTCGCTCTCTTTCACGCGCTGACCTTCGGTGCTCGGAGACCCAAGAAGATCTCCTGTTTCCTGCAACAATCTTCCTTTGTTTTAAGTTTTGGCGCGCAGGTAATCCGCGGCCGGCAGTGTTCTAAATTCCGAGCTCGGATTGTCCAGTGAACGCATCTCAGTTTCTCGGAGAGCGTCAGACTATAACAGATTATCAGAAAGATAACGGTCTTATTCCGTCCTGCAACGAAAGGACATCAAAGGACATCTTTCCACTCGACGGAGAACCAACGAAGCCGCTCTCGCCGTAAGGGACCCTCGCCGCCATCAGACGCCTCTGCACCAGGACGGACAGAAGATCTGCTCCATCGCCGGACTCTTTTCCTTTCACCAATCGCGGACAAAGCGATTCACAAGTGAGGCTTAATTAGGTCTGGGCAGAATTAGCTTTAGAGAGTGTTTTTAACAATTGTTGATCAAAGCAGAAACTGTAATTTTTATCTTTGTTGGACCTGCGTCCTGAGTTTTAACTGTTTAAAACTCTTGTTGTTGTTTCGGACCGCTGCGTCCTATATGTGTTTAGCGTAACAGCGTTATAACCGGGTATTACTCTTCTGATCAGAAAGGCCAGTGTAAGGTGTATTAACCTGAATTCGGCTATTGGTTTGTTTCTGTGAATGAAGGGAATTACTCCGAGTTGTGGCGCGGGAGTCGGACTGTGATCCGGCCTCTTCAGGCACGCATTTCTCTTTTATTCTCTTTTATTTCCCCTTCTACGCACACACATACACACATATTCCTGTGTAAACGTACATCTGGAGACCAACTCCACCACCGCGCCATTACGCACAGAGATCTATACACTCGCGGCTATCCAGACGCCTCAGAGACACAGATTGAGTAGGGCCGAACTCAGTCTCTTTTAGACCTTAAGGCCACATTTAGGCCTTTGTTAGGTGTGTGCCATCGGAAGGGCGACCACGTGGGACGAAGTAATCTTCCCCCCCCTTCTCTCTCCCTTTCATCCACACGTGCACGCACCCAGGTCTTTGTTAAGTTTGCGCCATCGTGAACGACCACGAGGGTACGAAGCCATCTCCCCCCCTTTCTTCTTCCCCCTCTCTCTCTCTCTCTCTCTCTCTCACACACACACACACACACACACACACACACACACACACACACACACACACACACACCTACATTCACACCTCATCCACAAGCCTTTGCTTGATAATGTTTGTTGCTTAGATTAGTTTATAATAGTTATTTGTTTAATTAAGTTCATTGATTTTGGATTGATGTTGCTTTGTTTAAATAAATTCTGTTATAATTTAAGAGAGCAGTTGTTTGTGGTTACTGGTGTATTTACATTGTGATATAAGCTGGGTGCGAAGGCTTTGTGTACGGATTTCACGCCTTCAATTTATGAAATATAGTTATTCATTATTAATAATATTAGTAATTAAATAACTAATTTGAGACTGATTTGAGTGATATTTTGGTTATATTTACCTGATTACAGGTTGGTGCCCCAAAACGAGATTAAACATAGTTTAATGATATTTTATTTATATTATTAATAATTAAGTATAATTATTAAAGAATATAACCAAAGTTGACTTGATACAACCCCAACAAATGGTGCCCCGTGTGAGGCCTTCAATAAACCAGCTTTGTTGCACTGTAAATGCACAGTAATCCAAACTTAAAATCCTAAAAAGGATCCTTCGGAAGAAAATTATATTTTCTTTAAATTTTTGTGGTTTAAGCAAAGCAGACATCAAGCTGTGGCTTAGTTGTGTTGTATGTTGTTAGTTAATGGTTAAAGCCATAACTGTTGTCCCCTTTGGGTCCATACAACAATTGGACATAATGATGCAGCTAGTGTGACTTTATCAAGGAACTTGATTTGTTGCATTAATCTAGATTTTGATCCTGAAGTATTCTACTAAAGGATTGTGGTGCTCCTTGTTGTTTGAGAGCCATTTGGCCAGATGAGAGTGTAACCTCATCATTGTTGCATAGCCAGCTGTCTGAGAGGTGTGAGTTCCTCCCTTCCTTTGAGGACTTGAGAGGTGTGAATCCCCTCTCCTATCTTCCAGGATAGACTGCAGTGATCAGTTGGGAAACTTAGATAAGATTTGCTCTTGTGTACCAAGACCCTAGGTGAGTCGGGGGCTGAGACTCCTTTTGGATCAGACGACGCAGCACTGCAAGAAACTGCTGCCGGTCTGACAAACCTCTCCTTAGAAGAGAGTGTCAACCTATATAGCTAGTCAATTAGCATTAGTGATAAGAAGTAAGAAGAGCTAGTTGATCTTGTCAACCACAGAGCCAGGCTCACCCCTAATAAAGACAGAATGTATGCAGAAGACATACATCAACTATGGGCCAAAGCTCACTATGGATCAGCCGATCCACCCCTTCAAGACATAGTTGCTAATCTTATCCACCTCCCTATAGAGCAGCTCGACAGCCTGAACTCCTACACCCTCAGCACATGTGAAAAGAAACTAAAGGGCTTGGTTGAATATGCAAATCAAGCAACTGGGAAGCCAACATGTACAGTTTCAGATGTTCTAGGCGAAATTCTCCTCCTTTATCAGCGCAAATCAAATGTGCAGAATGAGATACACCGGGAACAGCTAGCCCGGGTACTAGAAGAAGGACAGATCCTGCGGGACGACTTCGAAAGAATGCAGGATAAACTAAAGACCTTGCAGGAAAATTGCAAGGCCCTGCAGGAGGAGAATAAAACACTGCATGAAAGCAGCAAACTGGCCGAACAGAAGAAACAAAGTGACACGGTACCCAGATTTCAGGATAGGCAGATAAGTACTGCAGCCCCCAGATCAGCTGAGAAAACCTCAGACGAAGGATGGGAGACTGAACCAAGCCCCTGGAGGAGGGAGACAGACATGTTGCAGGATCTGGAGGAGAGGGGAAGGCACCGCCGGGTCGATCCAGGCACAAAAGCGCCCACGTCCTCAGACCACCCGGTAAAGAGCTGGATGATTAAAGATGAAGGGCCCCCGCGTTCTGCAATACGCTTTGAGCGAAGAGAACCCTCACCCCGCAGGAGGAGAGGCTTTACTCCCCCTAGAGACAGGGAGGAGACACGGGCCCAATTGGGCACCGAACGCTACCTGTCCCACGATAGACGGCCACGTCTGAGCCAAACACAAACCCCGCCACGGTTACAACCCTACTACCGTGACAACCACAGGGCTTACGATTCATCAGACGAATCGGAAGACCCTCGCCAGCCTTCGGGTCAGGGCCTGCGAACCAGGCAGATAGAACCTCAGGCCAAAGATCTGAAGCGTTTTGACCCAGATAGCCCAGATTCAAGTCTTAACGATTACCTTAGAGAAGTTGACCATTGTCTCCTTGACCTGCCTCATGCGTCCTCACATGAAAAACTGAAACGGATCTGGAAGACTACGGCTAGGAGTGTCCGTGATTTCATGGGGACACTCCCACCAAAGGTCCGATCCTTGCAGAAAGGAAACAAATCTGTTAATCAGCACTTACAAACTGCCAAGCAGAAAGTGTTGGACATGCTTGAATTAATTCAGGGAGCACAGGTAAGCATGGAGCAAGACACATCGTCAGGATATGACTCTGATCCTGGACCAAGCCCCTTAAGAGATCAAACAACCCTGCTGAAAAAGCTCAGTAAAGAACCGAGCAGCCAGGATAACCCAAGGACTGAGGAAATAAGTCTAGTTTTCCCTGATTTTGACTGTGGAGCCCCGCTCCTTGGGGAAACGCCCCAGTTCTCTGACAACTGTGACACCCTTTCACACCTTCACAGGTTTGAATCACCACATAGGAAGGGGGGTGACTTCTCAGCCCCCAGAGACAGAGATAACACCAGGCCCCCTCCTGCTACCTGTAGGTTCCCATTGCAGGATTCACGGCTAAGGAATATCCAAACCTCAGATGACTGGGATGGCTCCCTTCTACCCAGAGATCAAAGAATGCGCATAAGGCTCATTGAATCCATGGCACAGGATGTAGAGCGGTTTGATCCAGATAACTCAGACCTCTGCATCGATGATTACCTCAGAGAGATTAACCTGTGTCTCAGTGAGGTACCTGATGCATCCACAAGAGAAAAACTCAGGCTGATCTGGAAGACAACTTCCAAGAGTGTCCGTAACTTCACGACTACCCTTCAGCCTGAGATCAGATACCAGTACTCTGCGCTCTGCAATGCTTTGCGCCAGGAATACTCCACCTACATTGACCCTGCATCTGCCCTTCTTAGTGCTTTCAGTGTCTTGCATCAGAAGCACGAGGCCCCCAAAGATTATTACTGGCGACTTAGATCTGCATATTTCCAGGGACGTAAGGCTCCAGGTTTGGAAGAGAACCCAACTTTCAAGTCCATCTTCATGCACAATCTGCATGGCTGCGTGCGTTCAGATGTCACCCTGCATAGTCGTACACATCAGCTTAGTATGAAAGAGATCAAGAGATTCGCACAGGCGGTTTGGCAGACACGCTTACGCCACGTGTCACGTGAGGGCAACAAGCTGCCTTGTGCTAAGAATAAGAGACCATATCACCGGCAGAATAGAGAACAGAGCCAGGGGGGTGGGACTCAACCACAGAGTAGGTTCCAGCCTGGAGAACTGATCGCTACCAGATCCGAACGGAACTCTCGGGATGGCCGTAGTCTGAGACAGAAGGGTAGGTATAATCGGAGTTCCTACGAGCTCCCTAAGGACTCCCTCGCTTACAGAGAACCCGATTCTGACTCCACATAGGAGTGGGGGTGTAGCCTCCATTGTAGAAACACAACAATGTCACTCTACCGACATGAATGTTTCCTAGTCCCTGTTTTGTGTTTTGACATTGGTAGGGAGACACATAATGTACATGTACATTTACACACCTACATGCCACAAACACCTTCCCACAGGCTTACTCCTGCCCAGGCTAGGAGTTAGCCCACAAATCTACACCTTATACTCTTCTCTTTCTCCCCTCCTCTTGTCTGTTTGTTTCATTTGTTTTGTTAAAGAATGCACCTTGAGTAGCGAAGTTTGCTAATGCCTGGTTATGTTTTATGCCTAGCTTTAAACGTGGTTAGACAGTCTGCCCAGACTTTGCCTCAGTATCTGCCCAGACCGAATGCCTCTCAAAATGTATGGACTTTTGGCTCACTAACTATTTGAAATTTGTCTCCTCACGCATGGACTGTTGGCCCTATTTGCCCTAAAGACCGCGACCCGCAATCCCATTCTTCAGGACAAAGGGGGGATGTTGGGCCACGCAGGCTTAGAACAGTCAAGCAATGGACTTGGGCCTGCACCTCTGTAAAAGCCTCATTTGAGTTATTCACTGAGATCACAAAGAGGCCTAAAAGGACTCTTAATCCCAGAATCCCCTGCGGTACTTCACACCTACGTGTGAAGTAAAGGGGGGACCGGAACCTCTCTCTCCTCATTGGAGGGGACCTGAGGTAGACCCCCATGGAGCAGGCCAGGCTACAAAACTCCAAGACTTCCATTGCTCGCTCTCTTTCACGCGCTGACCTTCGGTGCTCGGAGACCCAAGAAGATCTCCTGTTTCCTGCAACAATCTTCCTTTGTTTTAAGTTTTGGCGCGCAGGTAATCCGCGGCCGGCAGTGTTCTAAATTCCGAGCTCGGATTGTCCAGTGAACGCATCTCAGTTTCTCGGAGAGCGTCAGACTATAACAGATTATCAGAAAGATAACGGTCTTATTCCGTCCTGCAACGAAAGGACATCAAAGGACATCTTTCCACTCGACGGAGAACCAACGAAGCCGCTCTCGCCGTAAGGGACCCTCGCCGCCATCAGACGCCTCTGCACCAGGACGGACAGAAGATCTGCTCCATCGCCGGACTCTTTTCCTTTCACCAATCGCGGACAAAGCGATTCACAAGTGAGGCTTAATTAGGTCTGGGCAGAATTAGCTTTAGAGAGTGTTTTTAACAATTGTTGATCAAAGCAGAAACTGTAATTTTTATCTTTGTTGGACCTGCGTCCTGAGTTTTAACTGTTTAAAACTCTTGTTGTTGTTTCGGACCGCTGCGTCCTATATGTGTTTAGCGTAACAGCGTTATAACCGGGTATTACTCTTCTGATCAGAAAGGCCAGTGTAAGGTGTATTAACCTGAATTCGGCTATTGGTTTGTTTCTGTGAATGAAGGGAATTACTCCGAGTTGTGGCGCGGGAGTCGGACTGTGATCCGGCCTCTTCAGGCACGCATTTCTCTTTTATTCTCTTTTATTTCCCCTTCTACGCACACACATACACACATATTCCTGTGTAAACGTACATCTGGAGACCAACTCCACCACCGCGCCATTACGCACAGAGATCTATACACTCGCGGCTATCCAGACGCCTCAGAGACACAGATTGAGTAGGGCCGAACTCAGTCTCTTTTAGACCTTAAGGCCACATTTAGGCCTTTGTTAGGTGTGTGCCATCGGAAGGGCGACCACGTGGGACGAAGTAATCTTCCCCCCCCTTCTCTCTCCCTTTCATCCACACGTGCACGCACCCAGGTCTTTGTTAAGTTTGCGCCATCGTGAACGACCACGAGGGTACGAAGCCATCTCCCCCCCTTTCTTCTTCCCCCTCTCTCTCTCTCTCTCTCTCTCTCACACACACACACACACACACACACACACACACACACACACACACACACACACACCTACATTCACACCTCATCCACAAGCCTTTGCTTGATAATGTTTGTTGCTTAGATTAGTTTATAATAGTTATTTGTTTAATTAAGTTCATTGATTTTGGATTGATGTTGCTTTGTTTAAATAAATTCTGTTATAATTTAAGAGAGCAGTTGTTTGTGGTTACTGGTGTATTTACATTGTGATATAAGCTGGGTGCGAAGGCTTTGTGTACGGATTTCACGCCTTCAATTTATGAAATATAGTTATTCATTATTAATAATATTAGTAATTAAATAACTAATTTGAGACTGATTTGAGTGATATTTTGGTTATATTTACCTGATTACAGGTTGGTGCCCCAAAACGAGATTAAACATAGTTTAATGATATTTTATTTATATTATTAATAATTAAGTATAATTATTAAAGAATATAACCAAAGTTGACTTGATACAACCCCAACACAGCAATCAGTCACAATCCCTATCATCCGAGTCAAAAACCTCCAAATATTCAAAAGGGTCAAAGGTCTCAAGAGGATTAACCAAACACTTGAGTCCAACAACAAAAGCAATCCAAGAAATGATCACTAAAGAGTTCAGTAGTCTCACATCATCTCTTTATGGTGAGGTGTCGAGCAACAAGATTAACATTCTCCAAAGTGACAGCAGTCAGAAGGTCCCTCTCCCTTACCTTAGTTGTCAGCCAGGCTTATGAGCGGAAAAGCCATTCAGTCCGAGTACCATCGCGGAAAGAGTTTAGTTACTTAAGGGCCGGTATTTGATGTGTTTTGCGACATGCTTGAGTTTCTCTCCGGTAGGTAGCTGTGGGTTTGGCTGTGCTGTTTGAGTAGTGCCAGGGGCTGGCAGGTTCGGTTGTTTTGTTGTCAACTAGTTATCAGCGTGTGAAATGGCTAGCGAGCCTCTGTTCATCAGCGAGCTCACTAAGGGGCAGTTTAAGAGATTTAAGAAGGCTGCGCTTGTGACTTTGGCTGAGGAAGAGGAAGTGGTGCTTGAGGAAGGCATGGCCAGGCCAGCTATTGTAGCCCGGCTGATAGAGGAGCTACAGTTGTAGCAGGAGTTGTGGGCAGAACAGGAGAAAGAAAAGGAGAGGGAACGAGAAAAACAGGAGAAGGGAAGGAATGGGAAGGACAGGAAAGGGACAAGGACAGGGCTTTTCGGGAAAGGATGGCCAAGTTAGAGGTAGAGAGAGCTGCTGCAGCCGGGAGTAAGGATGATCGAAGATTTGATGTTAACCACGCTCGCAGTTTCATGCCGCCTTTTGATGAAAGCGCCGTTGATGTGTTTTTTGAAATGTTTGAACAGGTAGCTAAAGAAAGTGAGTGGCCTGAAGGAAAGTGGCCTTTGCCAGTACAGAGCGTGCTAACTGGGAAAGCTCAAAGAGCAGTAGCGGCTCTGGACAGCTGTGTTGGTTTAGAGTACGACCCTATGAAGAAAGCTGTGTTGGAGGCTTATAGAGGTGTGCCAGAGGCTTATAGACGTCAGTTTCGTGAGATGAGACGGCAGCAGGCCGAATCTTATCTAGACTTGTGGCGGAGGCAAGAGGTTGCTTTTGATCGCTGGATTAAGTCTTGTGAAGCTTTTGGTTTCCAGCAGCTGCGAGATTTGTTGTTACTTGAACAATTTAAGGTCAGTGTCCCCAGGGAGATTGAGGTTTACCTTAATGAGTGTGATGTGTCCAGCCGTGCAGCAGAGTTGGCGGACAGCTATGAGGTGGCACATGGTGGTAAATCTGGTGGTTTCATGGGAAGGAAGAGATCACATGAGGAGAGGCCGGGAGATAATCAACCGAGATGGCAGGGGGAGACTGGTTCATGGCGACCTCTGGTGGCAGATGTGAATCCCCCTTTTTCATCCCGCCAGCCGCGGCCAGGAGGTTCTTTTACTCCCTCGAGTCGGACTTCCGCTCCTGTGGCAGAGCTCAGGTGTCATTAGTGTCACAGATTGGGCCATAAGAAGAGCCAGTGTCCGAACTTTAGTGTCAGGCGGGGTCCTGCAAAGCCAGTTGGGCTAGTGTCGGTAGGCAGGGAGGCTGGAGATGACCTTCATGGGTATGAAGGTTTTATTTCAAAGGGGTCTGTCTCTGATTCACCTGAACGCCTCCGAGTGCCGGTCACAATACTCAGAGACACTGGGGCTAAGCAGACACTCCTGCGAAAAGGGGTGGTGGAACTCCCAAATCACACCTTTACTGGGCAGTTTGCAGTAGTACAAGGGGTAGTCGGTGGTTTTGAGACTGTGCTTCTCTATCGGGTCTACTTAAGGTCTGAGCTGGTGTCAGCTCGGGCTAGGGCCAAAAGGCAGTTGGGGGATGATACAGTCCACGAGTCAGTGGCGCTGGAGAGTCATGATGGCTCCACCATTGATCTGGTCGATACGGTTTTCCCTCAGATTGAGGAACAAGTTGAAGCCGAGGCAGTTAGGCAGGACAGGGAGCCGGCTGCTACGGTCTCAGAGAGAGATGGCACAGATCGCCTAGCTGGGACTAGCCACGACCAGTTGGAAGGATCAATGGCTGAGTTGAGGACAGCTGCTCCAGCTACACCAGAGTCACTGCCTCTTAACTGTCAGACCTTAGTAGAGGAGTAGCAGAGAGATCTGTCACTGAGCCACGCTTTGAAAATGGCAACTTGTGTTAGAGAAGCCACGGAGGTGTCCACGGGCTATTTTGTCAGAGACAAGATTCTCTTCAGGAAGTGGCGGCCTGCTGCTCGACCTGCAAATGAAGACTGGGCTGTGTGTGAGCAGGTGGTTCTTCCTCTGAGTTACCGTCGGGAAGTGATGTAATTAGCTCATGATTCTTCGCTCGGTGGTCATCTGGGTATGAGGAAGACATTGGACTGGATAAGCCGTCATTTTTATTGGCCAAGTATCCGCAAAGATTTGCAGCAGTTTTGTCGTTCGTGTCACGCATGTCAGGTGGTGGGAAAACCCGGAGGGGCCCCACCAGTGGCACCTTTGCAGCCATTGCCTGTGGAACAGGAGTCTTTTGCTCATGATTGATTGTGTCGGTCCTTTGCCTAAATCAAAACGAGGTAATGAATACTTACTCACCATTCTGGATGTAGCCACAAGGTACCCAGAAGCTATACCACTGAGAAGTATTAAAGCGAAGACTATAGTTGATCATCTGGTAAAGTTCTTCTCTTGGGCAGGTCTGCCACGTACCATTCAGTCAGATAGAGGTTCGAATTTCACCTCCAAATTGTATCAGCAAGTAATGGCTGAGTTAAAGATATCCCTGAAGTATTCATCGGCGTACCACCCACAGTCCCAGGGCGCTATAGAACGTTTCCACAGTACATTAAAAACCATGATACGGACATTTGTTGAGGCACAGCCTAAAGAGTGGGATGAAGTGATTCCTTTCTTGTTGTTTGCAGTACGTGATGCTCCAACCGAGTATCTGGGGTTCAGTCCGTTTGAGCTTATTTTTGGTCATGAGGTGAGGGGCCCTTTTCATTTGTTCAAGGAACAAGTGGTCAAACCGACATCCCCCGGAGATGTCCTTCAGTATGTTGCTTCTTTTAGAGCCCGGCTTCAGTTAGCCTGTGAGGTTGCAGGGAAGAACTTGGGTGGTGCCAAGTCCCGCATGAAGGCGAGGTATGATAAGAAGGCAGCGAGTCACTCTTCTGAGGTCACCCTGTGTTGGTGTTGGTCCAAGGGCCAAGTCCCCAGTTGGGTCCAGGTTATGCTGGTCCTTACAGAGTTTTAAGGAAAGTGAGAGACCTGAATTACATCCTAAGTACTCCTGATAGGAGGTCTAAGACACGGTTGTGCCACGTAAATGCTTTGAAGGCATATGAGGGTCGTGGAGTAGTGGTTGGCTGTGCAGTGTCAGTGGCGGGGGAGGAGGGCCAGTCAGGTCCTGGTCATCTGGAAGTTTCCTCCCCTCCACCGGACATTGTTAGCGCCAGGTTTTACAACACTCAAGCTTGGGCTTCTCTCGAGGATAATTTGCTCCATTTGACGGAATCTCAAAAGCAGGAGGTGGTTCATTTGATTGACTCTTACCCCAGGTTGCTCACGGATGTTCCTGGAAGAACAGATAAAGCTGTGCATGATGTTGATGTTGGTGAGGCTATGCCCATAAAACAGCACCCTTATCGTTACCCACCTCATAAAAAGAGAGTAATTGAAGAGGAGGTTGAATATATGTTTCAGATTGGTGTTATTGAGCCGGCTGAAGTTGCTTGGAGTTCCCCTGTTGTGCTGGCAGCCCAGGAAGGAAAGGCGGATAGGTTTTGTGTTGACTACAGGAAGGTCAATACTGTCACCAAGGCCGACGCTTTCCCCATTTCTCGCCTAGAGGATTGCATAGATCAAGTGGGTCAGGCCAAGTATGTCACAAAAGTTGACCTTTTGAAGGGTTATTTCCAGGTGCCACTCACCGAGCGGGCGAGTGAAGTTTCAGCTTTCGTTACTCACAATGGGTTGTTTAAGTTCAAGGTCTTACCGTTTGGTATGAAGAACGCGCAAGCTACGTTTCAGTGCTTAATGAATTCTATCACACAGAGATTGACAAACACTGTGACCTATATTGATGATGTTGTTACTTTTAGTGAAACCTGGGAGGAGCACATTCTGCAGATAAGGTCTTTGTTTGATTCTCTTCAGGAGGCCGCTCTGGTGATTAACTTGGCCAGTGCTGCCGAGGGTGGCCAAAGTGAAGGCCATTGTAGACTTCCCGGTACCACGCACACGGACCCAATTGATGCGGCTCCTGGGAATGTGTGGGTTTTATCATCGGTTTGTGCCGAACTTTGCCACGGTCACTGCCCCTTTGACAAACCTTTTGAGAAAGGAGGTGAAGCGGTTTTGGTCGGAGACGTGTCAGGAGGCCTTTGCTCGGATAAAAGTCATATCCAGTCCTCCGGTGCTCAGAGCTCCAAACTTCAGTTTACCGTTTTTTCTTGCTGTTGATGCGTGTGATGTAGGAGTAGGGGCTGTTCTCCTCCAAGCTGGAGAGGATGGGTTAGAGAGACCTGTAGCTTATTTCTCCAAGAAGCTTAACAAGTCTCAGCAGGCCTACTCGACCATGGAGAAGGAGGCTCTAGCTTTGGTGCTTGCTGTAAAGCATTTTGAGGTATATGTTGCAGGCAGCAAGGAGGTTGTCGTGTATTCAGATCACAATCCATTGGCTTTTCTGGCCAAATTCCGCAGTGCCAATGTGAGAGTGTTTCGGTGGAGTCTGGTTTTGCAACCATATGATCTAGGGATCAAGCATATTGCAGGCAAGAGCAACATTATAGCTGACTCTTTATCCAGGGGTTGAAGAGAGAAATGATTCGTTATGAGTCTTAACAATAAATTGATAAACCTTGTTTAATGGAGAAGAGATGTGGGTACGAAATGATTTTGGTCTATGAGGGGGATAGTATTCTCCTGTAGTTGTGAATAGGTATGTTGAATGTTATCCGTGGGGAAATGTAAATATTAAGAGTTGGGAAGGTAAGAAAATTGGGGGGAAAAAAACAAAAACAGAACGCACGTAGGTGAAATCTGGTAATTGTATGTTAGACTATTGTCTATTTTGGTTTTGTTTATGGGGGGAGGAATGTTACAGCAACACAGTCCCTGATGGGTTGTATGGCATGGCTGTCAAGCTAGTGAGGGGGGCGGGTGTGCAGGACACAAATGTTTGGGGAATGTGAGAATCTTCGTGGGAGTTGGACGAGAGACTGTCGGTGCCTTCCCATGTTCTTTGTAATTAAGTCTTTAAATTATTGTCGCGTGTTTTTGTTAAATAATGAACTGTCATCCGACGGAGGAAAGCGTTGGTTTGAACCGAGCAGAGTGAGCTGGTCCAGGGAGTGACGCATCGTTGCGCCGAGAGAAGACTGCAACAGGTAAGGTCCGTCTCCCTTACCTTAGTTGGCAGCCACAAACAATTATGCCGTGGGCAGCAGACGCCTGGAAGCCCTATCACATACCATATCACAAATGGAATGACAACATCAGAGATTGTCGAAGAACTGGAAAAGAACAGGACGGCGTCTCCTTCTCAGTTGTGTCTCATCATCTATAGAGAAATACAGAGCAAAGTGTGGAGTTTCCTGGGACTGATGAGATGGTGGCAGCAGTTTCAGGCTAGCCACCATAGTGATAGGGTGATGTGCTGTTTAGAGGGCGTAGATGAAAAGACACTGACACCGTTATCAGAGGACATTGAAAATGAACTTTTGGAAGCGGAGCCTCTGATACCCAGTTGTCTAGACAGGGACAGGACCAGCAGTGGCACAAAGATCCCTAGCATCATCACTGCTGATTCTCTAGAAACTAGAGTATGCTGCAAATGTCTTCTAGAAGCTCCTCCTTTAAAAACGGTAAGCCAGTAACACCAAGACAGAAACCATCAGTGACTGAAATTAAAATTTTGACAAACGTAGAGTTAAAAACACAGTTACCAGAAGTTAGTGAGATTGTACCATTGGCAAATGAGTCAATGTCAGTGTCTAAACTGGTACAAGATTTAGCGGCACTGGAAGAAAGCAAAAGATCAACTGTCAGAGAAGTTGTAGAGCAGGTAGTTACCCTTGCTTTTCAAAAAGCAAAGGTGGATTACAGCTTGGTACCACCAACTACCATCACTGACAGCTTGTATAGGAAATATGGGAAGAGGTCAAGGATTTAGATTTCCTGATAATCAAAGAAACTGTCACAAACCTCCACATGGCTATTTTCAAAGACCTGTCCAAGAAGTTGGGTGGTAAAAAATTGGTGCTGATTTCCATGAATATGGGGTTACCAGAAATTGAAAATAGAATTTTGATCTCTGCCAAAACTCACCTGATGGAGCAAAAGAAGCCCAGCACATTTTGCAGGTTCTGCAGCTCTGTCAAACAGGGCTTTAAAGCGCTCTTTAAAAAAAAATAATGAATGTTTCTTTGGTGACATTATAAAAATATCCTTAAAACCCCCTTAGCTTAAATGTTGTACCATCACAAGGTTTGCTCCGGGAAAGCACCATTTTTTCCTCTAAGTTAAATATTCAAGTCCTGCTTCACATCCATGCCCCTCCTGCCCCACTCATTGGCCTCTTCACTGCAAGGTTTATTCCGGGATAGCTCCGTTTTTCCTCCCATTCCCGCAACATAAAAAAAATAAAATAAACAATAAAAAAAATACTAATTCTGATTCGCTTTGATTCATTTTCATCCAGTTCCAATTTGTGAAGAAAATAAAAAACATGAACTTTCTTCCCTGGCATTAAACTTATTATTATTATCATCTGAAATAGATAGCTGATAAGTAAGGGAAATACGATTGTTTAGCCAATACATATCAAATTCATTTTTTAAAGCGTTCAATACAGTCAGTATACATTTATTGGTTACACAATAAAAAATAAAGAAGCAGCTCCATTTTAAGAACATTAATACAGATATTTAAACGAGGATGCAATTTAGTTAATAAAATAACTTTATTATAAATTATCTACATGAAGTTTGCTCCATTATTCTGTCTTTTAGAGTATACACCGCAGCCTCTAGGGCTCAACTGTTGTCCCGGAAGTAAAATTCCCACGCATTTTCTCTATAGCGGATTTAATTATTACCCATAATGTCATAACCATCCAGGGTAGACTTACCACGAGCTACCCGAGTGTAAAACGATATGCTCCTGTAGGAAACACAAGTTTGTACGATATCAACCTCATTTTATAAAAAAACAAGATTTATTCGCAATATCTGGGCAAAGAACTACTCTACCCACGATAATAGATTATCACAGCGACCAGTCTGATTGGTTGAGCTTGTTGTTACCATAGCAATGTTTCCCGCCCCTTGGCGCCGAATGCTAACAGATAGTTTTGCTAGCAGGCTAGCTAGTTAGTTAGCTAACAAGAAATGTACTAATAACCTTGTCATGCCGCAGTTGATGTTGTACCTTTACCTTTTCTTCCGTTTTTTAATGCCATTTAGGTGCCGAATTCAATGTACTATAGTCACAAGTATTGGGGTGGTTGTCTTGGTTCCAGGAGCCAATCTCTTGATATAGGGATTTTGTGAAAAATCAAGGGAGGATTTGAAAGGAGAAATTAACTTCTGGAACCAGAGCCACTAGAGTTTGTCTCTGGGAACTTTAAAAATCAAACATTACCAAGTTTATCGCAAGGAAGTTGCATTCGACAAAATATATGTATGACACAGGATGATTCTAAATATACTGTACATTATCTACAGTATAAAACATTTAGTGTGCATGAAAACCAATATTGTTCATCGGTTCAAAACATTAAGCCTCGCATCCATGGTTTAGTTCATCATCTGTATTTACCAATGATCAAAATGTTCATTTCCAGAAATCCTCACTGGCCAACAAGTGTACCATGAAGACTGAAATGCACCATTAATGAGGTGATAAGCCAATGGACTGGAACACTATAGCTGTCTCTGAATATGAAGTAGCCACATTTAAAGGAAGCAAATAATGTATTTAAAATGAAGGATTCCAGGAAAGCAGAACTTCAACTGTGATTCTTTATGGCCCTGTGTAATTTGTTGGATGCAAACTGGCATTAGTTAAGACATCACCTTCTGTGAATTGAATTTGAGTTGAGAACTTTCAGGCTGATATATCTCAGCAACCATTATGCTCTTTAGTCATTTTCTTACAGATATTCATGGTGTTCAGGGGATGAATCCCAACAACTCATCTTTTATTATGCAATAATCATCAATTTCTAATTTACCTTGTGAAATAAGTAAAAAAGAAATGTATGGATTGTCACAAAAATGAATTTTTACTTAACCGTAAAACTGGTCGCTTTTTTTTAGGTGAAGAACTACATGTTGAAACATACATTTTGATAAAAATAATTGTGTTTTATTTCATATTGTTCTGTGGAAGTGATGGCAGAAACATTTTTCTTGTCTATTTCCTTCGTTCATTTCAGATCGGTGGTTTAAAGTACCAAAAGCTAGCCAACCTAGCGCCCTGGAGTCCTCCCATTCGCCGTATGAAGCCTTCACAAGTAAACAGTGTCTTTGCTGATTACAACGCCTCTCTCTCTCGGCAGCCCAAGGTAAACTAAAAACACTTTGATCTGCTATTGATTGTCTCCCTCCTCCTCCTCCTCCTCCTCCTCCTCCTCAGCCCGACGCAGCTCTTCCTCACTGCTGTTTAAACACAGGGGCATCAGTCAGCAGCTCGAGGCGCTGAAGCACAAACCAGCGGCACGCGTCCGTGTTTCTAATGCTGACCACCGAGGTTAATTGGTATCCTCTCTGTGTTGTGAAAATAATAATTGCGTTTAATGAGAGCAGAGGAGCTGTTTACAGAGGAGAACACAGATAGTGATTCAGATATAAAGAGACCCTTAGATTGATAGGATTTTATTAACTGAAAGTTAAATTTTTTATAGTTTTAGATTCTTGTTTGCTTAGAAATGCAGGGCTAGGACGAGGACAAATACATTCTAACTTTTAATTAATAACAAATTAACTAAATCAAAGGAATTGTCTACACTGTTGAATCATTATACTCAATTAGCACAAATGTGAGCTTTTAAAAAAAACATGCAGCAGTTATGACTTTTACAAAATTATAAACACAAAGCAATAACTGCAAAGAAGTAAAAGTGGGTTACTGATGTCCTTTAAAAACATGCCTGCGCATTAAAAAACGTTGGATTTATTCAACAGCTTAATCCGAACAATTAGGATGGTTTAATGATTATTTTAATAATCTTTAAACAGTTGAAATCCACTTGATTGTTGTTGTGGAATTAAAAAAGTTTTCCAGTTCTTCCAAACGGCTTCTTGAGGTTGAGGCAAGGAGTCAAGCTGCCTTCATAACGTAAACCAAAAAATATAGTAGACTGTCCTAAAAGAAAAAAGTATACAGGGAAGATAATTAAATACTGTCCCAATGTTACAATGAAAAGCATATTTTTCTGTATTTCACTATAAATACTGCTCACCAGAATCAAATATTCACTTCCTGCAGACCCTAAAATTGGCCTTTGCAAACTCTGTGCTGCTCCTCTGCATATATTTCAAGTCCTAATCAGATTGGGTTACTGGGTGTTGCTCGCACAATCCAAAATAGGATAGAAGATCATAAAAACCCAAACCATTTCTGCAGCACGATACATTCATTGTTCAGTGTGTTCCAAACACTTACGGTTTCTTCCTCTGCGGTGTTTGTAAACATGGCTGTGAGGCCCAGAAAAAGAGGGCAGATGAGCTAGCAGAGGGGTCAGAGATAATAACGGCATGGAAAGGGTAAACAAAAAAAAAACTTTACTACACCAAATGATCTTTGATGTTCTTCCCTGTTTCAGATGCTTCTGCATGTGTTTTTTTTTTTTTATCACAAAATGTTGTCAAATGAACAAGACATAAAAGGAAATATCCCCCTTTTGTTTACCACCTCTAAACACTCACAACATCATCTTGTTTTTGAAACCCCTTCTCCTCGACATAGGCAGTACTGCACCTCTCTGTTGCTCTTCTGGTTCTTCAAAGCTCTGCTGGAAGTAGAGAACTTCAGATTTATTGGTGAGGCATTAAAGCAAACACACTTTCAAGCCCACAGGCAACGAGGTATATAGATTCTACTTAAATCATGTGGCAGATCAGAAAACACCGGAATGAGTTGGGTTTTCTTTACAGCAATGAAAGCTTTGAAAGACAAACCAGATTTTTGGAGGTTAAGGTATTGAAATTAAAAACTCTACTTGAACAGTAGTTTAGACACTTAAAACAAAACACTGCTTCTAGAATTGAAGAATAATTTAACGGCAGCAACCTAATCCTTATTTAAACTAAATACCCATGTTTTGTTGCACCCTTCCATCATTTTTCCAGCCCTTGTAGCCATGAAAACACAGAGTAAGACCTCAAAGGAGTGAGGCCACACAAAGGAATTAAGAAATCAATCAGATCCATCCAATATTTTGTTTGTGCTTGACGCCGCTGCGTGATTTAGTGTCTTCATAGCGCTAAGTGTCATGTTCCCACACTCTGCTAACCTTAATGAGAAAGTGCAGAGAGGAAGTCACTATCTGGTTAGTCTGTTTTCATTTTCTTTTCTTTTTTCTTGTGCAGCATGTCTGTTTCATTTCTCTCTCACACCTCTATGTGAGCAAGGGGCTGCAGCTGTGAGATGATGAAGTTTCAGGTAAAGGTGGATGTGCCATCCATTACAGGAGGTGGAAAGGTGCAGATAAATCACCTTATCAGTCCTGCTTTCTCCCCACTGAGCTGGGGGAGCAGAGCAAGAGGGAAATCCATCACACTCCACAAATGGGACATGACTCAGAGATCACTGTGCCTCTGTGCTGGGCGCTGCACATACCTCGCACTGGCTTTATCATTGTGAATGAAAAAAAACTCAGACCAACTGACTTGTAGGCGGACATCATTGTGTAAGATGCAAAAACATCATCCAGAAAGAATTCCATGTCCTCAGCAAAATACACTCAGTTATCTGCATGAAAGTGCAGCCAACAATCCACTCGTAGTCCAATCCGTCTCCCAACTTCAACTTCATTCTAGTTTCTCAAGTTGTTAATGAAAATGTAAACAATGGCAACGCATGAGAATGTAAGTCTTGGCCAGTCAAACGCTCCCAGATTCTATATCATTGCGAGAAGATAGCCGATGGGTTCAAAGACTGACTGTTACTAAGTAGGTAAGGACTTTTGATTGCTGCTTCACACCTTCTATGACACGTGTGTTACCGTCATAAACAAACTTCCAATATATATTTACAACATCTGCATGTAGTATTTTTCCACCTACTTTTAATGCAATTACTTATTTTCATCCTTAATGAATTGGTCTGATGCTTCAATTAGTCGTGTCAAAATAAATATTCGGTGTATTATATTCAGATTCTGCAACATCATCCTTTATTTTGAAAAGTCACTTATTTGTCTCCTTTATTTCTTTTCCACCTCCGCCAAGTGAATAACTTTTTTAAATTTCAGGTGTCGTCTTTCTTCCCTGTGAGGTTCATTTTTGTGTTTTTTAAAACAAACTCTAAAAGTCCATCCAACAAAGAAAGACACTAAGACATGAATACACTCTGCAAGGTGTGTTTAACATGATTAGTCAATGTCAGTTCATTAAAAACACTCATCAGTTTTCCCATCATCCTCTGTATCTCAGCATACACATCCACAGTACAGTACAGTACACCTATGGCTCTTTCATCCAAGGTTGCTAAGCAACAATAATGACAGTGACCTTTTAGAAATCAGTGGGATATGTACCACCAGAGGAAGGGGACTACAGCACACATTATAGCACACACACTTGTGGGGCCTTAGTGTTTACCTCAGCTCTAGTATTGAACGGACTGACAGAAAACAACACATGCAACAAAAAAAACACACCTTCACATAACATCACGCACAAGCATTAAGCACATTTTTGCCCTTGAGAAAAGCAGAGGAGTTAGCGTTTCCCCGCTAGCTCTGAATGTAGCAGCTTGTCACCACACCCCCTTAATGTAAGAGCAGTCTATTGGTATTCAGCTGCTCAGGTATCTAAGAAAGCAAAGCCTTTTAAACATCTTAACCGCTGTTTGTTCTGTCTCTAGAGGGCATGTGCAGTACACTAGGGGTTTGCGAATAGACAAGGAGAATTGCAAATTTGTTTTGCCAGCTACATGTGCTCTGTAATTCCATCTCTGAGCACTGCGTTGTAGCCTAGTGTGTGTTAGATTTATACATAAACACACCCAAAGGTGAGATGTTTTGTTTAATTCTTAGACGAGTTGGGGTGTTTAGTTATGATTAATGACTTCTCCACAGGAGAAACATCATGCCTGACAACAGCTATGATGTAGCATTGTGTTGTTTTTGTTGTTGCTCTGTCTTGTTTTGTTTTTCTGTCAGCAGCTACAGAACAAAAAAGCAATCGTGTAACAGTTTTTTGTATTTCAAATTTGCAAAACTTGAAGTGCAAAGGAGCTGGACATTTGCATATCCTATGTTTGTAAACATATGAATGTAAAAGTGTGAACATTGCCCCTTTTTAATCAATACCGATAAGTGATTAATTAAATGTAATTAATTCATTGACTGATTATATTTGATATTCAGACTCGGTCTGCAATATGATCCATGAACCAGAGCAGCTCCATATGCAACATAAAAATTCAAGATAATACAACGAAACAACAAGGAAAAACAAAATGACATTTCATTTAATTGCCTTTAATGTTCTTTGTATCTAGGATAATGCCTTATAACATCTAGGGATTGACTGATGCATAGAAGAAAGCTTCATCTGTCTTTTTTAAAAGTGGTACCCTGTATCTCAGGTTTGTAATAGTTTATACTCATTGTTCAGAGTGTGGTTAAGGTCAGAGATGATGTTGTTGGCCAGTCCCAACATGTTTTTTTTTCATTTATAAAAAGTCTCTGGAGCACTTGGCATACAATCTTTGACTAGATTTTCATTTGTTGGAACAATATGAGCAATTGTGTCATTCACCAGAACTTAGAAGATTCATTATCACAGAAGTGAAAACTGAAAAAGAACGTATTAACTCACTCTTGAAGATCTATTGATTTATAATCTTTGTTGTTTCTGTTCCTTCGTTCGAATGAACAATTTAGAGGGACATTCCATCACAACAAAGCATAATGTATAAGTAGATACCTGCTTGATTGTTTCATTATGGATATAAAAGCAGATTCATACGTATCAGCTATGACACCAAAACCAATTTCACCAATTTTATTTTTGTGTCTGTTTCACAGTCCTAAATTCCATCTGCTTAAAATGTCTGTTGAGCTAATGCTTTTTGTTTGAATTACTAAAATGGCTAAATGACTAAAGGGCCCGATTTGATCTATTTTAGGGCCAATTGTGGCCCACAAGCCAACAATTGAGAAGGTCAGTAGTGGGTGATCACAATTTTCCCTCTAAAGCGAGAATACAAAAGTAACCAGACAGAGTTGAAGCCTGTAAACCTTTCAGGTCTGTCTCTTGACATCATTATGTATGTCAGGCTAAACTCTCAGTACTGGATCTGTTCGTGTTTTACAGAACAAGCTATCTGATGCCTCACTTAAGTTCAGCGCATCAGGGAACGGCTCAAATGAAAGCAGCAAAAGTTCCCCTGGCGGGAAGTGTAAGAGAACAGGAAACCTTCTGTGTGTCTGTATCAAGTCCCAGGCATGCATCTGAATGACAAACCTGTGTGTCTGTCCCCCTTTTAAGAAATCCTTTACAAGTGCTGAGACACCAGGGCCCGGCTTGTGCAGGCTGTATATTTCTATTCATAATTGATGACCCGGACCCAGACAGACAGCACACTACACATGTAATATGGATTCACTCCTGGTTTCAGATGCATGCCCTCGCCTGGACTTGACTCTGAGCCATCATTGTGTGTGGAGAGGGAATGGTGTATGTGCATGTGAGAGAGAGTGTGTCTGCATGTGTAAAAGCATGCTTGTGTGTATGTGTGATATAGTTGTTGCAGTCTAAAATGTAATAATCTGACCTTGTTTTTTTTTTTTTTCTAGCTTCAGTTCTGCGTACGCTTTTGACTGCTAATTCCTGGTTTGGTTTGACTGTTTTATGTTTTTTCAAATTCACCATCGATTTCTAAAAACTTGTTTTTTGTTCTACACTTCCTGCACACCTGAGGGCCTTGACGTTACATACTGTAGACACTGAGTTATCTGCTACCTTGTGGATTCCTGGGGACTCATTGATTAGATATCTAAGACCCGATGTGTTAGTTTGGTCTCCCTTTACCGCTCTCACCCCACTTAAGTGAAGATACATTTAAGAACATCTCGTTTATTTCAGATCCCTGTTTTGTTTGGCCTTGGGTGTGATACGATCTTTAGCTTCTTTTTAGTGCTAGTTTCTGAAACTTTCTGTGTGGTATATTTCTTTGGTACTAAATTCAAAAGAATATGAGAGTAAATATTTGGCTCATGGGTCACAGCTCAGGCTAAGGTTTAATTATTGATCAAAGACGAGGGTCATGTATAGTCTTCATGTCAGGTATAGTTTCGGTTTGTTAGCTGTATCTTGTGACCTAAAAATAAACCCTTACAATTGTTGATGAGACAAAATCCTTTCCAGAGTTATGAATACATTATGACAGTTAAAGTCTAAATGTTTGGCACAATAGTTCAGATTTAAGCATACAGACCTTAAAGTGTTAAATACCATTCACAAAATGTACAGGCCATTGTCACTCCAAACTCCAATTTATAGCAACTCTGTCAGCTGTCCAAATCTCCAAAATACTACTTTTGATACCCCTCAATGTAAAAAAACAAAACAAAAAAAAATTGTAGTAACTTTGCAGTCATTAAAAAAAAAAATCAAAGTCCTTAGTTGTTTTTGTCATCACAGTATTTCCATGACTACTTGTTTTTTTATTAAAACTACTTGTTTTTACAGTGTTTAGAATGAGAGTGAATTTAACAATGCAGTGGCCTCTTTTTTTAAAATGTTAACTATTTTGGGGCCCAGGAAGCCTTCAATGGCACAACTATGATCAATACTTCAAACAAAAAATAAACATAATAAAATAAATCTATTTTTGTTAACTTAACATGTTCTCTAAAATCTGGCCTCCTGCAAAGTATTCAAGAACATACATGGAGTCATTTTGCATGCAAACAAATACGTCAAACCAAAAAATTAAACCATTTTCTAGTTTATTGTAAATCAACTCCTGCGGACCACCTCGAGTACATTAAGACCCAACTGTGAAAATCACTGGATAGAGTTCAGATATTCAGTTATTATGAAATCACATGATGAAACACGTCAACAAATACATGCTCAGAAAGTCTCAGAAAAACAAAATCCACCATTTAAAAAAAAAAAAAGTAATGTACATTTTCAGTTTGATTCTTGTCCTCTTATTATCTAAATTTTTGTTCAGATTTATTTTGCTGATATTTTTTAAACTTAACTGTTGCAAAGTTTTTATGCAACATAAAAAATAAATAGTTTGATTTTGAGTCTATTTCACATCCCAACAATTCTATCTCGCTCAAGGCTTGTGGTGTAAGCTCACTTGTGAACTGGGTTAAAAGTTCATCAAGTGAGATCAGAGAAAATTTGGGAATTCTTTTGTGTTGTTTTAGGAAGATTTTTAATATTGTTTTTTTATTGTCTTCATTTCTGTCCAGTAATGAGACACTTGAGTCCCTGTTTAAAGAAAACCGTCCCTGGTCCTCATATCATGATTGATTCTCCAGATTAATGGACTTGGAGTTCTCCCCCCCCCCCCCCCCCCCCCCGGGGATAAATAAAGTATTTCTGATCCGGATCTGATTTCTAATTGTGTGGCAGCTCCTGAGTCTCACTCTCACTCCCCTGGTCTCAGCTGAAGTTCACAGAGGTCAGAGTTCCTACCCCCACGTTCCCATAGCAACATATGACACGTCACCCTCAAACAGAAACTCCCTCTCAATCCTCCGTAATGGATTTGACCTCTGAACTCTGCCCCTCAATGCCTCTCAAAGTGACACATAGCTGAGCGTGAAGCGCTATCGGCTGTAGCCTGCAGCCGTGTCGACCACACTCTGCACATCCCTGCCAAAGAAGGGGTTAATGATCAGCTCTGTGGTGGCATATGTCATCTATGTGAACAGGCATGCAAAGGTTGATACCATCACCGCTGTCCAAAAACAGACATAATATACAGGGACTTCCTTTACAGCTGTCATGGTTTTAGTTGAATCATAATCTTTACCAGCAGAGTCTGACTCACTGCGACCTCACACAGTTTCCCTGTCGTCGTGATGCAGCTTCACCCCGCTGCAGCCAATCCCGTCCTCTATCCAGCCTCGCCTTCTGCATCATTTATGAGCACTAATCAGGATCCCAGGTCTAGTGTGCTAGCCACCCTACCGCTAACATCACTTCCCTGACCCGACCCTGCCTGTTTCCCCACAGCATTAACCCGTGTTTACGCAAACGCCTGCTCATTATGCCTAACTATGCGAGGCCGAGGCCTGCTGCCTGAGCTGGAGCTGGGGGCCCTTTTTAACATGCTCTAACCAGCCCAGGAGTCCCCCCCCTAATGGGGTACCAAGAGCAGCTACGTGTTAATCTCAAACAACAGGAAAAGCAACATTGGTAGTGAGTTCTCATAGAGGTGGTTTACTGGGAGACATGGCCTGTGAGGACCTGCGATCAGCCTCCATTATTGTTGTAATTAGCGCGCCTCGGTGGAGCGCGGGCTCCCAGGCAGCGTGCCTCGACCTCTCTGCCTCTCAGTCTGTTTACAGCCAGCCGAGGCAACAGGGAAAGGGCAGGGGGCCGGCCACACGGCTCGATGCCTCTGTTCAGCTCCAGCAGTAACACAGCTGTTTGTTCATTTGAAGCATGGACACAGGAGGGTTTTCATTTCTCTGCTGTCCGACGCTTTTCAAATGTTTATTCTACCTGCAGAACGGGCAAAGGCAAACTAAACGCCCGAGGAGATTCAGGGGGGTGGGGGGGTTTGGGGGGCGGTCAGATAGAGTGTTTATGTTTTTGATCAGGAATTCTGAAAGACTGCAGCAGCATTAGCCAGCGTACATCAATCAATGTCAGGATCAGGCCTGTAAAAAAAATCAACTTAACATTTGATTTAGTATCAATTAGAGTCTGCAGCCATCTAAAGGTGTGTGACATCATGCACGAGCGGGTTGTGATGCACCTCCTTTTCCTGACTTATTATTAACATTCAGCCTCCCCTTACATTTACCTCAACAATTTGCCTTGGTATCCTTGGTATCACAGAGCCGACCCCCGGGTGTGACATCCATCCCCCTGATCACCAATTAGCAGGATCGGTCCCCTTTTACCCGCACAGATGCAAGGGTGGAGGAGCGGAGAGTCAGAAAAGGTAGAGAGGCGCGATCAGGGCAGTGTGAGGTGGAGGTCCCGTGAAGGACACGGCTCCCTGGGTGGCTGAGCGATGAGCAGGGGAGCGTGAAGGGCTGAGGCAGGTCTTTCCCACAGACCATCAGTCCTTCATTCAGTCAGGCAGTGTTGCAATGTTGGAGCAAACAGTGTAATCAGACAGGCTCTTACACAACAATACCAACCTTTTATGTCATGTTTAGCCACGTTTTCTTCTTTTTTTTTTTTAATACATGTTCTTTGTTTGCATGTGTTTTTCTGCATGTGTAATATCTTCAATTCATTTTCTTCCCTCTCCATTTGATGCCATCTGCTCTGACATGATTCTGATTAAGATAAAACATTGTATTCTGTGTGTGATCATGGCCTTCCCAAGTGTTTCTCCTTGTTGTCTCACTTCATTCCCCCTCTTTCTTATTGTATCTGATGAGAGCCCGTGTGTTGCCGTGTGGTAATGAAGCCTGTGTGTTAGAAGAGCAGCACCGCCGGGCATACAGGCACTGCACACCTCGGAGAAGCAGAGAGGCGCGTGCATATCGATCTCGTATTGTTTCCTTGAACCGGGCTTGCTTCAGCGTACTTTGTGCACACACTCAATTTGCCAAAGTCTAATGTGCCGTCATGAAAAAGTCAAGTTAGGTGTTGCTTGTGTGTGTTTTTATCTGTGTACCTCAAGACACACAACATTTCCCATCCACTGTCCGACCACTCATTAACTTCATCCATTCAAAGTGATTAAAAAAATTAGGAGCATTGTAACATTTGTAAACAAGGAAGGCGTTTAAATTTTGAGTTTGACTAAGGATATAATTTGTTAATGTGTCTTCACAGACAGCATGAAAGCAGAAGTGTACATAATTTCACACCAAACAAAATTATGCAGCAAAGTCTGCACCAAGCCCAATAAATAAACTATAGTGCTAAATATTTGACAGAATACTAATAATTGTAATACGCATTCATTAGAGACTACAGGCATCCTAATAAATAAATGAATGGGAGGTCCAGTAGCGTCATGCCAGACTTTCTCATCTATAAATGTAATGTTATGCTGGATGCAGCCTGTTTACATGGGGCCTAATCTACTCATTCACACAGGCTGTGTGTGTTTGAGTGAGTGAGTGAGTGAGCGAGCGAGCGTGTGTGTGTGTGTGCGCGTGTGTGTGTGTTTTTGCATGAGTAAGTAAGTGAGATCTACAGGGCTAAAGCGCCATCTGGTGGTGAAGTAGCATTGTGCCTGGTGTTTTTAAGGTCTCTACTTGTGCGCTGATGAGGATCCTTCATCATCAGCGCCTTCATCAACTGCAGGGACCTTGAATGAAACTGCACTTAGAGACTTAAAACCCTGAAGACGTTAGTGTTGTGCAAATATTTACAGCATTTTTTTTCAAAATACAAGAGCTCAAGAGCTTTGTGCGTGAAATCTGTTCATACACTTGACCTGAAGAAAATTCTTATAAAGGGGAATTTTAGGTCAGGAAACGATGTGTTTTTTGTTTTGTTATTTCTTTAAAAAGAAATTGACGTTTGGAATTTTTTTTTTGAAAGAAATTTCTTATGCAAAGCGCAAAATCCACAACAAGGGCTGAAGCAAATTTTTTTTGCTTAATAGCCACTTCAGCTCGCCCACCTTTTTTTTTTTTTACCCATAAGTCTTTGTACACAAAAGACTTATTTGCAGTAATGCATGTAGAAAGGGCCTCGCTGTTCTGTCCTCTCTAATTGGCGCTGTCAGACGTCCCTTCGCAGACTTGTTTCACAGTCTGATCAGATAACCCAGTCCACATGAAGAGAGGAGTGAACGACAGCCAGAGCCAAGAAGAAGAAAAGAGATGCAGGTGGTTAAGAATGATCGACTGCCAAGAAGACGACAGGCTGCGCTCCCTTTTATACATAAATAGTTGTCTTTCACTTGGTATCTGCACAAACAATCGTTGATCAGAGGTGTGTAAGCAGGTAGAGGGGGAGGGACTCTAATGCAACATGACAAAAGTGCTACTTTGATATTGCTCATATCATTACCCTCGTTAGGAGCTTAGTGATAAGATAGAATGAGAAAATAGACATGGAAGGCTTTTAAGTGCAGGGAGGAGCATGATGTATAAGTAAGTGCAGAAAAAAAATCAACTGATCTCTTTTATTCTGTCTTTTCCACTAACGTATCAGTCCAATAAACCCTTAGAATTGCATTTTCCCCAACCTTTTTTTTTAGACATTTTTCTAATTTCTTACCTTTAATTGATGGTTTATTGGTGCATGTGTGTTCTGCTCCTTACTCTGTTTGTGTGTGCGCGACAGTAATACCTGTGTTACAGTCAAAAGTAAGTAACTTCAGAAGTCGAGTGTATCATGTTGCCGGGATCTTCTCTGTGGTGACAACAGTGATTAATAATGGAAAACAGATGTTGGCATCTCGTGCTGAAATTTTCATGAAACTTCGCTAACGTGATTAAAGTGTACGTCTTCCTCAAGTCACTCGGAGTCTTTTAACTCCGCTCTCTGGGGAGGGGCAACAAATCATGGTTGAGACAACATGTCAAATCACACAGAATCTACTGCACGTCAGAAACAAACTCCTGTCTGTTTTCCTTTTCTTTTGTCCCTTCTAAAATGTGAACTCCTCTGATCTTTCATGCCTACAAACATGGACAAAGTTGGATTATTTTGCAGCATTTTAGACGTCTTATAGTTTTTCTTTTATATTTTTAGTCTAAGTTTTAATCTTTTATGCAGAATTTACCCCAAAAAAGACTTTAAAATGTGATTTATTGTACTTAAAAGGTACATTTTTGCCAGTTAAATTTTTGCCAGTTATGTTAGCAGCAAAAGAAAAACACATTATTTTTTTACCAATAAAATAAGCTAAAAGAAAAATAAATGAGACATACATAACGTTACTTACTGTATGTATAATTTGAACTCTTTGGTGTTTCTTTTTATGTTTTGTTGGAACTGTGTCCATTGAGTAAGCAAGCTCTTTGTCTATATATTATAGTCTTTTGGTTTCCAAATCTAAAATCATGCAGAGAACTCCACAAAATGATTTCCCTCCCCGGCTGAGATGAATAAACTTGACTGCCAGCGTGCCAAGTGTCTCCTCCTGTGAAAAGTAATCTATATTTCAGAGGAATTTAATGACATTTCTATTTTCTCCTCTCAGAGTGACTTCAGGATTCGTCTTTATATTTTTCTCTCTTTTTCTTTTTTTTAGTGGTGGATAAATGCATTTGCAGCTTCTGCTCAAGTGAAGTTTATTTATATCTGAGGATGCATTTAAAAGCGCCGGCTTCTGTCACAAGTAGATGGCTTCGCTCACTTTGGATCACGAGGTGCAAATGTATGAAAAAAGGGCTCAAGATGGAGATTCAGCGTAAAGTAGTCGGTATTGTTGTGGCAGCGAAAATATCAGCTCGCTTAAATGCTTTCTCAAACATTTCTTGAAGAGGCACCAAAATGATCTGTTATCTCCCTGTTTCTCCTCCGACTTGTCTTCCCTACTTTTCCCTGTCCCTCAATGTTCTTGACTCTCTTTCCTCCATCTCTAAATTTACCCTCTTCCACAGAGCTTCTGGAAAGATTTTTCTCTTTGCTCCCCTGATGGACAGACAGATGAATGATACTTGTGTGACGCTCTCAATAAGATGAGACTATTGAATTGTTTTGATGTCATTTATTTCTTTCATAACCCCCCTTTTGTATTCTCACTCAAAGGTGATACTTATTAGTACAGCGTAATTCTGAACAGGTATCTTTGGAGGGTTAATGTTGTTGTTTTTTTTTTTTACATGAATTGTTAAAAAAAGAAAAGGAATGAAAAGTCCCTGTTGCATCCTCAGCTTAATGAATAATTCTAGTGATGCTCTTTATTTACGAAGTAAATACCAAAACCAACAATGAGTGGACCTATACTCATATGAATACTGTCCCTGCATCCAGATCCTGTTCCAGTTGATTTTATTTATCTGCGCATTAGAGCTACTTTGTGAAATATGATGACTTATTTAACTTCACACTGTGTGTATAAATCCATTGGTAAAAGTAGTCCCCAGAAAATGTACCACTTACACTTTCTTTTTGTGATGTTTACTAAAAAAAAACTACAGTTCCCAGCTGATCATGGAAATTACCTAGCTTCTTTTAATGGAACTGTATTTATTTATTTATTTATTTACATATTTTTTATGATTACCACCTGTAGCAGAAACCAACGGGTATGATGATGAGTGCAACAGTCGGTTTACGGTGCAGAAAGAAATGTCAAAAGACGTTTGAAGAAACTGATTGTTGGCTGGGCCGAGAATGATTATGATAAGTAAGGCTTTCATATTGAAACTATGAAGTCATTGTCCATCTTTGCGACTCATAAATATTGTTTAAATGTTAATTCACCACTGTATGCCTCTGGGCTATTATTGAAAAGCAGTTATTTGGCAAGTCTCTATAAAGACTTCAGTTTTTATTGGAATTTAATATTCAACTTCACTGAATTACTTTAATGTGTTAAGACCAAATAGTTCAAAGACACTTGACATCAGCTCCAGCTCCATTAGACTATTTACCTTCTTTCTTCTTGCTCCAAAACAGTCTAAACAGGTAAAGAAAACCAGCCTACCAACAAACCAGCCTACCAACACTACCCACACTGGGCCTACTGAATTATAATTGAATACAACAATATGTGCTATAATTTAAACCGAGCAGAGGGGCTTATGCTGACTCAAATTTCCCTCCTCAGTTGACTCTCCCTACTCTAAATCCTCTGTATTTGGGTTTCCAAAGAGCAAGCAGCATAAATTGAATAAAAGGATGTGTGTAAATGAATATGAAAAGCAATGTTCTTTTCAGCGGGGCAATGATCTCTGTTTTCACATTCCATCTCATTTTTTTGTGTTTTCTCTCCTACCTTTTCACACTCTCCCCCTAAGGCCATAAAACAGTACTTTTACATATATTACCTTTTGATTAATGGAGCTGTATTCATTATTCTGCCCTATTGCTAATTAGAAAACGCACCCTGCTAATGATATACAGTTGGAATAATACTTGCCCACGAGGCATGCTATCACATCAGGTTTCATGCTCGCTGCTACGAGCCTTTACCCACAGATGCCTCCTTCCACCCTGCACAGCGCGTCCATTAGCAAAAGAGTCACGGCTAGCACTGGGTGTCATTGTTTTTTTTTTCTGGCATAATGAGGCCTGTTTTCTCAGGGGAGTTGTCGCTGAGGGTTGATGAGGTGTGCAAGCATTGAGTCAGTCTTAATCAGGAGATCTGTGAGGGCACGTGTGTGCAGTGTACATGTGTGTAAATGTGTGTGTGTGTGTGGTCTTGATTGATTTTGTATGGTGGATGTGGAAGTCTTTATTTTGTCTCTACTTTTCTTTTCTTTTTTTTTAAGTGTTTGTTTATAATGGATAATATGTGTAACAAACTAGGGTCAGACAGATTCAATGAAAGGGTTAATATAGTATTTTGTAGTCGTGCATCAGGTGATTCCTCTGCTCTGAAAATGCTCCTGTGTGACCGTCCTGTCATGGTCCAAACATCAGATGGTAGTGACAACCATCAATATCACACTAGCCGACTTGTCTGTACTAATGCAGGTTTATTCCCCTGGCCGCGCTCTGACTGTGTTAATGGCTGGAGGGGTGTGATGGAGGCGGAGGGGGGAGGGGAGGGGTCGTGACATCTTGGTGACAAGGTAACACCAACTTTTGGGCTGACATCTGTCATTTGTCGTCTTCAGCAACCAGCCTATACTGATACTTTCTTTCCAGATTAAAATGCCATTTGATACAGCAAGTAGAAGATTTTAAGTACCTTTTTTCTGTTTTTTTTTTTTTAAATCTACAGTTTAAGTTTATATAACAAAAAACTCTCTTGACCAAATGTAGTCAATCAAAAGTAGTATAAAAGTTACTCTGTTGGACAATTATGTGCATATTTTTGTTGTGAGAATTCATACTTCATCATATTTCCCAGAAAAAAAGTACTTTTTTTACGACATTACTTTCTCTTTTTTTTAAGTCTTGTACAAGAAAACCTACAACTGGATCTTAAAGGAGTATATATCTGAAGTATATACATTACTTAAATGACCCAACAGTATACACTTGAATCTTAACCAAGCATACAATACATACATATAAGACTTGACTGCTCAACTTTTATTTTGAAAGGGAATATTGTGTGGATTGTTTTTTTTGCTTCTGAAAAATATTTTAGTTCCCCTTCTTTTGTGTAAATATTCCCATCTGTACAACAATTTAGAATATTCAGCATTGAACAATGACATCTATATATTAGTTGTGATAGAAAAATTAAAAGTACAGTTTGATCTTTTGGACCATAATTTCAGTCTCCAGGTATCAAACTCAATGGATTTCAACACCTTTTGCTTAAAGGTAATAATTTTTCCTCCAGCTTGACAAAAAGTGATTATTAAACTCGTTTTTTTAGACTTTCTTTTAACATGACAGCACTTTCTCCGGGGTGTGTGCCAGACAGAGATACAAGCACATGCGCACACAAGATTACAGTGCAAGCAATTGCACCTCTGGTAAGAGCAAAACAGAGAGCGTGTCTAAAAGAGAATTTCTTTATTTTCATTTGACCCTAAAATAAGGAAAGTGAAAAGGCTGCAGTAGATGGAGTTGGAGGGAGTCTGCTCTCTGCAGTCTAAAGAGAGAAAGGGCCAAAGGTCCTCGAGAAAGCCTCGGAGTAGTGCCAAGGAGCCGTTAACACTTCTTTCCTACTTTTTGTGGCTCAGAGGTCAGCATTTTTCTGAGATTACCTCTTCTTATTTTCTCTTTTCCACTCTCTGCAAGCACCATTAGAGGCCAGCACACAGCCATTAGAGATCAACAGCCCATACAGTTGTAATAGCACCCTCACATAGCTCTAGGGTCTGCTAACCTATAGCCTCTCTATGCTGTATGATCCTGCTGCTAGGGTTCTTACTGAGGTCAAGTAGGTTAGTACTGAGGCTGGGAAGCAGCAGTTTAGTCTGTGTAACAACCATGTTCACAATCTGTCCAAGATCTTGTTAAATAATAATGATAATGTGATGCTTTATTGATTCCTGAGGGGAAATTGTTTACTATTCTTCCAAAGGGGGTTCATAGTGCACTTATTACAGTTATTTCATTGTCTGGCCCAAGGGCACTTCACCATGTTCGATCTTGTTATTTACTTTTAACGCAACAGTTGGATTTACAGGAAATACATCTTTACACATCTTTCTTTTTATATATTTTATAAAATTTGTTTTATGTTTTTATTTTCTTGATTACATCGAAACAAGATTGATATGTGATGCAAGTAAGTTATTGGACAAAGTTATAGCGTCGTCTGGGGTGGATCCCAGTGGTGGCAGGGTTAGGCTAGGGCCACTTTTCAGATGTGACGCTTGTATTCTATTAACAGTTTGGGCTGTGTTGCAATAGGCTGCTTCTCATTCCAGTGTGATACATTTCCTTCTGGTAGCACTTTTAATTGTGCCTCTGAACAGGAATCTTCTAAATGTAAAAATTATACACAGGAATATAACACCATTTAGATTTTTCAAAGATAGTAGTTACACATGATTAGTGGAGACAGAAAGGGTTAAAGAAATGCTATTCATTAGTGTGTTTTTTGCACACATACTTCATGTCACCCCGGCATAAGAGAGAGACCAATTCGGGCCACTGAAGTTAAAAAGTACGACTCAACCCCTGGACCTTGTTGATCAATAATGTCAATGGTGACACTCAATCAAATCGCTGTTGTGTAATTACTTGATCCCACTGGGAAACAACACACCAGTCTCTAACTTTACAAAGCTTGTTTGTGCAGCTGTTGTTCAGTGTTGTCCACTAATCCACTAAGTGTCCTCACTCTGTTAGAATATATTGATACACTTTGGTTATTGTGATTTGTGATGTCAAAACAACAAAATGCTGTATTGATTTCACTACATAGTTTACATGGAAAAGTTTGTCAGTGGTTCAACTTTGTGATGTATTTAAAGTACCCACCGCTGTAGCTGTATACTAATCTGTTTTCAGCCATCTGTTTCTACAATTGTTTTCAAATTGCACATCACAATTTAAATTGAGAAAGTAAGATTTAGAAGCAAGAACAAATCCCTACTGTAAACACAGAGAACACAGGCCTAAGAAGTCATAAAGCATGCAGTACAGTGCAGTGTTTACAATATTGTGATATACTTTCAATTGTGTCCCCTGTATAATGAAAGGTATCACATCGACAGATTACTTCCAATGAACAACTATTGCCACAGTCAATGGGCAAGGCATCTAATGCCAAATTTCTGTCATTGCCGTTGTCGGCTGTAGGTTGTTGATGTGGCTGAGTTTATTGGGTTTATAAGGTCATCCACTTAGATTATGTTTAAATCAACAATTTGGCATTTTACCACTTAACTTACAAGTCTATACCTTATCATTTAAGTGGTAGTGAGAATTCTGAGATAAAAAATCTGCAGGTAGTTGTGGGGGAATGGAGAACAAACCAGTGTATGAGGACTGGAGGTTTAGGGCCTGATTGTAGAGGTGGAGGATTTCAACAAAGTTACTGGGGGGAATGGCTCTTCAGAGTCTGGAGATGTTTTATAGACGGTAGAATGCAGATTTGGTGATGTATTTGATGTGTGACTGTAATGATAGGTCAGTAGATTTAGTTCTATATTTTCTATATATAAGTTTGACAATAAAGTGTTTTAGAATCCCTCATCTGACAGGCCAAATAGTTCTCAGGGAACAAAACCTCTCCAGCCTTTAGTTGATATTCTTGTCATTAACATTTCATTAAGTTGATCATTAACTTCATGGTTAACTTTACTCGTGTTCTCTGAGCTTTGCTTTGTTCAATCTCCTGCTTTGTATCTCTTTACCTCTAAAAGCATCATGAAAAATGTGGCTCACCCTCATCCCTGATACTTGTTTTTCATCCATGTAACCAGTCTTTACACCAGGGTGCACCTCAGGCCTTCAGAGAGTGTAGTTGAAGGTGTAGGAGTAAGAGTACTGGCATGGATCCCCAGGACAGCAGGCCAATGATAAAATTATGAGTGAAGAGTTCCTCTAGATCCCCATCGCCCCCAAAAGAACCCCATTACCCAGAAGCCTTGGCTCTGAACACCTCTCCCACACGGAAGATGACACAACCTCCAGTGCTGGCTCCTGTCAGGCTGAGGTTCTGCAACAGAAGCCTTTTTCTTCTTCTTTTTCCACATCTCCCCGAGTGTTTGAGAGCAGCACCGCAGAGCCACATTTCCTCACAGTGTCGGCTCTCAGGCAGCTCTGGCACTGTGACAGCCAGAAGAAACAGTGAGTGCCACAATTGACATATTCCCCATCCTTTTGGCACATCATCTCCCTTTTTCTGGACACCTGATTGATTCTGACAGCCTATATTGGGTATTTCATATGAAAGAGAATTTGGCGATTAAATCTTAATGAGTTGGAATTTCTCTCAGTGCTTTTATTACAGGCCGCCAGTTTTGAACATTTTTCAAAGTAACACACCCAAATTCCACTGTTTGCAATGAATTAATAATATAGTCTTGTCACTGAAGTATCATGCATTCTTTAATCAGGCTGCTGGGTTTGAGACAGAAGCTTCTTGAAAGGTATTTCTTTATGATCAGAACAATTACAAACTTAGCGGCAATCTCAAAGGAGCAGCTCATAAAGTCATGCATATAGATATACAGTTGTGCGTGTGTGCGTGTGTGCGTGTGTGTGTGCGTGTGCGCGTGCGCGTGTGTCAGAGACAAAGCGAGACCCCTTTGGCGGTCTTTCTTGTCGTTTGTGTCTGAATTCTACATCTTGACTGGCTCACATCAGTCATGACTTGGGACTTGCCAAAAGCTGGGGCCAAAAGCTGTGTGAACTGCGGGGACAAAAGAACAGAAGCAAGCGTCTTTGTTTCATGTTCAGAAAAATCTTGCCAAGTTGTAGAATAAACATCCCCAAGTTTAGCTCTCAACCTCAAATTTCACCCCCTCCTTTCTTCTCCAGCCAAGTCTGCAACCTACCCTCCATATCTGCTCTCGTTCTTGAAGACAAGTCACAAATTTGTGTTGGTCGTTTGTGTCTACCAGTATTGGATCTGACACGTCTATCATGTCTGGTGTCTGCCTCCTACCTGGAATCCTCGGTGGCTCCTCCAGCAAAAAAAGAAGATATGGGAGGCAGCCAAAACGTTTTTATTTCATCATCTCAGATCATGATACTACCCTTTGTCCTCACTTTACCACCCCTGCTCTTTTTGTGCACTGCCTTGATAATAAAGGGGGGAAAAGGAACAGGTAAAGCAGAAAAAAAAAAAAGCGAGTACTCAGCTAAATGTCTGAGAAAACTCGCCATCAAATGCAGGAATCACAGCAGGGAGTTTTTTTTCTCTGGCACATGTGCATTGAAATTCTCCGGATGTCTTGTATGTGCGTAAGTGAACGCTGACTTCCCCATCACAGGGCAGAGCAAAAGACTGTGACACCAGGGTTCATTTTTTGCCAGAAAAAAAGAAAGGCCTTTTGTGTAAGAATTGACTTGTTGTCTCTTTGGAGTTTATTTTTCAGAGTCTCCTCTGTTCTCTTTTACAAAGTACAAGCTCTGCTAAAAAACAGCCCCATGCGCTCCCTCTGTTCCCGAGCAGAAGTTAGAACAGTTGGTGCCCCTCAATAAGTTATACCCCCACCATCATCATCCCAACTCAGGAACACGCAACAGTCTGGGAGAAATTTCAGGTAAAAAGGCCCACCTAATTAGTTCCCATCAAAAATGTAATTCTTTTTCTCTGAATTTTGCCGCGAGGGCCAAGTAGCCAAAAGCGAAGATACCTGGTGGATGAAAAAAAAAAATAATGAATGAAAAAAGATATTCTAACCTCGAGCCATAAGTACATTTATATGCTTGACATGACTCGGCCATCAATGTTGGGTCGAATTCTAATTTAATTTCTGAGATGTATGTGTAATTTTGCCATTAATATGAATGTTAGCGGCCTAAATATTTTACGCTTCTCATGGATATTGTGAGCGTCTCATATATCCTTCAAGAGTGTATTAATTAATAAACTCTTTTCTGATGCTCTTTTTTTGGTGCAGGAAACTTGTAATAAGAGCACACAGGTAGGATGATGTAGTGAGAGAAGCCAGAACAGTCTCGTCTTCTGCCTCATTAACATCCACAGTTCATTAGGAGGAGGCTTTTTTTTTTTCCCGTCATCTTTTCACTACGTGCCAATGTTGTGTGGCCTTTAAGGTAATTAATAATGAATTAATTAACCAAATTAATTCCTAGGTTAGAGACGTTGTTCAGTAGTGAGGCCAGTCGGTTTGGATTTGGGCCCCGATGGGTGAGGCCCTTTACAAGCTGATGTTGTTCATGTTTCTGACAGTGCCAGCCCCCCGTCTAAAAGCCCTAGCAAGTGCCATTTGTCTCTGGGTTAACAGAAAGACGAGATATAGGGCGGGCTGAATAATTTAAGCTCCCACAACACATGCACTTTTGCTTTTCAAGCATGAGTTATAATTTAATTAGAAACTTCTGGTGCGTTGCTAGCTATTTAAATATTAAAATCTTCCGCTGATCACATTGGATTAGCCATCCCTGTGAAATTCCCTGAGATGTCAGTTGTTGTCTTTCTACTCCCCCCCCGAACCCCCCTCGCTCTCTCTTTCACTCTCGCCGCTTTCTCGAATATCCGTCAGTGTTTCTGAACTCGGCGCGCTCACAGATTGTTTGTCGACTTCTCCATTAGAGACAATGGAGGGAGGCGTTGTGGACCTTTGGGAGCTGTAATGGGTGTGCGTGTGTGTGTGAACAGAGCTGACCTGATCTGAATGAAAATAGAGAAGTAATGCTCATTATGAGCTCTGGATTGCAGGATGATGACATTAGGATGCTCCCCTGATAGTAGTAAAACAAGAGGGGGGCATGTTTGGGGGGGTTAGAAAGGTTTCCTGTCTCCATGTTGAGGCCTTCTGTCCAACTGTTTCTGTCTCCTGAATGCAAAGGACGCAACCTGTTGACTTGAAGTGATACGTGTGTGTTTGTGGTTTGTCTGCGTTCAAGAAGAGCCAATATGTACAAAAAGAATGCCTTCACTTTTTACTATAAACTAAGAAGCTTCATTCAAAATCAACTTGATATGGAATATTTCATTTTACAAATGAACCCCTGAAAACCTAACGTACAGAAGTCACTTGATCATTCCACTGAAGTTAACAGGAAGCACAATAAAAAAGAAACAAGTAATTGCAATACAGTGTGTTTATTTGATATCACTATTGAAGTAGCTCAAGTTACGAACATTTACTGTAGCTGATCCTCGAGGGGGGGGGGGGGGAAGGTGATACATCAGCTCAAGAAATAGACTATACAAGGATACGAAAAAGAAGGCAAACCAAAAACTTACAGATACATACAGTTGGAGCAGATTAGCAATATTAACAATAACAACAACGAAAAAATAACACTATCCAATTTAGAATATGATCAAAAATATTAGGGCCATGAACATTACATTTCTGTTATGTTTATGTACAAAACTGAGTTTAACCAACAACACAGCTTATTTACACTCTCATGCAAAGCATAATCAGAATATATTTACACTGCATTCGGATCATTTTAAACACCATCACAGACGAGCCCCAGACTGTCACAAGATAAATGTAACTTTTCCAAGTTACTGTTAATGGAAATGTCAACCTCCTGTACCATGACTCTAACAATATAGCTAAATAAGAAAACACCAAATATTACATTGACTTGACCTAAATAAAATATTCTAGCTTTTGAACCCTGTTGCTTTCCGCTTCATGCCCATTACTTCCTACCAAATAGCAAATCAATGTATTTGAGCTTGGCACTGATAACTGACTCAAACGGCATTCTTTGGGGACTGGACTGATGGATGCTTTTTGCTATGGTATGTAGTTATAGCACTAGGATGTATGTGGGGTTGGATAAACAAAACTAGAGAGCCTATGTATGGATATTGTAACATGCCATCAAGTGGCGCAATGTGCCCCATTGATAACTTTTTTTGGGTGTGGGGATGCAAACTCTGCAGCCTACTGTATGCACAGCCTTACCATTCACTTTATGGCTGAGTTATGGGTGAGAGGTTGTTCAATCCTTCCTGTGGTCGATCCTGTGACACACACACTCTATCAGCAGTGGCAAAGATGTACTAGAGATTCCTAGCTGTGGGCTGATGTGCTAATTATAAACCAGCATCTACTTTAATCTTCTGCGTCAGACAGTTATTTATCCTTTCATCCATTTAAGCTATTTGTTAGCTTTATCTCCTCTGCCCTGCTGAAACTGGGTAGCTACCTGTCTTTGATTCATAAATACCTTAGTTTTCCTTCTCTCTGTGTGCCTGTGTGTCTGTGTCTGTCTGTATAGTCCTACCTGTCATTTCAAGCGTCTGAACAGGTGTATTTGTCTGCTCACAGTGGGTGTGTGCTGTGCTCTGTCTCTCCAAACTCTGGGAGGGGCCCTGGCAGAAGCGCTGCGATAGCGTGTCAATCAGGCAGCACTGCAGACGGCCTCTCAGGCCCCCCATCGTGTGTGGTCCCGTTCTTCTCCTGTCTCATCCTGTCATTCAGAATTCTTTTCATCTCTGCCTCTGTTCCCTCCAAAATCCTTCAATCATGATCATCAGTTATTCTCTGAGATACATTCTGTGCTTAAAATCTCCTTCAGAGATCCTATTCTATGCATATTTTGTCGTCTTTTCTAACTACCAAATTCAGCATGTTGGCAGTTTATAACATTCACCACATTAGCACCCTTAAACATTGCACATACACTCACTTTATACGAGTTTTTTTTTTCTGTAGATATGTACACAGTAGTTTAAATTGTATATAACTTTCCTTGTATTTGCACACATGCCTGGCCATTAAATCTGATTCAGATTCAGTAATTATGGTTGTAATGTAAAGGTCATAACAAAAATAAAAAGTAAAATTGTTAAATTTGCTTTGGCATCCCCAATCATAAGCCGACATGTTTACGCCGACATGTTTTTCACTTAGCCACATGCATAAAAAGTTCTTTTGATTTCCATTCTGTTGAGACATATCAGAGTTTAAGTAATTCATCATGTGGATAATGTCCTCACTAATCTAAGTATGCAATAAAACATAGGTTTGCTATAGCTGTATTTATCTCGTGATACTATACGTATCTTAAACCAGATGGGTTTGTGTTTTTGTAGAGTTTCTTCTGAAGTATCAGTCAGATGTGGATTTTTGTTGCAACAATGATGGCTACATGTTTGCTTGTCCTGAAGTTTCTCTTTGATGCACTCCATCAGAAAGTTGAAATGAATGGTGCAGGAAACGTCTCTGCACTTGGATCTCTGGGAGAGAGTCAGCAGTGCAGATCTTTCATTCAGTCAAGTCTGAGTCAGGACGAGCAAACAGAGCTGTTTTTGCTCAATCATCATCTTCTCCAAGAAATGTTGGCACATATTCAACTTCCATTTAAGTCACTAAAAGTGATTTAATTTACCTTTTAATACCCCTGTAATACATAAGGGGCCAAGATGAAATGTCATCTACAATGCAAATAATACTGACACATTCTCTCCTTATATATGGAAATTATTAGATACACAAATCTCTTTGTATTTGGTCTTTTATTGGTTCTATGTTTGAAACTTTGTAAGTTTAGATAGTTTGCGTTACATCAAACAACTCTAATAGAATTATTCCCTGCATTTTATTTATTTTATATTTAATCATTTGATGTAAATATGTAAGTGAAGGGTTCCCATGTCTTGTCATTTTTCAAACAAAATACAAACGGTTCATGTTTTTACTGCAACTGCATTAACATCTCATCAGTCCACTTCTCTCTGCCTCTGTCTTCCTCTCTCTGTAGACTTCCCCAAATGTTATTTGCGTCTTAAGTGCTTTAATATTTCAGAAGTTTACACAGCTGGAAGGGCTGGATTCACTGCACGCCTTAATATCATTACATCCCTGTAAACACTGTTGTGTTTACTGACGCCTCCTAATCGCTCTTGAGTAGTGCTGGCTAATCAAAGAGAGACGGAGAGATGATGAGGGACAGTAAAAAGGGAGATACTCTGTTCAGATGCTCACACTGCCTGAAACTGTAATTTTATAGAGATGTAGAGAGAAAGGGTCAAAGAGAGGAGAGCTTCACTTTTTTTTTACATTGAAGTCTTGGGATTTTTTTTATTATGAAGAAGCACTTTGAGAAAAAGAATCAGAGCGGTCAACAGCATTTTCCATCTTCCAGCATACTTGAGCTACTGAATAAACTGACCTTCAGCTCCTCAGATTACATCTTTTGCCCTTCTAAGCCCACAGTCTTTCAGATCTACTCTTTGAATCAACTATCCAATAAGTATAGGACCTGCAGAGGACAAATGCTTGCAAGTGCTTTCTCTTTCCAAATAATTATATAGCTCCTTAAGATCACAAGATAATTCATGTGTAATCTTAAAACGATAGAAAGTCAACCTGTTTTCACCTAAGATGTAAAGGTAAGCAAAGGAAAAAATAATAGTTTAACACCAGAAAGATCAGTGCCAGACCAGACCTGATAAGATAAGATATACTTTATTGTCCCCTCTGGGAAAATTTCCTTGGACTCCGTCCGGCTGCAATTTTACAAGCAGTACAGAATACAGAGCAGTTCCACAGAATTAGAATAAACAATTTCACAGAAATTGAATTCAGTACATTAGCTTGTCCACACATACATATTTACACATGCACACGTTATGGCAGTATTTAAAACACGAGTGCCAGCATGCATAGATTGTGTTTTCTTTCATTCATCAACTGATTAAAGTTGAAATATCAATTTTTTTGAGCTTCAGTTATTGATCAATGAATCAGACTTCACTTCAATATTATTCAGATCTTCTCTGACAGTCGAACCATATGTTTTAGTTTTGCATCATCCCTTTAACCAATGCACACAAAGTAGTTTTGTCATTATAAATGTACTCCTGTTCTTGAGAACTTCTTCACTATTCTGCCCCTTTTTTTCTATTTCTCATTTTGTTATTGCCTTTATTGGCCTGTTGTTTTCATCTGGTGTTGTAAGACTGCTTTAAGTGTAGAAAACTTGGTCTTTCATTTTCATAGATTAATACATGAAATAGTGCATTATCATTAATACAGGGTATAAAAAATGTGTCTTCCTTTAAGACACTATTAGACTTTTCTACTCTATAGTCTATTTTTTAAATCACAAATAGCTCCTTTTACTACACTGTTTTGTCTTTCCATTCATAAGGAAAATCCTCTGCAGTCAAATGTTCACTTCAAGTGTGTTTAAGAATCCTGGAATCCTTTTTTTCTCCAGAAGACTATCAGATGGCTCGGACGATTAATATAATGGCCAATGGGGCACTTCAATTATTAACCCTGCGTTACATTTGAAGAATGCTCAGTCGCTGTGAGATTTAAAAGAAGCTAATGTTTCACTATCAAACTATTTCATCCAATCTTCAGAACAGATGTGTGTGCACGGGAGGACATTAGTTTCCACAGCAGGCGCTGAAAATATGCCTGCGTTCCCCTCATCAGAAAGAAGTCATGGTTTGTCTTGAGGGGCCAAGTGTCTCCATGTGACTGGTCATTGGTTTTAAGTGGCTTGTGCATTTTTCATGGGACAGTGGTCGCTGGGAATGTCTTGTCACTCTATTAAGGCCTATTCGAATGCGTCCATAAAACGAAGCAGGCACTGAAATATTCATTTGATATTGCAACACACCACAGTGTCTGTGTGTTAATTAAGGAAAGAGCTATATGCTTTAGATGGGACACGGCTTTCAGCGTGCCAGAATGGTGGAAGATTTAATGGAAGTGACACTCGGGTTTCCCAGCTCAAGGCTGGTGTCAATGTGTAAATCTTATTTTATAAAGGTCCTGTATGTTTGTAGAAACTAAATTATGAACTTACAAAGAAAAAACTCATGGACCCACAACTGTGTTATGACTGGCTCATCTAGGCCATAAACAGTCAACTCACTTTAAACTTAATTTTATTCTGCTCTCTGTCCAGTCTTTAGGTTCATCAAGCAATAGAATATTAATGGCCATCAATTAAATAGTTCTGTTGTTTATGAAGCATATATGGTTAGAGAATATAGAGTCTGGAGAGCTGGGGAGTTCAAACTAAGTGTGATAAAGATGCTCTTTTGAAGGAATGATCTTCTGGAAGAGCAAAAAGGCTTTATTGAACTGAGTATTTGCTGATGAGAGCGATGATAAAATAGAGGCAAAACATGTTGAAGTAACCAATTGAATTCAGGTGTTTTACTTTTTCCAGGACATGGCATTGTCTTTTATACACTTGTGAATATTTTGTTGGCTTGAGTTGTTGGTTGGACACAAGATGAAAGTGGAAGTCTTCACTTTATAATCTGGAAAACGGTAATATTGTATGTTTTTCCACATGTTTATACTCTAAATGATAATTTTTTATTGAAGAAATGAACTGTTAGATGTTTCAGCTTGACATTTTTTTATTATGGACTTGCATACCTTTATATCATACTGTAAGACTAAGGCTTACAATTATCCCTATACATGTTTAGCACTTTAAAATACAGTTTAATCGTCTTCAATCTCACCCCCCCCCCCCCTCTCTCTCTTCTTTCGGCTCCTTTATTACCGCTCCAATATTCCTCGTCTTTCTGTAGGACAGGCCAGCGATAATATACACTATCCTCCATCTTAGAGCTTATTAACCTTTTTGTTGGAATATCTGGAGCATAAAGAGCTCATAAAATATTTACACATGCACTAACCAGTATGAAAAATTAAGAAACCCAAAGTTTTATTAACCTGTAGTAATATAATGTCTACTCTTGGCCAACAAAAAAGGTCTTTTTTGCACATTAAAGCATTCTGTAGTGCATAATAATGTATGATAAGAAGGCTCCCCTTGCATTGATTAACTCTGCTTTAATATAACATTAGGTTTCCCTAAACTAGCTTTATCATAGAATTATGCTTTTAATACAAGGTGTGGGGATGAGGGCAGTGTGTGGGGGCTGTTTTGCCTGCAGAAATAAAGCGTTGAGACGATCCTTAATTATCCATGGCTGTGTGTGTGTGTGTGTGTGTGTGTGTGTGTGTGTGTGTGTGTGTGTGTGTTGTGACATACGTAAGGCCTTCAGAGATATTCATACGCTCACATTTCATGAATATATTACAAGGCGTAGCATAAATGCCTGTCCCTGCTAGCCATGCTGACCCCGTCCCTCCATAGGTGTAGTTGATCCACAACACTCAGCCATTCAAATGGGACTAAGTGGCTTTCAATTATTCAAACATATATTCAAGAACGGTCGTATAATGCTCCCTATCACCTGCTCTTGGTTTTCCACTCGCTGCCTCATTGCTCACGACTGATGCGGAGCTCACTGAAATGTTTCGATTTTAGGATGAGGACCAAATTTCTCTGTCACTGCTGTCCTCACTGCCCCGTCCTGTAGTCCTCTAGAAATGATTCCTCTGTACTCTGATAGAGACTCAAACAGTTTGGTTCCCACAGTGCCAAAGCTTTGATTCTTCCATTGTGCATGCAGAGTAGACTGTGCTCCTTACCTGCACACCTGCAGGCAATTACACCTGCATGTCAGCAGTGCAGGGCAGATGAGGGAGTGATGGTTTCTGTTTCAAAGCTGAGACGGGATCTCAAAAGACAGATAGATAGGTATTTGATTGAGGAACAGACAGATCTTTTTATTAATAGCTCTATGTGTCTTCCAAAAGCATTGCAGACTGTTCAAAATAGTATTAATATAATAGTTATCTTAAATGCCTATTAATGCTGTGACCTGCTGATGTTATTATTATTTATTTATTCATATTATATTATACTATTTTTTTTTTTACTTATTAATGCTCGCACATGTATGGGACAAGATCAGAAAAGAAAAGGAGGCACATCTTTGTCTTTTATATTTTGAAAAAACATGAACTAAACTTGATGTATTTTAAACCTTAGAAAAAGGGGGTCGTGCTGGCCTACTTGTTTGTTTGCACAAATGTACAGTTCAAAGTTCTTTATTCTCGGGTTCAAATTTGGCCTGAGACTCCGTTTCCACAAGTCATTCCCCACTCTTTCTCCCCCTGATTTCCAACTATCTCTACACTAAAGGCATAAAAAGTCCAAAAATAAATCTTAAAAATAAAAAAAACTTGACATAAATAATGGTTAGTTAGATTTTATTATACAACATGGACAGATAACAGGCGGTCTCTCGCTTCCTCACTTACTAACAGATATTGCATGTGACATTCAGGATAGAGCAGATTAGCCAGCTCCTTTCACCTGATGACTGGGGAAATGCCATTGTTAAGTTTTATGGAAGGAGAAGATGCCAACAAGTCGCTAGCACCACGTAAAACATGTACAAGAGCAGGTAAGATGTTTGAGGAAAGCAGAGCGGAACACAAGGCTGATCTGCAAAGTGCCGACAAGGTATATAGACTTATGGACAGCTCTTATATCTAAGTCGCAACGTGTCACATGCCATGTTATTTTGAATAGAAAGATATTATTCCAATTCTGGTTGAAAGAACGTTAATAAACAGAATCAAAGTAGACAGAAAGTGTGGCAGAAAAGAGTTAAAGAAGCAAAGAAGCACAGAAACAAAAAATATGATTACCATGCATGATGAAAAGCATGGAGAAACAATCCAAAGTCAGAGATGAGAGTTAACTGACAGCATTACGTTTTGAGTTTTAAACTTTTATACCTCTGGTGAGTGCAGCAGAAAAGTACAGTGGTCTGTGAGCCGCAGTAATAGAGTGAAGTCCGAACCAGGCAGGCAGACGATAGGGGAGGATGGTGGTATGGGTGGGTGAGTGGTGGGGGGGGGGGGAGCATTGTAGAAGTAACAGAGAGAAGAGGCGAGGAGTACATATTCTTGAGTGAGACAGGGAGCAAGTTTGAGGGTGTGGATAGTTAGATAGCGAGAGAAACAAGAAGGTTATCCATGATTTAACGCCTGTGGGGCTGTGAGATGAGCCTTGCCTGTTCAGGCTGCTGTGATTGCTGCCTGCTGCTGGTTCAGACTGGGGCCTTTCAGCTCATTTCATCATGGAGCGCCTAATGAGGCCTGGGCTGACTCCCTGAGCACAAGGGCTGCAGACACACCTCTGATGGAGGAGTACTGAGGGGCTCCAGATTCTACCAACAACACCATCAGGTTCTGAGTATCTGAAAGGGGGGCATGAGGATGGAAAGTGGTCGTGTAGGAGGTGGTGGTGGTGAGTGTTGCTCCAGGGTGAGCTGGGAGACCCACTTTGTCCCGAGGCTGTGTGAAAAGGTCACTGCCCGTGAGGAGTACCCACGGGCCCCCGCTGCAGGGTGTCTGCAGGGAGAGTTGTTTTTGTTCAAACAGGAAGTGGCAGGTTAAGAGGAGCGTGTCCATCAAAAATATGTCTCCTGTTTGCTCAGACAGAATCTGAAGCTTTTTGTTTTTGGACTTTGTTCCAGGATATTCTGAAAGCACAGTTTGCTACTGGTTCATGTGTCAATGCCTCCTTTGTTTAGGGTTTTAATAATAGTCGCACATACAAATCGGCAACCTCACAGGCTTAGAAATGAAGCCATTGCAGAGGTGAAAAAAAAAAAAAAAGAAACTGCAGTTCCTTGAGTGGACACTTCAGGCTGGCTCCAAAAAGCGAGTCGTGACCCACTAGGCCCCATAAAGGTTCAGCTTTACAGAAAAACAAAACATGTTTACAGCCTGGTACTGACAAAATAAAGTACTATCTCTATTCATGGCAACTGTAGGAGGGAGGAATTGTAAACAACTTAACTGTTTAAATGAATGAAGTCTTAAAGTTATGCACAATTGGGTGTAGATGCTTTGAGATGCTTCTTGCCATCTGCTTGGTGTCACTTCAGCTAATTCCAATCACTAAACTTAATCTCTTGGCCATTTTTTTTTTTGTTGTTGTGGCCTTTTGGGGATTTTTTTTAATGCAAATATCTGACAAATTATACAGCTTGCCACTGGTTTGGATATGCTAATGACAATCTTTGTCATACATTGATTTAATGGCTGCCAGTGCATTGGAATCAGGATTGTTATTGGCTCTTTCTCGCAGGAAAGATGACAGCTTGTTGTGCTGAGTAGAATGCTTATATTAAGTTATCTGGTTCATTACTTAGCCAGGAGAAAACTTATTGCGATTAGGAATCTCTTTTCCTATAATGAATTAAAATGTAGGAGTAGCAACCAGCACCAATAAGTCTCATTCTTTTTAAAACTCCATAGTTAACTGACTCATTTAGCTAGCTAATGGATTGTATACATTATAGCTTTGATAACTTGGTGTTTGCCTTTCTCATTACTGACCAGCACCACCCTCAAGTCCAAAAATGGACTTGGTCAGGAACACCTTGCCAACACCAATATACGGCTTCATAAAGGCTCACAACAAACCAGTGGTTGACATTATAGTGGCTACGTCCATTATTTATACAGTCTATTAAACAGATTGAGTCAGATGTCACCACATAGTTCTACCATTTATTTAACGTTGCGCCTCAGATCTCTCTCAAATCTGTAGTAATCAAGGGCTAAGAGCCGTACCGTATGTCAGTATGGGTGCCTCCCTAATGAGAGCCGCCTCTAGGGGACATGAAAGGCAGGGCAGTCGGGGCGGGTGGCAGGGGGTGGGGCAGCAGACTTGCTGGTGGAGCGACCTGTCTGTTCACCCCGGTTCTGGCCTTTGTGCAGAGTTAATGATGCCACTAATATGTTCTTTAAAGACCACACTGTGATTCATGGCTTTCATTAGCCCCATGTGCCAGGGTGTCTTTCTCCCTCTCTCTCCCTCTTTCTCTTTTCTGTCGCCCTTTTAATGATGGCCTGGAGACGAGGTGGCACGCTTGACCCTTAATCATACGAGCAAAAGGAGGCTGGTGGTGAGTGAGGGGCCGTGATGAGATGGGAGGTTTTTGGAGAAAGGCAGGAGGGCGGAGGAGGAGGTGGAAGAAATCAGATGGTTGTTCTTCATAATCCTGCTCCCTGCGGGGCTGGTTAAGCCAGTTCTTCCACAGGAAGGTTTGGCATCTGACACAGAGTATTTACAGATCAAACCCACTCACATATCTTCTTTTAACCTTCATCCATAAAGCAGGTGAACTTCTTTTCAATATATGCTTTAAAGACACCTGGTTCTGTATTTGCTACGGGTTGGGATCTGACAGGATACACTAAACCAGTTGACCGGAGCAGATGGATGACAAGTGGACTGGAGAAAAACTCTGTAGTAGTTCAAGATGTAAAAGAAAAGGCCTCTAATATAAAAGGCTACAACTTGTTGTGTTTGTTTTTAACATCTTAGGTTGTATTGCCAGACTCACACTACCCAAACATTGCAATGCCAACTTAATTGCTCATATTTGAGATTAAGGCAATGCCACTAAAAATAGTAAACTGGAGAAAATGTTGCCACTGTTTCTGAAGTATTTCCACATTTCTTGTGTCACAGCCCTCTGCTCTGTACCCTTCAGCATCTGCATGAGACGTGCCAGGCTTTCACCATACACCAATTTAAAACCCATCTGTGGCAATATATAGGACACTCACACAAACTGTGTTTAGTGTGAGGGGTGTCTTGGGGTGGCCATTGGGGGTGATGGATGGGTCAAATAACAACACAACACACTACAGCGTACACTCTCAGGAGTCTGGGGTTGATGTCCTAGAGTAAACATATAGATAAGTAATGTTTTCCTGATCCTTAATCAAGCATTTTGGTCTCTTTAGTTCTAATTTGTCAAGAAAGCTTGCTACTGGTTAATGGCTCAAGGTCAAGTGGAAAAGCGTTGAATGTGACCCAAAATCTTTGCGTGCATTTGCTGTATCCCATCAAGTGATTCCAAAGACTCAAATGATGAAGTTAAAATGAATGTTTTTTCCATCAAAAAGATTTTTGTGAGTGGACCTTCGGTCAAGCATATTCAAAAAGTAAACCAACAGAGGCAAAATATGAAATTGGCTTTTCTGAAACCAGAAGTTGCCATATTTGGAGGAGAGGTATGGTGCTTCAGAGGAGCAAAGGGTTGGCTAATAGGAAGTTATCAAAGCTGTACAGTCAACACCCATGGCTAATTCATTATCTGGTTAATACGCTAGTTTACCCTCCAGTTTTCAACAGAAGGAGATTCCATGAGTGGTTGGCTGACCATATCTGTTAATTTATCAGACTCACAAAGAGAAGAGAGGTAGTGAACTCCCAGCTTGCTCTTGCAGCTTGCAGTACTTAAAATAACTTGCCATCACTACTGTCCATCCCAATCTCTCTGGTATATATATTTCAACACCCCAGGTTGCCGCTTGGTTGCTGTGCATGCACACGCAATTGTCCTGCCCAAGCAGGAGGGACTGTCGCTGACATTTTGGATGCCATTACCTTTACTTAATTCTGAATAAAATGTCAAAATAATATAATAATGTTAGGATATTTTAATTACTTGGCAAATGTACTTCCGCATCTGGAATTAGTGACAGCAAAAAAACATTGTTTTGATAAATCTGATTTTTTTTTTTTTTTAAGAAACTTCTTTCCTCCCCCCCTTTCCTATTTAACAGACTCAGACTTAGTTTATGAAGGATAGGGTGTGATCTGTGACAGAGAACAGTAATAACACTGATTGTGTTTGAGAGACTGTGTGAGTATGTGTGAATTGTTGCACAGCCTGAGTGTGTATGTTCACAGAGGGGTAAACAGAACACCATCTCTCACCTCCAGCCGCCTGTTGGGAGCAGGAAAAAAATAAACGATAAATAAATTACACACAGACATGGTGTACTTGGTGTTGCTTTGCTGCGAATTACAGTTGTTTACACGCGTGTTCGAGGGGCCTGGCAGGTAGCACCACATCATGTCTGTGTTAGACCACTGACACTGGGGATAATTTCAATAATTCACACTCGCTGTGTGATTGTAGGAGACGCGCTGTGTTACTTTTTAAAAATGTAAAGCAGGACATGTTAGTCCCTTCCCACCAACCACAACCTCCAAGCTCACACTTACTCAAACACACACACACACACACATACACACACACACACACACACACACACACACACACACACACACACACACACACACACACACACACAGTTATAACTGTCCACGTATAACTCTGGACCAGATGATTCCCAAGATGATAAAAAGCAGATGTTTTCCAAACTGGGGGTATGCTCCTAATGCTTCTATACCCACCATCCTATTAAAAAAAAACACCTCCCTTCCTCCTCCTCTGTCTTCTCTTTCTTCTTTTCCATCGGTCTCTTTCCAAGCCATCCATTTTTCTGCAGAGTAAAGACAGATTAGGGCCTAAATCCCCCCGCAATTTGGGTCATGGCCTTTTGTGTGCTCCGTGCGGTGAGAGGGGCGGCACACGACCGGGCCCCCATTTGCCGGAGATCAGGGGGTTAGGCCAGCAAGAGATTGAGGGGGAGCCACACAGTAAGGCCATGTTTGGAGAAATAATGAGATTGAATTAACACAGAGTCTATGGTGGAGACCTGGGTATCACAGAGAGGAGAGGAGGTGGAGAAATTAAAGAGAGGGTTGGAGGCAGAGGCAAGGGAGCAAAAGGAGCAGAGACAGCAGCTTGTGTGAGAGCAGGAAAGGTGTGTTTTTGATCATGTGGTCTCATAATCCCCAGATGAGGAATCTAATGTTCAACAGCAATACTTAGTATAAATTAAGGTCTGTAGAATGGAAATAAAACAAATTCAATTCAACTATAAAAGCTCTTAGATACTGTCTAATCAGCACCAAACCACTGTGAAAGCCTGCAGTCAGGTGACAAACATAGTGAAGCATTTAGCAGCTTAAGATCAGGATATTTCCTAAAGAGATGATAAAGAATAACGCAGAGCAAAAAAGAGAATAAACATTGAACCTAAATCCATTCCATGGCCAGGAACATGACTCCAAATGAGTGTTCATTTTTGCTCTGATGAATGAAAAAGCAAAACAAGTGAAGAACTTCCCAATATCAACCATTAAGGCTTCAAAATATCAGTTTTGTGTTCAGGTCAATCATTTTCATGTAGTGAGCCTTTACTACGACATCTAACATGCAATGAACCACTCAAAAACGAAAATCTGGCAGTGTTAAAGTCAATGCAAATTATGTTTAACTGTTATTTAAGTATTAGCAATGATTATTTTTTTTATGTGGAGTTCAAAATACATTGAAATGCATGTGAAGAAGTTTGAGCAAGTAGACTACAACAGCGTGAACTTCAGCAGGATTTGAAGTTCTGAAATGCTTTTCAGTGTATAGTTCATTTGAACTCGACTTCAATTAATATGATATGAATGATTGATTAATGATTTTAGATATTTAATAATACAGTAATGATGATGATACAGTTGGCTTTGGAGCTTGGCATGCAGAGTAGTCACTGTAACAATGTAAGAGCAATAGTTGTTTTTTATCCAAACCTTCAGGTAGATATTGCAGAAGAAATTTGAACAAGCCTCATTAATTTAATGTTGAAAATTCTGATATCTAGATCAACTTTCTAGAAATCTTTGTCAGTCTTCTTGTGTTTATGTTCTTGGGAGATTACCCAGAAGCTCCAGCTTTCGAAATATTTAGCAAAAACAGGAAACACCAGAAGTGAAAACATCATATAGCTGCAACAATCCAACCCAGCGCCTCTCTCCTCAACTCTTCTTTCGTCTGCGTTACCATCTCCTCCTGAGTTCAAAGCAGCGTGATGTTAATGAAGGTTCCCATGTACAAAGAGAAGCTTATGTAAATGTTACCTCTCCAGATGTTCTATAGCTCTCAGAGCCAGAACTCCAACGCGCCCCGAGCCACAAAGAAACAGCGAGCATTTAGACAAACCTTTGTACCTTCACTTGCCTATAGGGCCTATCAGATAGTCACAGCCTGAAAATCAATATCTGCTGCTAATGAAACTTAGCCACACATTTTAATGAAGGAGCCAATTTGCATTTAAAAGTAACAAGAGGGGAAATGGGTTCATTTTCCTCTATTTCTTATTTAGTGTGTACATTTGAACTGAAAGCATTGCTCAGGTCTGTTGTGTGGTAACAATCGTCTGTTTGTGCCAAGGTTTATTTTGAATCCTTGTTGTTCACATGTTAATGACGAAATCAAGCTGAAGCTCTGTAGAATGTAGACGTGAACAAATACATTTTATTTACAGTATTTACACATGTACTTTTCTGTTTGGACAGCACTTTGGTGATCTTGTAATCAAATGAGCTTTCGTTCTTAAATGAGCTTTATCAATACATTTGGATTGGATGGGATAAGACAGAATATTTATTGAACTATATTTTCAAAACAACGTATGTATATTTTTTTCGTTTCATGCGTCAACTTGCATTAGTAAAAAATAATAATAATAATATGGTGTTCCCTTAAACCACTTAAAACGACATGTTTGCCCAAAATAACATACTTGTAAACAAACTCGTGTTGTATGATTGACAAGCTTGCAAACATGCAAAAAAAAAAAAAAAAAGACTTATCATAAAGGAACACCAACTTGCTTTTGAAGCTACTAACTGCCATTGTTTTAAAAATACTTTGGATAGGTCAATTCAATACATGCAGACTTACAGATGCTGCTGGAATCAGTGAAATCTAGTAAGTAAATTGTGGCCAAGCTTTTTAAAATGTAATCTTTTGGCCTTTTGCCAAAGACAGCTATAGAGAGACAGGCAAAGTGGGGAGGGAGAGTGGGTAACATGGAGCAAATATCATCAGGAGGCAATCCTGTGTCCAGGGCCAGCAGGATGGTAACCTCTGCACATGTAGTGCATGGTCTACCAACTGAGCTCAACAAGCGGCATGACAATAAAAAGAGTTGTGATAATCAATTATAGGTTTAAAATGATTTATTTAGTTAAGGAATAACTAAATACGCCCCCCCCCCCCCCCCCGCCCCCGCCCCTTCCTCTGTGTTCCACAATCAAAAATCACCATATCTCACTGTTACATGCATCACACATCTAACCTCTTTCATTCAGTTAAAAGTTAAACCGAAGCAGCAGAGAGGCTGAGGGCACATTCTCTTTTTTTACTTCTTTAAATAAAGCTTAAATCTCACATTTGAGCAAGGGATAAGTGGTGGATACGCCTCCAGACTTTAGACTAGATAATTTGATTCCAGATAAACAAGCTGCACATTGCACAAACTCTCACGTTATCTGTGATATTTTCTCGTTTTAACAAGAGCTTTGATTCCTGTTCATGGATTTCTCTCCTGGACCAGGTAAAACATTAAAGGCTCATCGTTTCACTAAACAGCTAAAGCTAACCAGGGGCATTTTTTTCTGCTCCCATTTTTACTGATTTTGTTTTTCAATATTTGTGTTTTTTTGACAATTCTTAAAAAAAATTAAGAGAATATCACACAAACTGAAACCCTGTAGGTTGTATTTTTCAGAAAAGTTAATCGCTTGTGATTTATTTATTTCTCTGGTCATTGAGGCTAAATATTTATTATTTTTCTGTATCAACTTATTTGTGTCAGAAGTGACAACTATTTTAAAAAATGTCAGGTACTGATAGCTGGCATGTGTTGATTCATACAAATAGGCTCCTATTTGTAACAAAGAAGGCAAAGAAGACACTCAAACAAACTTCACCGGTTTCAGTGTTTTTATTTGACCATTTACCCACTTTAAAAAGAACAAAAATATGTAAATCTGTAAGATGAGTAATGTCATGACAGTATGGATGAGTGTGACAGGGTGTGTGTCAAAATTAGTTTGAAACACAAAGAAGCTTCAGGTAGGGATTTGGTGTGCTCATTGGCAGTCACGTCATCTGAATGACAGAGTGTGAGCTCTGGGTCTGCAGCCTTCTTAGCAGCATGGGAGCATATGAACCAGGTGTACTTGATTGACCTAACGACCCCTATCTCCACTCACAGTCTGCAGGCCACATACAACCACAGGATAAATATCAACTACAACCCAACCAGGACAACCACAGGGTTGTCACATGACTTTTTGACTTTTCTTTGATTAGTTACCTGATTTAAGTCAACATGTTAACAAACTGCAGCTCTTGATTTCTCCAGCTATAAACAGGCTTTTATAAGGTCTATATCTATACGATATTTTCCTTGCATCATTGTGGACCACTTTGAATATTTAAAAATAAATGCCTATTTAGATAAATGAAAAAAAAGGTATGGGAAACTCTGTTACAAAATCCACACTAATATCAGAAAAGATGACCATTTCCTTGTCAATATCCAGTGAGCATTTTAAAGCTGAGCAAAAAAAAGAGAGAAACTTTTTCCAAACACCCTCTTTTTCTTCCCTAATGTACATCCTCTGACAGTAATAGTTCGCTCTTTACGAGCACACACTCTCTCCACTTTGTCATGCTGCGTTCACAAGCCTTTTCTTCTCCAGCAGCGCCCCCGCAACATAAAAGAACAACCTGCTCTTTTTTATGTAAATAACAACACGTTGCGTCTCTTCTGCGTGCCGCGCTTGGTGAGAATGCTGTGAGATCTTTGCAACATTTTCTCCCGTTCTCCCCTGCCGGCAAAGTGTGCCGCAATAGCAGCTGCAGCAGGAAGGCAACTTAGCCTCCAGCAAGACTAAAGTGTGCATCAGAGTAAAACAGTTGTTTACTTTGTTTGAACTGCTCTATCTCACCCAGGGGAGCCTGAGCGCTTGAAGTTCTGCATCTTTCACTCTCAACTTGTGACAAAGAGTCGGATGAATAACAATGTCATTTTCTCTACCTTCTCCCCCATCCCCTTTTTTCTCCTGTTGTCTTCTTTTCTATGTTTAGTCTATTTCTTTTGCCACCACAGCGCCCTTCTTCTTCCCCTTTGCACTCCTCTCGAATTATTCATCTCCCCTTTTAAACTTTCAACATGCAGTAAATTGATGGTGACACACAAACTACATTATGTTTTCTCACTCCTTTTTTTATAAACTAACAGCACTGCTCATCTCTCTTTAATTGCGCAGCAGGTGGGGACACAGATGCACACAGATGCGAGTGCAGGAGGCCGAGATGAGAGGAGGGGAACGGGGGGGGATGGAAAAAAAAAAGACTCCGGAGCGGAGGATTGTGTAACTTAGTTAAAGTGATGAAGCAGAGGTCCTAAGTGACCTGGCTCAGATGTGAGTGTTGTCTGTGCGCTGAAGTGGATACAAGAGAACAGGAAGAGAGAGAGAGAGAGGGGGGATGATACTTATTCTTTGCTTTGACTTCAAATTCAACTCAAACTACAGCTGCTTATGAATGTAGTTTATTTTTCAAACTTTATGAAAGTACAGAATAAACTTGTGTGAATAGATGGTCGTCAATATGCAGATTGTATTTTAGTATCACTTGGTTTCTGGTGATGAGTGATGCACTGAAGATAACATGCACATATTCTATTACCAAGTTCAAACAAACAAACTTCATCATCTGCAAATCTGTATCTTAATTTACTGAGAGGGTACCTTTAATATAAAACATATTTTAGGCATTTAAAGGTAACACCTAAGGGTAAAGTCTTGTTCTTCAAGTTTGAAAATAACCAAGCAAATCATTAAAAGTTAGAGATCCTTTAAACCAATCTAAATCTTCTCTTGTCCTCCTTAAATCATGTCCTCCATATTTGGGAAATCATGTCTTTGTTATGTAGGTTTCAACTATAAATTCTGGGGGCGACGGTAGCATGGTGGTTCGTGTGCGCACTCTGTGTACGAAGGCTGTGCCCATGTTCGAATCCGGCCTGTTGCTCCTTTCCTGCATGCTGTTCCCCTCACTAGCTAACACTCGCTACTCTTTTCTCTATATAATTATCGCCATATGATCCTAATGAGGTTTTACAAAAATGTGCAAATTCCAGATCCTTCTTATTTACTTCCTTGTAAACAAAAAAAAAAAACACTTTACAATTTTCACAAAACAAAAAAGTGAAAACTAAAACCATGTAAAGTCACGAGGATGTTGTACATAACCTAGAATATTTTCTGAAATTATTATAAGTTGTATGAAATACAGCCAGATTTTGAATTTGTTTTTAACAATACTAATTAGACATTTGATGCAACTTGGTCCCTTGAGTGCCATGGTCGGACAAACCAAACCAAAAACACTGCTCATTTTAAATCGATATCCTTTTCACTTAAGTGAACAACCAGAAGAAGCCCCCAGCTTACCGGACAACCTTTTTATGGAGCAGAAACTTAAATGATGTAAGTTAAATAATTACTTCAATTGATGAAATAAATAAAAGAAAGGCATATGTGGTCTTTTCTGATTGGTCTAGGCTCCAAAGCTTGTCTGTTGAATCATGCACACACTGTACTCGTCATGTTCTTCCTCTTCATGTGTAAGCCCATGTGTATCACATAAATACTGCTGAACTGTTGATCCTTAAAGCAGCATGTTTTTAGTCTCTGTTGCTTTGTTTTACCTTTTATCACGTGTATTAGTTCAGTTATTATTCTGTATTGTTGTGTTGTTTTCCTCTCTCTCTCTCTCTCTCTTTGTGTGTAATAGAGATATACTGTAGGCCTAACATGCCAGTCTGGGGACATGGAGAGCAGAACAGAAGCAAGATCAAAGCTTCAAAAGATTATTGATCGGAGAATGTAGTTTTACTCCGGATCGGGGTTGAGGTGTCTAGATCCTTGTCCTTACACCCCTTTTTTTTTTTCCTCTCAATGAACAAGTCTCAAGGGAAGAGGAAGTTCATCAGGCTGTAATCTATGTGTTTGTGTATGCCTGTTTGTGTGTCTGAAAACACATCTCTCTTTAACCAAGATACAAATCAAATCTAGCACACAAGAAACATATCATCTCTCTTCTTCTGTTCTTTGCTTTCCCTCTCGTTTGCTTTTTGTGTGTCCTTACATTTCCACAAAAAGGATGTGTGTTTGTGTGGGTGTGCTTTTGTGTGTTTGTAGACATGTCCACACACAAAAATTACCAAGAGAGGTTAATAGGAACGTCATATCGTAAAATGCCAATTTCTACTGATGTAAAAATTCAAACCGTAACAAAAATCAAAGCTCTACAAAATCTCTCAAATTTAGTGTTTGTGTATGTTTTTTGTCTGTTAGTGTTTGTGTGTTTTTGGCGGATTGAGCTCCCTGATCCCTCCTCCTGTCACTTCCTCCTTTTTCTAACCTCCTCACCTCTCCTGCAGAAGATAAATAAGTAATACTCCATATCATCACATGTGATTGAAGGGGCTCTGAAAAAGCAGGAGTGAGGACCGTCGCCCAATGAAGTGAAGTGTTGAAAAGAGTGATTATCTTTGCTTCACTGAGGTCTTATTTTTCAAAGTGCCACTAAAAGCATGAGAGACTCGTGTCACTTTGCGCTGCGAGGACGGAGCAGCTGAAGGCTGATTTGATAAGAGATGAAATAAAAGGTAGTGACACCCCACGCGCCACGTTTTCTTTTTTTTTCTTTTTCTTTTCTTTTTCACAGACCTTTTCTCAAAATTCCACTAGTGGCTCCAATCATATTCTCCATGAAGCAGGCAGGGCTGTATTTATGGTCGAGTGCCCACAGCTAAAGCTAATATTATGAGCTTCCACAGTGCCATCCATATTGTTTTACCTCGCGTTGCCTGCGGTGTGGAATAAATAAAGTGTCATTGGCAGCTTTCAAAGCACTCTTCCAGCAGGTTGGAGAGCGGGCCGGGCTGCAGAGAGAGGAAGAAGAAAAGGGGGCTGTCACTTTAGGTTGGGTAATTCCTGACGTGCACGTCAAGGCCTTGACAAGGGGAATGTGGCCGGCTTGTACATTAGAGCCAGAGCTCGCAGGCAGCGCAGCACTGGGGACAGGTAGTAATGCAGTCCCAGAGAGTGCTGCTCATCTGCTCTCACTATGTACTTGTCTGGTGCCACACAAGGATGCCCCCCTGTCGCCCCAGCTCCCCTTCCCTCCCCAACCCACCCCAACCCTCTGCAGAAATGACTTTAGTCAGTGCGGGAAGAATCCATTTACAATGTGTGCTTTATAACATCTCCTTGACAATGCAGTAGTGGATTAGAGACATTTGTGATGAATCTTTTATGGAGACTTTTCCCCCATCTTTCTTTTCCATGTGCAGAGGCTTTTCTGGGTCCACATGTGTCTGCTCGGATGTCATCGCAGCAAGACGGGGAGAGGAGAAAGCAATGGGTACTCACCAAAAAAGAAAAGAAGGGAAAAGGAAAGAGGGAGAGTGACACAGAATCGTCAGAGTGGGGCATTAAAATTTATCTTCAAGTCACAATGGCTGCCATGATAGCGGCGTGAAACTTTCCTTTGAAAATGAACGTCACTTGTCCTCTCAGTCATGCTCTTCCCTCGCAAACCAAGACAAGCGCTCTCTGTCCTCATCAATTCTTCACCGCCATTTTGACATTTATTTCACTCATTTGCATAACTGCTCCCTGTGTTTCTTGTTTCGTCTCGGTTTGAGCGCATGCAGCATCCCCGCTTTTTTTTCCCCCTCAACTTTAAAAAAACGCTGCTTTAAAATTAATGCCGGCCTTAAGAAATATATAAATATATCTTAAAGTTGACATGATGTTGTTCTACATTATTCCCTTTGAAAAGCGATTTTGTTCATACTTAAAGCTGCTCAGACGTGGCGGCTGTTGAGGTGCGGCTAACGCACACTCGGGCTAACAAACACGCACTCGGTTGTCTAGCCTCGCCATCGCTTCTGTCTGTCTGTCTGCCTGCTCTGTGGTGTTAACATGGAGAGAGATGCATACTCAATGATACAATCCAGCCAAGTGAATGCTTCTTTTTTAATGCGCAGGCCTGCAGCAAGTTGAGAACTTTATACATGTTTACTTTGTAGTTTTTTGAATGTTTGCGTACACTTTGGGAGCTTCTGAAAGTGGCCTGTGGCTGTACGCAAACTGTATTTATATTTAAACTAGAAATAGAGACACTATGACCTCTGAATTATTGATTTAGTTTGTCGACACGTTGATTTTAATCACTTTTCAATCTTCTTTCAAGTTAGAAAAAAGCGTCTCTTCTTCTAGAAACCTCTCTCTTTTTTTCCTGGATAAAAAAACTTGAATCTCTTCGTTTACTTTCAGAATATAAAAGAAGAATCTCTCCATTTATCCCCTAAAAATAAAGCTGAATAAATCCTTTTGCCGCCTGAGCTGCTGTTGTCCAGCTTTCAGGTGGCTGCAGCACAGATGGCTTTATCTCTTTTCTCTCTTTTCTTCCCTTTCTTTTTCCACTTCAGACTCACCTGTCTGCCCTCATTGTCCATTTGAAAGTCAGAGCAGCGGCAAGAACCTTAGAGCGACTCAATGCAAATGCTGCATGAAGAAAAAAAAAAAAGTATTAAAAATTGATCATCTTTCCATTTGAATTCAAGGAAGCCATCATTCTCCATAAGCAGGCCTGTCTCTTTAAATCAGAGGAACTGTCGCTTCTGTGACTGCCTGTTTACAAAATATGAGGCTGAAAATGAGACCTGCTCCCTGCGGACAGGCTCCTTGTATAAATATAAATAATGAATATTGGATAAATAATTTCTGCTCCTTTAATAATGCACAAGTTGACGAAATTCACTTATACTGTGAAACTGGAGAATCGGACTAAAAGTAGATAATGCAGTGGTACAATAGAGGTGAGAGAGAGAGAGAGAGAGTGTGTGTGTGTGTGTGTGTGTGTGTGTGTGTGTGTGTGTTTGTGTGTGTGTGTGTGTGTGTGTGTGTGTGTGTGTGTGTGTATGTGTGTGTGTGTGTGTGTGAGAGGCACAGGTTAGAAGGCCCGCTGACCCCAGGGTCACCTCCATGAAGTCATTCTGTTCAGGTGACTTGCGGGCAAACTCAACTGGGCTTAAAATATTTATTGATATTTAATTAAAATATCCTGTTAAAAGAGGTCAAATAGAATGTATTTACACTAACAAGGTAATCAGGGGAGTCTGATGTAAGCTGGAACCCAGTTACGGCTTCACTCCCCTGGGGGAAGGTGGACTCAGGAGTCTGGCGGAGCTGCTCTGCCGTCTGGGGGTCTCGTGAAAAGAGAGAGAGAGGGTGGAGATTTGATATATGGTTAATTATGAAAACCCTTGTGCCAAAGCTCAAACTGTAATTAGCTTTAATTGGCTAATTGGATAGAATTGGTGGATGGTATAAGCCTAATTGCCCTCGTTTTTTTCTTTATCAAAGCATTAAGTGCAAAATTAAGAATGTAGCTGTAGTGACGGTAAAGCCATTTTTTGTGTTTTTGAGTGTATAATAAAGCGCTTGTTGTTCAGATCACTCCTAAGATGATGGGAAAGCCCATTTTATAAAGCTTAAAGGTGCAACACAACATTGCCTGTTATCAGGATAATGTCTAAACCAACAGGAAAAGCAACACAGTAACCTGTTGTCAATAGAAAACTGACTATTATATTTATTTAAATGTGCTTGACAGTGTAACTTGTTGTTAAGCCTTAAGAAAAATTTATGTTTTTTGAAGGTCATGAAAATGATTTCTGTTGTCAACATTTGTCCCCCCCCAAAAAATTTTTTTTTTTATTTGTATTTCAAAGTGTAACAAGAATTGACCTTTTATAAATATTTTTACAAAACAGATCGAAGGACCGTTCTTTTACATTTTTTTGAACGCAAGAATGTCTGATGTGAAGATCCTTCAGAAACAAAAGAAAATAGATTTTTCTGATTCTTAAAGATGCACTGCAACTGTTTTAACTCACGTCAACACTCAATTATTATTTTTTTCATTGTTATTTGTTCTGTTCAGTTTACTTTTCAAACTGTTCACAACTCCTTCACTGCTATGACTTGTTGTATAGCAGCCAAAAAGCCAAATAAAATCAACTTTTCCCCCTCCAACCTGCTGATTCACACCACAAAGTTGATGCAGAAACATTCCCTCTGTTCTGAGACAGTTGACTGTAACAAGAATTCTCTCTCCTCCTCTCACCTCCTCTCTCTCCCTGACTCACAAACACAACCTCACACTGAGTATTGGAGCTGCTCAGCTCAAGGTGCTCAGACTCTGTGCTAATAACACCATCTAGAAATCACGCCCTCCAAATAGGTTAATGTGTTTTTGCCCAGAGGGCCCTATCTACCTCCGCAGCACAACCCTCTCTGAGCTTCCATTAAGCAACAACACTGATGCTGCTATTAGCTGCTGTGGGGGCCAGGAGTGAGAAGACTGTACGGACACACTTTTGTGTGTGTGTGTGTGTGTGCGCGTGTGAGTGTGTGTGTGTGTGTGTGTGTGTGTGGAGCATGCACTGAGGGTGTCACTACCTGTTCTGGCCGGCTGTGCTGTGTTAACTGTTGCAGCAGAACAATGTTATGGCCCCTGACAGCTTGTTAAAGAGTCCACCATGTTGGAGCTGCTCCTACTTTGGTAGCAAACTGTGATATAAAACACACATTTCAACACATACATAGAAAAAAGTCAGACAAATGCAGCTGATTATTTGTGAATATGTGGGTCTGAAAGAAACAAGTGGAACATGGTTGAAATCATTGTAGCTTTTTGACTTTAGCCCACTATGAGAAGTGTTTTCTTCTTGTAGTCTCATGGCATTTAATTAGTGATTTGTTTGTTTGCTTTTCATATGGGTCTTGGTGTTTTCTTGTGTTGTTTAAGGCATCTTTATTTTGACTGTACACCACTTTGGTCAGCTCTATATGTTTATGAATGGGCTTAAAAAATACTTTGGATTGGATCAAAAATAGACTGCTGTCAGTCAACTACAACATCACATTTGATTTATTTTTAACAATGTAAACTTTGTTTTAATCTTTTAATTTACTTTGTAAAGTTTTTTTTTTGCTATTTTTCATTGAACTACTTCGCTGAAAGAAAAAAACAACACTGTTCTTGTCAAAGATGAATCAACTGTAAATTGAAGAACAAATCCCTCGTCTTGATTAATAAATACTTGTTATTTAGAAAATGTATTTCAATTACAAGAAATTCTTTTACTTTTTACTTAATTAACACAATAACACTCCTATGATTAAAAAGAAAAAGAAAAATGCTGAGTGGAGAGCTGGTCAGTTGTTTAACCTGGCTGAGACATCTGAACGTGTTGTTCTGCTCAGAGTCTCTCGATTCACAGAAAGAAAGTTCAGTCTGGTTTGAAAATGTGTCTGAAATATTGCTTCAGTCTGATTTTATATCATTTGACTCAGATGTGCTGGAGTACTTTTTTACTAACATTTTGTTTATTAAGAAAATCGTCACAATAAGAAAATGCAAACAGGAAAAAGAGAGGAAGCACTTTGAATCAAGAGGTGAAGCTTCATTGAATGATGAAGCAGGTCACAGTTTAAGTCAGTGTTTTTTTCATTTAAGAATATAGGTTTAGATTCATATTAACAGGACACTTATATTTTAAACAATGTTCAATAGTCAAGTGTCAACAGAATAATAGTTTATAGGTGAACTAGTTTTAAAGTAATGCAATGTATGTTCTACCATTTTTACTTTTGAAGTATTGACTCTCCCTTTACCTGCACATTTTATTCTATAAGAAATACTAGTTCCAGACTTGTATCTGTGACATTTTAGAATAAACGTATTATAGTGATTCATTGCTTCATTGGTTTGCACACGTGATCATAGCCATACAGCGGTACAGCCTGAATACAGTATAACATAAGCTATAGCTTGAGGTCATTTCTGAAAACAATGCTAAGGACACGGCACGATAGGTCATGATCCATATTGTATGAATATGAACGGTTCAACAGCCTGATTTCATATGATACCAGGAACTTTCATTCAGCATAGTAATAAACACGAAGATCAAACACGTCTTTTCTTGAAGTCACATTAATTACAACAAACATTTCTAAAGTTTGTAATATTTCCAGATCAAAACTGCACACAAATATTTATGTAAAACATGTTCATGGAAGGGCTTTTTTAACAGTTCAACTTTATTTATTTGAATCACAAGTAACACATTTTTCTCATCACAAATGTTGTTTATAATCGCCCAGCCTCACATTGTTTCTCACAGTTCAAACATCTTCTAAGCGGGCGTGGAGCTTTTTCTGCACACATACAACAGGCGCCGACTGTTCAGTGTCAGCCTGACCCCTAGTGGCCACCCAGTATAATTACCGGTGCCCCGCTCTCCCATTAAACAGAAGCATCACAGAAAAGCAGTACAAGGGAAACATCTATAAAAGTTGTATAAATTTTGTTTAAATGAATAAATCATCTATTGCGATGTTTTGATTGCATTTCACAAGCAACACATTTCCTGAATAGTTTTGAACAGAAAGTATTTGGAGTTAAAAAAAAAAGAAAACGCCTCGGGCTGTTAGCACTGGTCTGTGTCTGTGAACATTTATTTGTGTTTAAGTAGACCAAGACATTATTCATAATGTTTGATGCCAAAGTCAATAAGAGCCTGTACAGAAATGAGAGTTAAATTGCTCTCTATTCTCTGAACTGCAGTCAGTGTGTCTGCCTTTGACAACAATAACTCATGCATTGAATATGTATTACAGGCTGAGCAGTCCTCTGAGATGTAATGCATATATTTGATGAATACAGTGACTGACTGGACAGGCCTTTATCGTCGAGGGTAAAATAGATCCGACCAACTTAGAGACAGAAGAACTAATTAAATGGATAAAAGATATATATGGCCTCCTCGGAGGATGTAAAATTAATAGCAGACCAAAGGACTTGCCTCTGAGCTACTTCATCCGCTCTACAGCAAAGAGACACTACAGAGGGCTGAGTGTGTGAAGAGTGTACATGGGGGTCTGTTCACATGCATTTTTGTGCATCTGGATTCTGCCATTTAAGAAAAAAAAAAAAGAAATTCTGTGATGTATATTTTATTTTTATGTTTTGCATTCATCTGTGTGTCATCTTGTGAAATCTGTAATATTGTGATGTGCATGCTGAATGTGTCCATGACTAATAACACAGTGTGCAGACAGAATCTTATGAATACTTGTACACAGTTATTATAACACTCAATAAGAATGAGCTGCTTTGCTGACAGTGTGTCATTGTGTGGTTGCTTAATTGGGTTTTAGTGTTCTGTGAAGGGGAACCAGTCACTCAGTCAAACTTTTATGGTTTCTGATTTACTTCCAGTAAGTTTATCTGATTCCAACAAGTTTGGAGATCTAACAGTGGTTACATGATTCTCTTAAATGTCAGAAAATTTGGATACATGCAGTCATAGAAAAGGGAAAAAGGAGCTCCCTTTTTAAATATATTAAAATAGGTTTATTCTCAATTGTCTACTAATTTATCTTGTTTTCCAGACTTGATTTTGGCAAACGTAAAAAAAATGAACTACAGCTACGCAAATGTTAAATATCTATGAAACACAGATATTGCATGTATGGATGCAGCCAAGACAAAATGATTGCTTGATTCTTTCTCATTGGTCTCGTAGTATCATTTTTTTTTTTGCATCATTATCAGATTTGTGTCTCATGTACAATATTGTAAATGGTTTGGCCTTACATCATTTTACTTCATACAAAGAAGAGTTCGGTCAGAAGCTTTACAGTCAAACTAGAAAAACGATTCAAAGCGGTTCAGCTCTGTAACCACTGATCTGCATTTCTCTTCAATACTTTACTTCTTAACTTGAGCAACATATACTTGTTGCTGATGCATGTGTTTTATGTGAGGTGCCGTTCTATCTCACTTTTTACTGTTTTGTGTTTTTCTTCAGTTTGTGCCATGCCATTTTATTTTGTGCATTTTTAATGGTGACCTGTTGAGAACCTTCAGATGAAAATAAACTGAAAACTATCAAACTGTTCAATTCATGTTTGGTATTTGACATAGTTCCTCAACATATGAAATAAATACATTCTAGCAGATTCTTTTTTTCTGCCTGTTTGAATATAATATGAGTGAAGTAGAACATTTGAGGTCCAGTCTTCAGTCACGTACGTTATCTTTGTGTCTGGTCGGATTAATGCTTTCTTTTCTCTCTGTCTTTCACTGGCAGGTCTGCTGCTGACCTCACTTCTTCCCAGGAGTGACTGAGCCTGAGGTCATGTCTGTCCGAGCGTTTCTCCACACTGACCCATTTTGACTTCTCCCCGCTCTCACCTCCACCTTCTCTTTCAACATATGAAGCTCTGGATGAAGAGAGCAGCCGGCTTTGCTCTCACGGAGATCCTAATTGAAACTGTGCAAGAAAGCAAACGTGAGGTGAATGGTTCAGATAAGGACACTGTGTTTTTTTTACCTACTGGTATCATGCAGTGTGTAACATGTAAACACCACCTATAAACAAAAGATTAAGAGCCGGTATATCCAAAATGTCTGTCAAAGACGACTTCAGTAAAGCTGAGTGGACACTACAACCTGAATGCCTGAACAATGGAATCAAATATTACAACCACCTTTGTGAAAAGTATGATGTTTATTTATATTGATCAAGTAATCAAACAACTGGTTGGGAGCAGCTTAAACATAAAGTATAAAACACAGCCCCATGCAGACAACAAATATGGAATAAGATCTTTAATAATACTGGTAATATTTAAGTAAACTGATGGATGGAAAAAACTGCTTTCACAATTGATACGATCGGTCTTGAAAGAAGGATCAGTCCAGTCAATATAAAACCATTACTAATCTACCATTACTAATCTGAGTGCAGAGGCGTTGAACATTTTCTAGAAAACTGGAGGTGATGAAGGGTTTCACAAGAGAAAATATTACCTTGAAATATTTTTCTAAAATTATAAAATGACATATGTATCACCTGATGACACATGTCGACTTACATAAAGAAATGAAGATTCACACCGGTTTAAATTTAAGCAGAATGGACAAATACCGTTTTTTTTGTTTTTTTTGAGCTCATGTCAGTCAAACCTCTGGTACACATCTGGTTTGAGAACGAGGGGATTAACAAATATGACAACTGGGTGGTTTCACTCTGAACCTTGAAAACATGACATTACAAAGTGAAGGACTCTGTACAACCTTGATCAGTTTAAACACACAAACCAAGTTACCAAGATTTGGTCTACACGGCTTTCTGCAGTCTGGGTCATGGCTATGAAAGGAATAAAAACCTTAAGTACTTGGACAGTGTTTATGTCAGAGAAGATTTGATTTCACAAGCTGCCATTTTTTTCATGTTTGATTGCATTACATTCAACTGCATTCTTGTTGATTAGCATCTCCGGGTTAAGTTTGTGTAGTTGCAGTTAACATTCTCCACCACGAGAGGGCACATGAGATAGAAGGAGCCCCAGCCCTACCAACCTGCCTGGCCTTGACTGTGCACTTGGGAAGCCATCATTTATTTTTGGAGCCCTGGGCTGGATGGCAGCTGTGAGACTGACTGGGAGGAGGTGGGAGGAGGGTAAGGAGACTGAGGAGATGCAGGGAGAAGGAGGGGCAGCAGGGGTAACCTACTCCAGCACCAGTGACACAAAAAGCATTGTCCTGATTTAATGGCTGAGAAGTCTTGCCTCCCCCAGGTCCAAGAAGCTGCTGATGCTTAATTAGGACTTTCATTTATTCAAACACATACACAAAAACACAACGAATACAACAGATACACACCTCTGCATGAGTGTTCCCAGGCTCTGAGACGAGATCTTTCAGTGAAACTCTCTGATCAGGAGACGAGTTATGAAGACAGAGAGCCGTCTGTTGTAGCTGCTCTTCTTACAGTGTGGCAGCTGTAAAATTGTCATTTGACTTTCACATGAAGAGTTAAACCTCTGATGAGTAATCAAGTGTTAAAAAAAATCAAACAGGCCCATGCTCGATGATTCATGAGTGTACAGGGAGTTGTAGGACGGTCTGTGTGATGACAACAGGAAAAAAGGTGAGGGAGAGTACATCTTCAAATCTGTTTTTATGTGTTCTGCTTTAACACAGTCAGATAGAGGCATGACAGACTAAACTGTATCGATTTATGCTTTTCAGATATATAATTTTGACAGTGTAGCTGGAGGAACCAGAAGAGTTCAGTCATTAAAAAAAAGAAGCTCTATATCTTTTTTACTGCAGGGATGATAGTTTAATCTCACATTTAGGCAGTTTTTTGGTGTTTTATAAAGTATTTTATATATTCATAGAAGGACTATGGTTCTACTTAATCATTTTTTATAATACATTAATTATAAAGTTTGATTTTATCTCTTTCTGAAACATATTTAATCTTTTGTTAATGTATAATCCAACATATTTGGATTCAATGGCCTCATTCAAGTAGTATAATATTGATCGACTTCTTATTGATAACATGTGACGCCATAGCCGACAGCATTAATATGTAAACGAATCAGACTAGCAGTGGTGTCTCTCTTTGTTTTCTTTTAGTGCAGGACCCCAATGAGCACATGTCCCATTTAAACAGGTTTCTGTATTTTTTTTAAAGTGCTGCCGCTCATCCTCTATGTTTATTATAAAGGGAAACTCAGGGTGAAACACCAGATGAATAATTCAACGTCTCTTTACCCAGAGAAATAAGGATACAAGACAAAGTCATGTACAAGCCCCCCCACAAATATATGCCAAAGTGTTCCTTCTGTGAATTTACATCCACATGTATTAAAATCCCCCTCTCCATTATCTAGAATTGCACATTTCTTAATTATTCATCTCAAGGCATTGAAGCACCCAGGTCTTTTAAATTTTTTATTTCTCCTCAGCTTCAAACAGTAGATCTTGTAAAGGGGACCCAGTTTCGGGGTGTGGGAATTGCTACAGGGCGAAGCTGACAGGATTTTCAGTCTCGAGGCACCTCGCACTTTTTCATTACAGCAAAGCAAAGGAACAAATCCAGGTCAATTAAAAAAAAAGGAACAAGAGGGCTGAGTGGCTCACTGAGAGCAGGATCAATACTTCGATTGGCCACTAGAGGGCGCAAGGGGCTAAGATATGTCTCAAAAAGAAGACTATGCATCATCTGGTTGACCAAAAGACATCCAAAACATCACCTCGTGTATTTTACTTTTTCTTACACTAGCTTTACTTACAGAATAACCTTGATTTGAAGTAATGTTTAAATCTTAGTCCAAGTTTTTTTATTTATTGCATTTTTTTACAAAAGTATTATCAGTGTCTCTTATTTTGTTTGTAGCTGTGTGTGTGTGTGTGTGAGAGAGAGAGAGAGAGAGAGAGAGAGAGAGAGAGCAACCCCTCTCCACTCCCAATGCAGGTCACGCCCATGTAAAAAGTGTCGTTGGCTAACCTGGGGAGTGTCACATTGAATTTAATGGCCTCTTGTTCCTTGCAAGTTGTACTTGAAATCATACCATGATATGAAAGGAGCTCTCCCTCGTCTGCCTCATAATATGTTGTGACGCAAGGGTTCACATACATCCTCTCTGTCTGTCTAACACACACACTCACACAGAGAAGAGCGACCTAGCTCAGGCCTGAGACTAAAAGGCTGTAATTGTGTTTATGACAGTGACCTGTCTCTGGTTCTGGCCCGAGTCCAGCATCAAAGTGTGTGTGTTGCTACATGTGTGTGTGTTTATGATAGATAAGGCAGCTGTGTGTGTGTGTGTGTGTGTGTGTGTGTGTGTGTGTGTGTGTGTGTGTGTGTGTGTGTGTGTGTGTGTGTGTGTGTGTGTGTGTGTGTGTGTGTGTGTGTGTGTGTGTGTGTGTGTGTGTGTGTGTGTGTGTGTAGCCTCCTTCTGACCTCCCTGATGGCCGGAGATGGGCTGAAGTCATAACTCTTCTGCCTGGCTTTACCCTTGAGCAATATCACGGGCGCACTGAGTGCAGTGAGTCAAACCGCTGAAATTCTCTCCATAACTGTGGACACACAAAGTGAACAAACAGACACACACACACACACGCACACAAAGGCTTTCCTGTGTGTGTCAAACCTGCTAACAACCTTCAAAGCAACTCAGAGTAAGTTCTATGGCATGGGAAGAATAAAGTGGCTTTTTACAAAAGGTTGTATAATAGGCTGATTTTATAATTTGTAAAGAGGTATCGTAGGATAATTCCATTTCTAACAACTCAGATTTACTCACTCAGCTTACAGTTACACAAAAACAATACTTACCAAAATGTTGGCAAACCTCAGGGCTGACTTCCGTATTGCTTCAACAAAGACTAGACAAAAAACAAAATATGACAGTCTGTCTAAACTGCATGGTTTTTAACCATCCTAATTGAACACAATAACATGTTTTCCCTTCTAAAAACTAAAGATATCTTTTATTCTGTGTGAATCCTGTCTAGACAATAAAACACACAGCATGTCATATCTGCAGTCTGGGGTTGCTTTATCAAAACTTCAATGAAAAAAGTAGACGTCCACCATAACTTGAAAAAATTGAGAGAGTTAATAAAAAAAGACACCACTGTAATAATTTGAATGCAGGTTTGAACAAAATGTATAGGTCAGGTCCTGTCATGCTACATAAAACAATAGTAAAGTTACTTTTCAGAATTGGGTAAAGCAAAAATTCTCTACCAATTGCAAACTAAAAGCTTCTGACTGCTAGTGAAGTGTTGTCTCTTGACAGCGGATGACAAAGCTCCATAGTATACCTTTAACGTTGGACAAATTGGAAAAGCATTGCTATCCAAAGCAACAGATATGAGCTTATCTTGTTGTGTGACTTTAAATTTGGATCTTACATCAAATCGTGAATCTCGCCTCATTTGAGGGTTAAACTTTGAAGACACTCACATGATGTAAAAGTTTAAGTTTAAACAGCGAACATCAGAAAACAGCATTTAAGACCCAGAGCAACATTAGCATTAAGGTGGAGTCTCGTTTCTGGCAGCCTGATGAACGACAACATTTAACTAACCAGCTAACTGATTGCTGCCTATTTAGCTTCTAAATGCTAAATCCACCAGCTAGCTGTCTACACTGTCAGTCGTTTGGTGTGAGGCAGCTCTCATACAGGGTTTTAACCATAAACAGCTGGCTGCTGTTGTGCCTGGATAAGAGGGTGACTGTTAACCAGAATAGTTGAAAACTTTAAAACCAAAACAATGAGCTGAATGGTGCTAAAGCTCCCAGTTTCACATACCCTGGATGATAGCAGATTTGTGTCTGTCTCTCTGAGTTTGAGGATACTTCCCTCACATACAGTTGTTTTATAGACCAGTAGGAAGGTAACGTCATTTGCTAAGGAACTCTACTGTACTGAAGTACAGAATTGAGTTTCTTGTTTTACCTATGTGTTTCCATTTCTGCTGCTGTTTCTCCCCGTCTACAATTCATGGCCAATATTGGTCTTTCTACTACACTACACTTAATCAGAAATGTAACTTAATTTGATTAAACTAGTTACTTTGCAGATAGAGTGAGCCAGAATCCTTAACAACTGCAGCCTACCAGCTTTTGGACTGTCATATTGGAGGGCAAAGGGTGATGTCTTGACTCATGACTGCCGTGCAAACATTTCCACTTCCTCAACATTTCATCCAGTGAGACAGCAGCCGCCTGTGGCCGTTAGTCTGAGAGGAAACAACAACAAAGGACTCTTGCAATACCATTATTACCATTTTGGGTGCCTGCCAGAAACACTCTGGATTACCTTGCATGGCAGACAAATTGGCAATTGGAACGGCAGTGTAATGGAGGCTAATTGCCTGAGTGCAGGGTTAGTTTGTATTTCATGCAAATCTCATGTGCATAGTAGAGAGACTTGGCCGACAAACAGGACAAGTAATAGCCATTCTGAAGCAAAAAGGCGATTGAAAGTGGCTCTTTGACACAGGCTGTTTACCTCATATGCACTAATTATTGCTCACAAGCACTGATGACCTCATTTTTAAATACGCTATTTCGTGGAACAAATTCCCAAGACGGCAATTTAATAAGCTTCTACAACCTTACATTTTATGCTGCAATACAAAGTATTTCACTATAAATGTGTTTGCTCTAATGGTGGATGATTTGTTTAGGGAAAAGCTGAAATAATTTATAGTAATATCAAAAAAAGAATGAGTGTCATTATTTTGTCCAACCTATATTTGAGTTTCTCAGGTGGGAAAGATTATTTTTTGAAATAAGGATGCTAACTCTCCTCTTACAAAAGCAGTTCACAGACGAGTTTGAAATCAAGATTCATCATATAGATTTAAAGTTGTCTTCAGCGTGTGTGTTTTTATTTCACAGGTCTGTAACATGCTGTAATCCCCTCAATGAATCAGTTAATAGTTCAAATTCCACGCTGTGTGGCTGCACAGAGCCTGCATGGCACCGGCACCACTTTCACACTGTTCCATATTTTCTTTTCCATGTTTGTCCAAAAGGTTTTGCTTCAGAGCAGGATTTTTCAACCTTAGAACCCATAGTGAGCAAAATAATGTCACTTCAAGGTCTGCTTTGGAGCTTTTAATCATATCACATGGTCCTCTCTGCAGATGGAAGCAAATGTCTTGGCTTTTAAGTGTTCATTTAGTTGAATACCAAAGCAGATAAGCCAAATGTTAAGTTCATATTTTTGTGACAACTTTGACCTGAGCCCAAAGTTTCACTGCACGGTTGTGTTAAATGACCTTAAAGTATGATGGAAATCCAACTCCATAACCCTTATTAAATTACTTTTTGAGTTTGTTCAAGGATACCACATTTTACTCAAACCCCAAGGTTTCAGCTTTTGTGGCTGTGGCTGCGGTATGAACAGGTTTATTCAGACACAATTGACAAAAGAAACTTTAGCCCACTGAGGAGAACAGAGATGATGTGCTTTGTATGCACATGTAGCTCATTGTAAGAGGGTCAGGTCATGGTCAATAAGAATAAAATACGAATATCATCAAGTTAGAGATTTCAAGCAAGTGTGTTTCCAAAACAGATCCATGTGGCTTTGGGAGGGTCAAGAACTCTGGTGGACCATGATACTGTACCCAGGGAAACTTTCCCCTGCCTGTTTGTTGTCTGAAAGTCTGTAGCGTGCAACACATAAATGCAGTAGTGCTGCACTCTGGCTTCCGAAAGGGTACCTAGTTATGCTCCTCTTAACCTCACCATCTGCATCATGCTGCTATTCAGAGCCAAGATAAATCACAGAAGCCCCTGTCCACGCTGGGAATAGCTTCTTCCAGATAGGAAGGTCAAGGGTTGCATTGCTGGCGAAGGTTGACTGTCCTCGGGGCTAAAAAAAGAGCCTAGGGGTTGCAGAGCGGCACAGGCCCTCACGCTCAATTAGGATCAAAAGAAACATCAAACTTGAACTTGTATTTGGGTTACTGAGAGACATGGAACTGGAGCGGGGAAACATTCTGGATCAAAATACAAAAACCAGACCCTTCATGGGGGTTTTTTTTCATTTTTTTTTTTCAGAGAAATAGCCATAAAAGATTACAAGGTTAATAGACAAACAAGGAGAGTTCAGTTTATAAATCAGTAGCAGCTGTTTTCAGCATTAGTCGGCCATTGTTATGCCGTTTCCAAGGTGTTTGTTTATGCTGCACTAACCTAACGGGACCTCTGACCCAGCCAGAGGAATGTGAGAGCAGAGACAGTGTGAGAGGTCACCATCATTTACATCCTAAACACATGACAGGCTGTTAGGCAGAAGTTAAGGCTGGTCAAGTTCACACAGGACAGCACAGGTCCCAACGTTTTGTGTTGCATTCAAGGCCCTCCTGATTTTTTCGTTCCCTCTGTATAGTCATCACTTTATGTTGCTCGTACACACACACACACGATAGACTTGTTTATCATGCGGTCTTTTGCCTTGATACAGCTGAATACATGCAACAATAAGAGAGAAAAAAAATTACAGTCATTATATCCGAGTTAGAGAGGTGAAGGAAAAGAAATCGTGAGTAAAATGATGTTTTTCAAGCTAAACTCTGAGGGGCTTTTGTGTAGCCTTTAAGGCCTTTCTGAATTGTCTCTCCCTCTGTACTTATGTTGCCCGAGTACACACAGGATACACTTCTTGATCATAGAGATTCACTTTGATAAGATAACATAAGATATACTTTATTCATCCCAGCAGGGAAATTTAGGTGAAAACATGTGAAGCAAGAAGAAAAAAAAAAAGAGGAAGAAAAGAATTACATGAATGTTCCCGATGTGCAGCAGACTCTCAACCCTGGCAAAACCTTTCACGTGGAAAAAAAAAAAGAAGAAAAAAAAGATTCAGTGAATAGATTTGCATAGAAGAAGACTGAAATTTGTCCTTGTCTAAATGAGAACATGATGCAGCCAAAGTTAGAAAAAACCACACTGATTTTCAGGTTGTCCTTGTCATCCTTTGATCCCTTGTGAAAAGGCTAGACAGTCATGCTGCAGTGATCGGTCAGGGTCAAAGTCACACTCCACTTTCCCTCCCTCACTCCTTTTTTTCTCCCTCCCTCCTGTTACACTACTGTAGTTTTGTGACTCGGGCAGCTGGTGGTGCTGTAAGACTTAAGTGTCCCACGTTGCTTTTTTTTCCCCCTCCGACATAACAAGGCTGTCACCTTTTCTATCCTCCTTTGTCCTCTCCCTTCCATCACTCAGGTCCATACGTCAATGCTGAGCCACTGCAGCATCCTCCACCAGTCTGATTTAATGGGATGGAGGGGAAGGGGGGGGGGGAACCAGTGCCCTAAACAAACTAGGTAAATTTATATAAAGTATGAAAAACAGGTAACCAATTTGAGGTTTCTAAAGGTAAATGTGGGTTTGCAGCGGGGTTGTGGGTCTAAAATCACAACTCAGATGTTGACATGCACACGTAACATGAAAAAGTGAATGCATCCTTTACTTTTTTTTTTAAGCCCATGGTTCAAAAACATACCTGCCACTGGGTCATCTGTGTGAAAGGTATTAATTGGGTTCCCTGTGAGGCCACCTAGCCAGCGGCTCAGTTATGATTCCAGTAGGTAAATATTTGCCTGCACTAACCCTCACTAGATGCCATAATGATTCTTTGTGTGTTGCACTGTGTACAATGCGTTTCTGTGTACACATCACTCACTGCCTATGTCTGCCTCTTGTGTGTGCGCGCAAGTGTGTCTGTGTTGCAGCTCAATCCCCCAACATTCCCTCTCCACAGCTGCAGCTCGCCAGAGTTTGATCAATAACGCGTCCTTCATTCTCAAGTCGGGCCTGACCTTGGCAGCCTTTTGTCTCCTTCCAGGGGCCAGAGTGCGCATGTACAGGTTGGAAAACAAGGCTCTCAAAAAAAAAAAAAATCACCCTTGGAAAGAAAAAAGAATTCCCCTCACTACTTCCACACCACAGCATTCTCATTAAGAGCTTAATGAATCATATATTTATAGCCTTCTTATCTTAGCGTAATGAGGTGATGCCACTTTTGAACTCATTTGCTAAATCACCACAGGCAACACTGAAATGGAATAAACTTCCAATTCTTCGCATATGCTGCCGCTTTCATTTTCACCTGCAAACTTCAATAGATAGCCAATCCACACCTGACTCATGAACAACGTGCATCGCAGCCACCGAGGACAGAAGCAAAGCAGTGTGGTGCGAGACATGCAAAGCTCTAAAACATGGAAGTCTGCAGCAGAGGGCAGCGGGAGTGGATGTGACAGATCTGTTTACATGTTAATGCAGCCTGACGTAGCCTGCAGGTGGCACCATTTATAGATTAGTCCTGCAGTCACTCTTTTTGTCTCATTCAGTAATGGATATCTAAATGGCCAGTAAGTGAAGGATTTTCTTGCACTGAGATATATTGAATTGTAGCATAAAATTGCATTTAAACATGTAAGGAGACCAGATTTGTATGCATGGATACTCAATCATAGAGCATATTTAGTATGTGCATGATGAAGTACTGGATATGGGCAAGGTTGAGATGCAGGTACATTACTTGAATGAATCAAACACTCCAATCAGTATAAAGTTATTCAATTCAGTCATATAGAGCTGAAGGAATACTCAGAAACATGAATCATTTTCAATTTGAAAACAAATAAGCTAAAAGATTAATAAGATTTTTGTGTTTTTTAGCTATTAAGTAGAAATGTAATTTCATTATTTTAATGTGAACATTAAACGGTTTCATTTGGAATTAAACAATCAGCCGTTCATCATATTACTTGTAATATAAAGTCAACGCAGGATGAAGAGTACCTTGTACACAGGCCATTCAGTAATGAAGTTCTGCGGGCACGTCGTATCAAGATCAATTACAAAACAGGCATATTAGTACTGACAAATTACAGAAATATGTTCTAATCCTTTGGAAGCCTTGTGGTGAAACAGTAGTAGATGTGCTTTCCTTTTGATTGCTTCAGGGATCAACTTTAAGTGAATGATTTATCAGAAAAATGCCCATCTTTTTACGCTGCTACAATCCTACTGGCAGAGGAGACACTTAATATTCCTAGAGTTAAACTGTAAGATATTAAAGTATGAACTGGAGCTTCCCACAAGAATGACAATGGAGCCTGTTTAAATCCTTCTGTTTCTCTAACACCTACTTTACATATACATAACCAGTGAGAGCAGTTTCCCTAGTGATATTAACACCAAAATGTTTTTTTAAAATATTCACCAAATTGGATACAAATCAGAACTCAGGATTTATTCACACATTCCACTTTTACAAAAACAAACACTCTGGAATTGAGGATTTACAGAACTAAAAAAAAAAAAAACGGAAGTTGTCCACTGACACATCAACACTGAAACTAAAATAAAACCCATCCATGTTCATTACACTTTCCTCTTCTGGGTGCTGATGTAGAGGACTGTGGAAAGAGAAGAAAATAAAATCAAAGTCTGGCGTTTTAGTGAGAAACACTTGACACATCTCTGATCATTTATAAGTCAGTGACACATCATTTCTTACTTCCTGTTCATTTGATCATCTGTTAGGGATACTTCAAGGTCAATTATCTAATAAACTGCTGATAATATCAAGATCTAAAAAGTAAGCTTTAAAGCAAATTAAATACTCTTTTCATCAAGTGTTCAGTGGAGACAACGAACTATAAAACTGATAATCCACCATAACTCAAGAGTAATGTCCAAAGTATACAACAGTAATACTTGCTCCCAGTGGGACATACAAATGGAATTGACACTTGGTTTAAGAATAAAATGTTATTTACAAGCAAGCTGTTGATGCTCTTTGTATTTGCAACCCTTAACGTCTAGAGGCAAACTACAAATAAACACTTTGTTGGAAAGACTAATCATCTACAGTAGTTCACATTGTAGAAAAAAAACTACACAGAAAATATAGAAAGTTTTACACAGATTACTCAGGGTGGTGACAAAAGGTTGCAGACTGTGCAGAAAAAAAAACAGTTAGGCAGACCAATTGTAACTTTTATTTTTATCTGTTATTACCATCCTTCTGCTTTTTCTAAAAATAGTCCCAGCTTTGAATGTCTGACAACTTGACAACAGCATGAATCCCATCCTCACAGTATAAACAATACACAGCTACTGTGAGAAAAATCTAGACAGATAGCTTTACATGTGATTCAACAAAGCTGTGATGAAAAGGGAAATCATAAATAAGTTTGAGTTTAAAAAAAAGAGGATGCCATCTGTTTGCGTACCAACTTATTAGTAGGACACTTTCAGAAAAACATTTACAAACTTTATTTCCAATAGTTGTTTTACCTTTCTTGTTTTCTTTCTGAAGAATGACAACTTTAAAAAGTGTTTCTACTACAAATCAAAATGCCTGCTGTGAGAAAAGGCCCGGGTTAAAAACTTGTTTTTAAAACCATGACTGATGTTCCTAAATGAATTGGTCTTTGTAATCAATACTTCTTTGTTTGTGAAGAATAAGCCTCAAATAATGGATGCTCTTACATTAACAGACACATTTTAGATTCAGTAAAACACATGATAAGACGCAGTGTTTCCCCTTACCATCTCTGCTTTAGTCCTTTTTAAATAGTTTTGCCCCAAAAACACAAAGTCAAATTCCTCGTATGTGTAAATGTGCTGCGCAATGAAAAAACGATTCTGATTTGGTGATATTTCACCCACTCAAACCCTTAAAAACTCTAATTTCTTATTTGAAACAAACTTGTGTTCAGATCATTTTAAATGTGGCGTAATGTGTTAAAAACACTGAATTTGTCAGACATTAAGTCATGCAGGGAAAAAAAGTGATTTTCTTGGAAAGCACTTTCACCTTTAAATATTAATTAATATTAAATCTCCTAATATCTTGGATTCTGCACGTAAGCAAGTACAGAAATGTATTGTGGCGTAAACTATCTAAAACACATTGAAGTGTTGTGTTCAGCTTTATAAAAGTGACGCAGCAGAGGGGAAACATTAAAATGTAAAACCTTTACCATATCTCAAAGAGGATATTTACAGATCTTAATATCTCACCGTTGTTTCCTCTCAGAAATGCATCTCCGTACTTGTTCTTCAGCTGTCCATTGACATACTCTTCAGTCTGCTCTATGGCGATGTTCATGTAACCATCCAGGCAGGCCAGGACACCTGAGCACAGATTTACACGTGAACTGTTATGGCCACAGGACATTTCATTACTTTGCAAATAAGAGAGATAACTCACCTCTGTAATCGACACCAGAGTTCAGCTTGACGACCACAGGTCTCCCAATGATCTGCTTCAGGAAGTCACTTGGGGTTTGCTTTCTCAGACTCATCTTGACTGGAATCTGAAAGATTTAAAAGAAAGCTTGATTTAATGTTTGTAGTTCACTTCATCAAGCTACATTAGCACCACACTAGCTCGACAGCTTTTATACAGGTAGCTGAATCGATGAATTCACTCATTCAGGGTTAGCTTGACCTACAGCTGTTTCTGATTTTAACAAAACAACGAGATAAATTCTATGTTGACAAAAAGCGCCAGCGGCAAGCTAATTGGCGTAGCATGCTAACGACGACTCTACGGTGAATCTGCTTGCACTAAAATGTTTTAAAAAGTCGGTATTCTCCTAAGTATATTGTATACGTCAACTGGCATCGAAGCTAAATGCTCTGGTCATTTATTTATTCATAAATTGGCATAAAATAGCTACACGTCTGATAGCATTTCACTTACCCGTTGCACGTCTTCCAAACGACTGCATCTGGCATGGTGTGCGCGTTGACCAATCAGAAGCCAGCTCTCTACGGCGACCAATTGAGGACAAAAAATGTGAACTGCGTTTTTTTTTTCTGTAAGTGTTTTACAGACTAAACGGTATTAAACTCCTTCTGGTTGAGTTATTATTTAGGAGTATTAAGTGTTACACTATGTTTAAGGATTAAATATGCCAATCGGGTTCTATTGTACTGAGCTTACCAAAGTTTTGGGGCCTATTTTAACCTAAAAATGACAGGTAAGTTTAGATAAATGAGGTAATAACGTCTACATTATTGATGCTAATTAGTCTGATCCTAATGATGTGTATTTAACAGCAATTTAAATCAGAGTCAAATATGTATTTAGGAAAATCCATTTAGTAATTAGTACATTGGAAGTCTGTGTTTATATTTTATTTGAATATTTCATAGATAGATATAGCCTATGGAAAGTAAATCTATCTATCTATGAAATAATCAAATATCCAAGTTTGAGATAATGGCCATTGTGAGATGTTTTTAATTTCCGATTATTTAAAGTCATTTTCAGAAAAGTATGTATTCTGTGGGCGTTTGTACCCAGCAAGTGTAACTGAAAAGAAGAAAGCTTGTGAAGAAAATTTCAGTGGAAAAAATGCTAAATTGAAAATTACATAGCCTAAAAATTGCTACCTAACAATATCTTGTTATAATTACATCATAAGAGCTAGATTTGAAATTCTGGTCCTTATGGTAAACATTTTTCCTATTATCAGAATCTGAATCTGAATTGGTTTTTATATAGGGCGTACTATTATGATTATTATTACAATTTTGTCTTAAAATAGTAATAAGAATAGATACTAGAAGCATTTTTCTGCAAGTATTTCCTGCAGGATGCTGAATGTCACAGATCTACATATACTGTTGGGAAAGTTATGTTTCTCTGTTCTAAAGTGTGTTTAACAGCAATACCTCCAGTGACCTGTGCAAACTTTAACAGTTTTGATGAAAATGGACATTCGGTCATCAGATGTACATTACTGGCTTGATGTTTGATTTGAACATGAAGGACAGAAATTTCCATATCTTAGTGAATACTGTAAGAGATGCAATGATTCGTCAATTTACTGATTAGTATATTATAAGAAACCAATTGTATTATTGATTAAACAATAATCAAATGAATAACCAAATTAGTCACTTGTCATGCAGTTCTAAATATTTGGTAAAATTAACCATGAGATGTCAGGATTTGAGTCCCTTCTCAATCCTATAATAAATTGTATTTCGTATCTTAGCTTCTGAGCTGTTTGTTAGTTAAAACAAGAAATACTTTCTTTGGGTGAATTCCAAAAAGCCTATTTCACTAAGTCTTACATTTTTGACAAAACAATTAAAGTACCCTTATTGGCCCTTTTAACCGGGGAAATAAAAAGATATAAATAAATGACATAATTTCCCACCACAAATTAAATATAAGAAACAAATAAATGACTGACGTTCAATTACCAGAGGCCATTGATTTCATATGTGTAGAATATTTTGCTCATTTTAGTTCTTTTAAATTAGATTGATCAGATACTGGTATAAATATATATGACAGTGGAGTCAAGAGCTATGAAACTGACAATCCACAATAACTAGAAATAAATATAGAATAGTTTGACACAGATCACTTAGGGGTAGTGACAAAAGGCCGCAGACTGTGCAACAACAAGTTATTGTGTGGGACTGATAACCAAATCATTTAGTTACAACTGTTTATTTGTTTATCACCTTGTAATATTCTTAAAGGAAAACCTCATTGTAATATATATAATATTTTTGCAAATATATTAAAGCTTTACAAAGGTTTGCATTTCTATGAGTGTAATTGAAATGAAGCTTCCAGAGGTGTCAGACCTTTTCATCATTATATTGTCTTTTGGCTGGGCGAGGTCGTAAAGGATAAGAGAAAGTCCACCATCTGATAAAACTCTGGTTGCTGGGTGCATGACCCAAACACTGCACAGCTTGGGAGGTACATGAAAAATGTTGTAGGGGGGAAATAGGGATGAAATGGAGAGGTGAGAGATAGAAGAGGAGAGAGGGAGGGAATATGTGCCAGTACGTGTTAACAGAGACAGAGAGGTTAAGAGAGAGAGAGAGAGAGAGAGAGAGAGAGAGAGAGAGAGAGAGACGCAAAGAGAGAGAGAGAGGGGGATTGTGAGGTGGAATCATAAAGTACTTCTTGTGTGTCTAGACAGGTTGCTTGTTAGCAGGGCATGGCTAGCCCTGTGGAGGCTAGAGGTTAATTTGGTATCTGCTGCTGTGTTAAACTAAGGTCAGTACTACAAGTCCTTAAGTCATAAACAAGAGTGGTTAAGAGCCATGTATACACCTAGGCACCAGTTAATGAATATTCAATGAAGATATTTTTTCCCCTCGTCCCCTGTTCCCTTCGTCGTTGCTTCCTTTTTGGAAAGAAAAAAACTCACAGTTTATTTCTGTTGCCTTCAAATATGACCTCTGTGCGCTTACATTTACTTGTCCTTTGTTATCACAATGCATGGCCTTAGTCGTAATAGAAAGTAGCGTTTTGCTATTTGAAATGTGGCACGCTCATTGTACAGACCTGTCCCTGAATGCACCAAATGTGACTACCCATAACTTCATTGCTTAACACAATAGGCGCAATAATGTAATCATAATGTGACCATTTTTAAAGGTCATAAATTCGTTTTTTAATAAATAATAAAGTTACAGCCAAGGCTACATCCTCAATGACATTTAATGTAGATGTTTAATTTTCAACTCAGACAATTAGTTTAAAGTGAGCAATGGTGAATAAATCAAGTATTCTGGGTCCCTGAGACAAAGGAGTTTTTGCTTGTAACCTGCAGACATTTCACCTGTGATAGCAAAAAAAAACAACCCAGCTAAATGGGGGTTAATGGGTCTTGAATTATTGTCAACAATATATTCCATTTGACTAGCATTACATGTGAACATCGGCCTCACATCCTGCAGCCTTTACATTATTAAAAATGAGGGTGTGTAGGAGTACACCTCTGAAATGCCAACCCTTTTTAGCATTAGATCACTCTTATAGCCGTGAAGGATGAGTGGGCTTTGTTTTCTAGTTCGTAGAATGTGATATATGGCAGTCAACAATTTACATTTAAAATGAAAAGCTGAGTTTCTAATGTCAGCATGAGATCAATATTTTGTGATATTGCAGATTTGTCCTGTCCAGCTGCTTCAGGTATTTTCTGTCGTGCATTAGTTGTTTGCTATGCAAATCATTATAGTCAGCTTTAGAGTTTCTCTGTTTTTTTGTTTTGTTTTTGTTTTGTTGTTGATGTTGTTTTTTGGAGGCGTTGCCGAATGTTCTTACTTTTACAAATCATAGGTAAATTCCTCTCAGGAGTTAGTAGGTACCAAAAACAAGAGCCAGTATTGGACTAATGATCATCAGGTGTGGAGTACCTGATGGATGTTTATGCAACTATTTGCCAATCAACAACATACAATTGCTTACTTCAAAGATGATGTCAGTCTAGTCCTTAAACAGGTTACAACTTCCCCCATGTGGCCAAAAACAATTGATGTAGTTGTATTGCTTCTGTTAGGAGCACTATAACACTGTAATAACCAAGATGTCTCTTTTTATTAGTAGACGTGTGAGAGGTAGTACTTTAAGGGAGAAGTAAAGGCAGCAGCAGTGGTGATATTAATAGTAGTGGTAGTATCATTGTTGGTGTGTGATGCTGTATCATCAGTAGTTGTTCTTAATGTAATGTTTTTAATTAATAAATGATATATAATAATGATCCTTATTAATCATTTATAACTTTATCTAAAGACCTGGTTCTTTTACAAATGCGTTGTATGAGTTTGAATTTGTTAAACTTGAAAAACCATCTAAGAACATGATGTCTTCAAAACAATGACTGACATTTCCTCCAAATTCCTTCAACCGTTCAGTGTATGAGTGGTCAGCCAGAAAGCACAACAGCAGTGCTGTCAATTGAGAGACAAATCCCCTCTCCATCTCCAGGCCCTTTAACCCCGAGGGGCGGGCCAGTGAAATAGAAAGATTATGGTGACGGGAGATGCTATTGTAGGTGGGAAATAGGGGACTGGACCAGCGGAGGCTTGAGGTGAGTAGGAATGAGGGAGGGGGGGGACTCTTGTGTCCTAAAGCAATATGCAGGAGAGTAGGGGTGGGGGTGGGCTGTTCAGGACGAGGAGAAAGTCTAGACTGCATTGACCCCTGTGAAGCCAGGTTTTCTCTTTGGGTCAAGCTTGATATGGAGAAGATAATGGAAAAGCTTGGGGGAGTTTTCAAATAAAAAACAGATTGGTAGACAGACTGTGCCTCTTCTTGCTTCTATGTAATCCCTAACTGTATGGAAGTAATAGCTTGGAAATGATGGGAAACCTTTCTTCTATCGAAAAGAGGCCTGAGCTACATGGCTTGATGCTTGGATCTGTTGCCTTTGTTGCGCTGGGGGTTGCTTTAAATGACTGATTCGTTCAAAATCTCTTGTGACGTCTTCCATGCCTCCAGAAATGCTCATTGTAACTGGTAATCAAACCTTCACATTCATCCAATATATAGATCCTATAAGAGCTTTGAATCCCTCACTAGTCTGTAACTGCACAATACATAATGGGAACTTATAAGCAGTTGAAAATGACCCACAAGGTGCAACAAGTCTCCCCGTTCTTTGGGTTTTGTCCCTTATCATTCCCATGGCAATGACATATCGCTCAATTTCCACTTAATGACTCAGTTGTGAGCACTTTCAGTTAACAGGGCTTGGGGGCCCACATGCTGAGAGAAGGGGGTGGCATAAGGCATTTGAGGTGGTATGTAATCACTCCCTGTAATTTGGAGGAAATCCACAGAGCTGCTCACAGTCAAGATGAAAGCCTTCTTCTTGTTCTGTCTACAGCAAGCTCCACTGGTCACAAAAGCCTAAAAAGAGAGTTTCAGAGAACCAATTCTCTCTGGTTGGCATCCCCATGGGTATAGTCCTGGGCCCGTCTCAAATCAGCTGCAGCCCTGGAGCCATGTTCTTTCCCCAAGGAGCGGCACAGCAGACAGACAGTCAGACTGCCCATCCTGTGCTATATGGCCCAGGCGCACCACACAACTCTCCTGAGATCCTCCTTAGGGAAAGGGAGCTCAGTGGAGCTTATGCTGAGGGCTCTGCTTGTATCTGACTGTCTGTCTGTCTATCTGTTTGACATCCTCCCATGTCACCTTATCCTCTCTCACTTCCCTCCAATATCTCAATCGGAGGCAGGGAGGGGAGGCATTTTAAAGCTTCACATCCATTGCCTTTTTGTAGCACGGAGAGGAGGAAAATAGAGCAATTTATAAACATTAAAATACACGTTTTTAACAATATGACAAGCTTTTGTGGATCACTTTGCCTAGAAGCATCCACTCGTGAAAATAATTGTGCCCACACTAACTGATAACTACACTTTGTTAAACCCAGCATGGCTTATTGTCTTGACTGTCAAAATGACTGTCAATTTCACAAGAAAAAATTGGCTCGAGCCATGAGCAGATCGCCCAGTTTGATCACTTTGTCACACAACACTATCCTAGCAAGTTGTCAGAGAGACACTGTAGTGGTTTGGCTTGATAGATGGTGAATGGTGCTTATACAAGGAGCCACTCCAGTGCGCCCATAAATATGCATCGTGACATTTGGAACAAAGCCGCTCGTCCTCTCTTTCCTGATGAGCTCTGCCTGCATACTATAACATATTGCCATACTGTCACACCTTGTGTTTCATAGCCAATCTCTCTGTTCATCAACTTGGCAGATAACCTCTAGATGCTGACAGATGATATGGGGGATGGCATTGGGCCTCTATTGTATGCAAAACCGGGGAGCGTATTTTCCAACAGCTCACACTACTAATTAATAATTAATCCTTATTATTTCATGATGCCTATTCTTGATGTATGGTTTAATGAATATTTTAAAAGAAGGCTATATAGACTATCTGCATGATCTTGTTGTGTAGACATTTGAAGACCGGACAAGACGAGTCAATCAAGCTTCCTTATACAGTAAATCAACAGGTCAGAGGTGAAGACATGTCCTCACATTTACAGTCCATAGGCTGCCAGAGTAAGTGCAAAAGAAAGCTTCCTGTTCTCACTGTAGCATTAAGAACATAACTGGCTTCACTCTCCAAACACCTCATTGCTTTAGAAAGGCATAAATATCCAAGACAGCCAGGAGCAGTTTCTTTCAAATCCCACACACACGCATATCTCTCTCTCTCGCTCGCTCTCTCTCTCTCTCTCCATGTCTCTCTCTTTCTTTCTCTCTCTCTGTCATTTGACCGGCAGTGCTTTCTGCCACTAAGGACCTGTGACTCAACAGCCAGAATACAGTACCGTTCTCTTGCCTACCCTCGTGAATATTCATAGAAATGAGAAGCTCAGACCCATCCATCTTGTGTTCATCCACGTTTATATGAAATAAGGAAGTGTGTGTGATATCTAAACGGGTGCTGTGGGAGAAGGGGGCGTGCGGGGGGGCTGTTTTACACTAATTTCTTTATCCCTTTCACAGGAGTGCCATGTTACAAGAGAATTCCTGAGGCGAGCCAATGGCCCGATAAATCTGCCGAAGCCTCTCTCTCAATTTGTCTCCGTGGAATGTCAGCTGGCAAGCGCCCAGACACTGAGAACCTCTTTTCACAATGCGCCAATCTAACAGACGAGAGCCCATGTTGGAGCTACAGTACAGTACAAGGACTGGCATGGACAAATTGCCACGTGCCTTATCTAGGTCTCTTTATGTCTAACTGTCTGAGGTCTTGCTCCTCGCACGGCTTCCGAAGACCAACTTCCTCCCAGTCCTGGTGCTTAACCTTACTGGCTGAGTGGGTGACATTGACAAAATGCAGGTGTCGTGGAAGAGGAACCTGTGATATGACACAGATGCTGTGTCAAGCCGTCTTGCTCCACATGACCCGCGGTGTGAACAGAAATTGTCCTGTTTGGTGTCGTTCATCACTGTGTGGCGCAGTCTCCCACATAGCTTGGTCCAGGTGGTGGAATGGCAGAGTGGGAGAACAGACCATGTTTGTGTGAAGATGCAACAACTATCTCTCTCTTTTTCTCCCTCCCTCCCCCCTCCCTTCCTCTTTCTCTCCCCCTCCCTCTCCTCTTTAAACAGACTGCTGTAGCTCTCTTTGTACTCTATTTAAAGGTGGTAGGTTAGAAAACAACAAGATGCCTTCCCACCTGTACCCCTAAATTAGTCATAAGTCATGAATGAATTCATCCATTTACATCATGAACTATCTGTAGAAAAAAATACACATTTAAACCTACAGCTGAATATCAGTATCGTTCTCTGAAATGAAGTTATATGTAAAGATTCTATTCCTTTTATTTGTTTTAACACATTTTCTTAGAGACTTGTAGGTCAGCAATAAATCTAAATATATCTAATACAAAATGTGAATTATATACTATATGTTTTTAGTACATTTGTACAAAATACAAACATAGATTTCTACAGATGGGTATAAGGTAAGCGTTGCTTTTCTTTTAAGATGTTGAGATTTTCATCAAATGTGAAAAAATGTTGCTGAAATAAACTTTTATTTCTCGGTTTTGTTCCTTGAACATTAGTTTTAGTGCATTTGCTTCCGACTCATTGCAGCGTTTTAAAATTGAAACTTTTATTATACAAATAATAATTTAATTAAGGTAATATATATAAGGTACACTTCATTAAAAGACCATCATTGTTGAACCAAATGGAAGTATTCTTATCATAATAAAAAATATGTATTTCATAAAACATAAAATTAAGCCAGACCAAAAATAAAAAAAAGAAGAATACAGCATACATACTACAGCCCCCGAAATTACAACACAGCCAACCACACAAGCGTATTTAAGAGGCTCATGTTACTGCATGACAGTTGGCATGACTGTAAAAAAAAAGCTTGTGCCAAGAGGAGCTGCCAATGCTCAGCATGGCCGGTTTTAATATTTTAATGTGTTTCATTACAACAGTATGGGCCAGATAGCCTTTCTGACGTCCAGACAATTGTCTGCAAATGAACAAGATTACATGACAAGCCCTGAATGACAGAGCTACCCACTGCTGCACACCCCAGCCACTTATCTGATGGTAGCCTAGCAACAGATCCCTGACCTGGCTTTGACCTCCACCCGATAAGGTCAATACCTGAAGGCTCTCCCATTGGATGGCTTGCAGAGGGAGAGGTGGAGCTTGGGGATGAAGGGAGACAAAGGACTCACAGAGCAAGGGCAGCCTTCTCTGCATAGAGTTCCCTGCTCCCTGCTGACAACAAAATGTTTGCACAAAAGCGTGCCAGACCTCTTTGCTTGTTTTTTTTTTTAATACCTGGATGTGTGAGTGTGTGTGTTTGTGTGTGCAGGCATGAGGCAAGCCAATTATAAAAGAAGGCACTTGCTGGTTTTATCCCGTAGCAAATTCCGCCTTTTTTTTTTTACACAGGGTCAAAGATGCTGCCTCCCAAAACACAGCATCAATAAAGAAAAAACAGCAGTTGTAAGCGTTCATAATGGAAACTATTGTGACGACAAACATTAATAAGGAGGTGCTGAATGTGAAATTAATCGACTAGAGCAGCCCACCCTGATAGACATCCCCTCTTCTCTGTCAAATCGTGTGCACACACATACAAAATCTCACTCGGTTTTTACAGCAGTGATATGGAAGTTAATCCAAATTGTGATCGTGGCAATATCCTATTAGCGCATGGCAATAAAATCAAGCTGAGACTGCCGACACATTACAGATATCAGAACATATTCAGCACGCTCCATTACAATATGAAGTGACATTAATCAGAAGGGGGTCCTCTTACACACACATAGGGGCATAAAACAAACATGCAAATCATGCACACAGGCGTGCACGAGCCTAAAGTGTGGCTCAAAAAAAGGACACACATTTGAATTTTGAAGTGCTCTTTCATCTGATGTTATTTTAAATGGTGAAAAGGAGTTATCACTGGCCTTTTGTGAGATAAATTCAGACATATTGTACAGAAAAAGATAGTCAAGCAGCCAAGGGCAGAGAGGTGGACAAATGAATGGCTGTTCGTAGCACTTTTTGTAATTATTTTTGCTCACCCAGTCTCCGGAATAAAAAGTGATTTAGGGGCAGGTGTCAAACATTGTTACTGTCCTTTTTGCTTTATGACTCTCTGTGAAAAATGAGCAACGATACAGAATGGAAGAGCTTGAAAAGATTAGAAGCCACATTATTTTATACTCGAGTGAGTTTGCCACAAATCAGCTAACTTATTCCATTAGACATATTTTAGTTTCACTGGGTGCATGATATACTGAACATCCCTCTTTCTTTCTGATTGTTGGCACTGTAGGGTCGATCATATAGCCTGTCAAGTTTGGCACCGTTAAAACTACTCCTGTCCCTGAGTTGAAGGACCTTCACTTCCCTCCAGGGCCCTTTCACAAGACCTCTGCCCCAGTTCACCCAGGGCAACCTAGGCTCCTCCTCTAAGTGCGTGTGTTTGTGTGTGTGTGTGTGTGTGTGTGTGTGTGTGTGTGTGTGTGTGTGTGTGTGTGTGTGTGTGTGTGTGTGTGTGTGTGTGTGTGCGTGTGTGTGTGTATGTTTGCACTGCCTCCTTACTGAAGGGAAACTGTTGAAGGTCAAAGGGTAGGAAGTTGGCCACCTGCCTCTGTCACACTATAAAAGTAGTAGAGCAAAGAGAGGAAGTGGTAGCAGGCGAAAAAGACATAACTGAGGACAGAAAGTGTGAGTAAATAAAGTATGTGAGCTTGCTTTTCTCTGACTTTTAAATTTGCAAAAGGATTAGAGGGGTTGTGGAATAAAAACCATGAAACACAAATGTTTAAGTCTGGACTCTCTGGTGTGCTTTTTTTTAATTTCACTTAACAGTTTTATGACATTTGTGAAAATATAGCTTATCTGCATATTATATACCTCAACACAGGAATTGACCACTATAGGCTTTTGAGTTTTCTAAGACTACCGCTGAATACCTAGAAACAGGGACCTCTCCGTTGGTATTTGCTAGAGGCGACAACCCTCCTCGCTCCCTGCATAAATGTGCCAACCGAGGACGAGAGCATAGAAGGCCAGAGGGCAAAGAAGGAGTGAACCACCTGCTTCTGTCACACTGTCAGGATGAAGGCAGACGAGTGCAAATAGGGTGAAGTGTATGGGTGTGTTTGTGTGTGTGTGTGTGTGTGTGTGTGTGTGTGTGTGTGTGTGTGTGTGTAGGGGCTGGGTTGGGGATATTGTGTAGGAGGGGGGACAGGTGGCGCGCCGGACAGTGCTGGCACAAGCCACCCCAGGATTTATCACTCAGCGACAGTCACGGCTGGGCAGGGGACAGATGTTTCTGTTTACCCCAGGGCAACATCTGACTGGCCAAGCCTAACGTTAGCCCAACCAGCCTCGCCCACACAGGACAACCCCTGAGAGGACAGAAAAGGAGAGAAGGAGACAGAAAGAAAGGGAAGAGGATGTTCAATTTTCACCCCTAAGGCATATAAGCAAGTTAGCTCCAGTCTGCTCCATCCTCCACTGCAGCACCTGAAACTCATTTAGCCTCCACTAACTGTTGTTCCACTACAGGGAACCGTTTTAATAAGTAGTAATAATGCCGACTGACAATATGAGCTGTTTTCAAAGCAGGGAACCCGCATCAGTTATTGGGGAGAGAGACAAAACAATTGTAATTGACCTCCAGCATTATTCACATCTTTGCTTCACAGCAGTCACAAATGCGCCACTCTTATTGTGTCAGTATTTACAGACTATTCAGTGAGAACCTGATTGCATTGGTGTGTGTTCACAGTTTATAGTGTGTGCTCCAGCTGGGAAATCTGAGAACTGTTGCCGTTAATATAACCAGAGCAATGAGGAATGACCTTTAGGTTCAACCCTTAGTGAGGTCATGTCAGTGTTGCCATGGATACTATCAGCAGACTGTCCTGTTGCCAGCATTACCTCAGCTGCGTGGCATTGTCGGGGTCAGAGAACAGGCTGTGACCTCTCTATGGTGAATAACCACTCAACTGGGAAGAAAAACACCACCAAGATAAACATTATCAAGCTTTCTGTGAATGGAAATATTTAGTGATGGCACTGGATGAAGAAGATTTAACTTTCTAAACTGATTTATGTGTGTAATAAGACAGCCTGGTGAATTGGGTTTTTATATTACATGGAGCTTGCAATCATCTATCACTAATGTGGTGTAATAAACAAAGAATGGGTACACAGAGCAAGATCTAACACTGACTGAGCTTAACATATGCTAACGCAAGAATTAAGAATGACTCAGATATCTAGGAACCCAAATAACAAAGATATTTATTTGCAATTTTATTACATTCACAAACCAAATCTGCCCCATAGCAACAATTGTGTGTAATAATGAAAAAATATTTGCACTGTGTGTTATTTATATTCATAGTAACTGATCTTAACCAGACAATGTAAATGTATGGTCTTAAAGTAGCTTTTTCCATTTTCAGAGCTTATAGCTTTTCTGGAATATGATTGCATAAATATATAAGTTGAAATATTCATCGAAAAATTCTCAGTAAAAGTTGAAAATTTACCAGAAGAGCTATAGTAGTTTTCTGAGTGCTTACAATATTTTTTCCCTGAGGTAGTTTTAGACATCATGTAGAGGTCTTGGCATTTGCATATTTTGTGCTAAATGTACAACAAGTGCAGAAACACAGACACACACACAAAACAAGCTCTAACCTTTTACATTCAGCAGCAAACCTGTCAACAAACTGTCCATCTGCAGGTGCAGGTAAGAAAAAAACATTCACACCTTTATTGAAACTGTCCTATTGTGCCTAACTATTGTAATATTCAGTATCACAGCCCATCACTATCCTCTTTACGAATTAAAAAACTAATGGGATGTCTTCATCATTTCATACAGGAGATGCAATAACATAAAATGATTTTCTATTTGTGGAACATGTTTGTCCACTCTCTTCCTGATAGGCCCCATTTAATCATGTTGTTCTGTTTCCTAATTAGCAGAAATGCAAAGTGTCTTTGTCACCTGTGGACAGCCAAGAGGGCTAATTTGGGCTTTTCACTAATTGCCACGGTAACGAGCCTCCTGCGCCTCCGCTGGGGGTGGGTGGAAGGCATGGCAGGACTGGAGGATAGAAGGATGGAGGGATGAAGACACAGATCTCCTCACACGCGGCCGAGGTGTGAAAGAACGCGGCAGGCCAACAGAACGCAGCCTGGAGGAGTCCAACAGCAGGGAGTGGGGGACAGCCTGCGCTGTGAAAAAGCCCCAACACCCAGCTGAGAGGGAGGAGGATTCAGCTCTGGCCAGTTTTGCTCTCTCAACTTTGATGAGGAGATGACTACATTGAGTTGGATAGTTGTTGGACGTTTTTCTGACATTGACACCTGTTAAAGCCCCCACCTGATGTAATGCTGGTTTTCACACAATGTAGGCTACCATTTTCTACTGGTCTTTAAATAGACAAATTCTAGGTTTAACTCAGCAGGCACTTTTTAAATTAGCAGCCTGACATGTATGAAGACTGTGTGTGGGAAATGGTAGTAGGAGGAAGTGATAACAGAAATAAACCAAATTAAAAACTGTTCATTTATTCAAAAATAGGAACAGTACACATTAATGAACATAAACATGTAAATATGCCATATTGTATCAAAAGGCTAAATTCCATTTTCTAAATGCAACTTCTATGAAGTTTATATAATATGGGGAGTTGTAGAAACATTTCATTAAAAAAATGTAAGAAAAATCTTTGTCTTCCTTTGTGACCATATCTAAGGATTATATCATACTTGCATAATTAGGAGCATAAAAATAAAAGCCTAATAATTATTAGGGGAAAAAACAGTATAGATTTAATATACAGCCTATTTAGCCTTCTTTTTTTTTTTCTTTTTACAAATTCTGTGACAAAAAACTCCAGAAAATGTTATACAGCCTATTGATATTAATTTTCCTTTCTTTTCATGGAAAATTTGAACTTATTCTTCAATTAGCCAACAATAAAGATTTTGTTGCATCGTAAAATTGTGAGTCGTGTAAAAAATTAACTTAAGTGTTCCAAGTTGTCCTGTATTTATCTATTTCATAGCAATTAACATGTCCATTCATGTTCGCATCATTCGTATTATCATCACTCAGGCTCTGAAAATGTCATTTATCTACAAATTAAAATTAATCATTTTACGGCTGTCTCACTTCATCAAAAATGTGTCTCTGCTGAAATATAAACCTTCTTCTTTTATAAATACATTATTCTGTCTGGCTGTACACCCTTAAAGCTCGGGGGCACCTTGTCCGTACGCTGCTCTCGGGGACGAGCTCCTCGAATGTGTGCGTGCTCGTGAGAGAGAGCGCGTTTGAGTGTGCGTGTGTGTGTGTGTGAGTGTGTGAATGTGTGTGTGTGTGTGAGTGTGTGTGAGAGAGAGCGTGCGTGCGTGAGCGTGCGTGTGGCTGCTCTGCTGTTGCTGCCCTTTGATCCCTGCATTAGTGTTAGTTAGGGGCTCGGAGACACACTTGCACCGAGAGCAGCCATAGTCAAGACACGGCAACAACAACAGCGGCACCTCCTCCGCCTGTGTTCCCATTTCCCCCCCTCCAACAATACACTTTAAACCGAGCGGAGCCAGGTGCACGACCAAGTCCCTGCCATCACTGGGCGCCTCCAGTCTCAATGGGAAAAACCTTTTTTCTTCTTATCCCTAAACAAGGACGAGAATGTGATTAAAAACGGGGGAAAATGCCAAGGAGGAAGCAGGAGCAACCCAAGCGCCTGCCTTCACGTAAGTCGCTCTCTCGATATGTTGAATTTTTTTACTGACGGCTCCGTTGTGTGTTTTTGCGCAGTAGTTTAGGGTTAAAGAGGTGAAACAGACAAAAGACTCGGCGTAGGTTATTTCTCCCTTTTTTTTTTTTTTTTTTTTTAGGTCCGAGCGAGGCAGCCATGTTGTTGGCGATGGGTAACGTTAGCCCGGGCAGTGAGTGGATAAACGATACGTGGCTTTAATAAAGAGTATAATCGATAAAGAGGTCCGATTCCGTTAAAGGTTGCGGTCAGTTATATGTGTCGGTTGTGTGTGTGTGTGTGTGTATGTATGAGAGAGAGAGAGGAAGAACGACCGAGCGTTTTTTTTTTTCCGTAAACCTGCTCGCCTCTCTCTCTGCTCGGTCGCTTTTCGGGGTAGAAAGGGGAGGATCTGGGAGTCTGGCCGCAATAAAATGAAGGGTCAGTCGGATCAGACAAGCCAGAGTCTGGCTCCCCCCTCGTACCCTGGTGTTCCTACTTAGCAACAGCGCTATCTAGCAATGCTCGGTTAAACTTAATTTCCCCGGCTTTAAAGGTCTCAACTTTCAAGCCTCACACTTTGACTTCCACATCGCGGAACTGGATCTGTCCGCGCTTGTTTGTCGTCGACTTTTTTTTTTTAAAAGTGTGGGGTTTTTTTCCAACCCTCAAAGCTCAATGTAATTTTTTCTTCTTCTACCCCTCCCAGTCTGCATGCAAGGCTGTGTCAGAGCCATGATCGGTCACCTGAAGTTCAGGGTTTTTCCCCCCCCCCTCTCTCTCTCTCTGTCTCTCTCTCTTCCCTTTGCAGCCATTCATTGCAGACAGACTACGATCAATAACGCGGATAGAAAAGAGAAACGATAGTTATGGCTCCTTTTGCTTTAAAAAAAAAACAAAACAACAACATTGTGCTACACCAGAAACCCTTTGAAATAAACGTGTAGTGCATCGTAGGCAAGAGGCTGGTTTACCTTTGTACATTTGACCCACCGTGTCTTGGATGTTCGTATTGTGCCTTTTATCAGTCCAGATAATGAAAAGCTGCGATAACACACCCCGTCCACTAGAGGATTGCTTTTAGATGGTAGTGGGCAGTGACAATAATTATTAAAGGAATGATCTTAAAGTGAACATTTTCCTGCTCTTGATTGTTTCTGCTTGATTCCTTTCGTAAGCAAACAGCTCAATTAGTCATATTGATATGCAAATGTGATGCCTATTAGAGTGATTCATCTTTCTTTTTTTTTTGTCAACCACAGACTTGATACATTTATCTTATGGCACTATATTCTTCATTTCTTAAATGTTAGACCATGCCAGCTGTTCAGCAGAGCCAGACATGCTTTAAAAAGGGCGCTCGATGATTTCTCTTGTGCTCACTTTACTGACACATAGTTTTCATTTCAGATGGTTTAAAAAAGAACAAGTTCATGCACCTGTCACACTTTCAGATGCTTTAAATCAAGTGTAGCACACAATGTAATTCCCGCCTCACACAATACACACAAATGGTGCTTTTTAGTTGTAATGTTTGCCGATTTACCGCTTGTTTTTTTTTTTTGTTTTGTTTTGTTTTTACCCAGTACTGAACTTGGGAAAATGCAGAGGTTGACAGGGAGGATTAGAGGTAGAAACTGGGTGACAGTGGTGAAGCTCTTGTGTCTTTTTGTGTGTGTGTGTGTGTGTGTGTGACGGAAAGACAGTCAGGGAGGTGTTTGGACGGTGAGCCGTTCCTGATATGCTGCATAAGGAGTATGTATGCCACATGGTCAGAGTGCACAGAACAGGGTCATGATATACAGTCACACAGAACCCATTGCAGACTTTTTCCTTAACACTCTGCTTGCCGAGTCTGTTTAAGGACACGCGTGATGACCAAAATCTGTCTTTTTATTCAATATTTAGTGTATAGAGAAGTCAAAACAATAGATTGTTATTCTGACACAGGTTGAATTAGAAAGTAGATTATTATTATTTTTTAAACCTGTGAAGTCTTGGGAAGAAAAGAAGAGTCTGGTGGTATCGGATGTTTTGGCATGTCCCCCTGTTAACAGAGACACAAGTTCTGTGATATGCATCTATCGTCAAATGATGCCTAATTTAGATCAATTTCTTAATTTTGTGTTGCAGCGATAAAACCATAAGAGAGCTGAAATGCCTAGTTGTCAACTTTAACATTAATTGTCGTTAATCTGTGCGTAATATATTTTTAAGAACAAAAGGTTAACATTCTCTCTACTTTTTACATATATACTGTTCTACAACAGCATATATCTGTATGTCCTTTGGTTATACCTCAACACAACATTTGAAGATGTTATATCAGGCTTTAAGGGAAAACTGTCAACATTTTCTGACTTGATAAAGACCAAAGTAGTTATGGATTATTAATAGAATAACTGCCTATTCAACAATGAAAATGAGCTTTTGTAGCTGCCCTTAAATTGATAATCATTTGAAAAATAACCTGTCCTCCTGTGTAGGCACTGTACTGTAGCACTGCTGTGCCTTAGCTGCTGGGGTTTAAATAAAAGCCTATCTGATTTTAGGAGTTGTTTCCCTCCTCAGTCAACAAACTGTCACAGAAAAGTATGAATTTGTCAGAAGCTTTTTGCGCTTTGTTTTGGATCTTCCCACTCTAGAATGGAAGTGTCACCTCATGCCATTCGCTGTCAGTCTGTGTGTTTTCATTATTCAGCCAACAACACCCTGGTGGTGTGCCAGCCAACAAGCACAATATCGAGCTTCAAATCTCTTCATCTGTGGTGAAAAAGGGCAAGCTAATACACTGGCTTTAATGCTGTAGGTGCTTTATCTTAGCACAGACCCAGATATATGGGCTGTGTGGCTTGGTGTGCACTGTCCTATTGTCTGTGGCACAGCTTGCCAGAGGAGGCTATTCTTTAAGTGTGTGTGTGTGTGTGTTGGCATGCACATGTGAAAGTGATCACAAAACCTTTGTGTGCTTGTGTGTGTGCGTGTCTATGGGTACATAAGCCGGCCATGGAGGTCACAGTACAGTATGGCGCCTTCACTCTGACAAGTAAACATGACCTTTGGTGCCACAATGAAAACTGACTTTCTTCATGACCTTGCATGGTGTTATTGTTAGTGTAATTTTGCACCCTTAATACCCACACATAAAAGTTGAAGTTAGCAAGAACGGGCCTACATTTGATGACTTTTTGGTTTCAAAATTGGCATATTGTGGTTGTCAAAATAAACCGAAATGGTTAGTTTTTTTTCTACCAAATTGTACAAGTTATAGACAATGTTTTTACCATATTGAAAATCCCCTCAATATTTCTCTACCAGCTCCACCCAGAGCCGTAAAGGACAAGTGGGTTAGTATGTTAGAAATATATTTTGAGTGAATAGCCTTATTATAAAGAGCACAACCCAAATTGTATTTGGAAGAACATTTCTATTGTACTCCCCTTTCCCTCGATTATCTGCATTTAAAACACAGACATTTGTAACACTTCCAGACTGCTCCTCTTCATCAGCCAATAGCTGACTGACTGGGTGGCTCTCTCTACCTTACTGTAATGGCGGGTCACTGGCTTCCTTCCACTTGCTATGATTATAATGACCTTGGTGGGGCTGGGGCCTGAAAACATTGGTTTAAGGGGAAAGGAAAATGAGAGGAGGTTTCCATTTCGCTCTCTTGGCATAAAATTTGTGGGGAATTTCTGCCAAGACCCCCTCACCCTCACCACCATCGCCGCCACGTCCCCCCCAACCCCTCACGTTGATGGGGCTTGGGTGCTCTGGTGGTGTCAGACGAGTGGAGCTCAAGCGAATAATGATACACAGGCTTTAACTTAGAAATGAATTAAAGGGCAGGGGGAAAGGTTCTGAATGCCTCGCTTGCTATACACTGTCATAGAGGAAAAAAAGATGGCTGCGTTAAGTCAAGACCCGCATTCAAGGCCTAACAGGACTCTTGGTTTCTCAAGGTGATGCCTCAGGTCTCTGATTTTTTTTTCATTATTTATTTTTATGCTGTCCAAGTTGTGCCCCCCCCCAATCAGGATTTCAGTTCACTAACCTGTCTGTCAGAAAGTAACTTCACTATTCCTATAGCTAGCACCGAGAAGATGGTGTAGGAAATACCCTTACTACTCAGTCTTTTTGTCTGTTACGACAGTCACTGTGTAACATTTGGCATTCACAGAACCATGAATTTGTGCCTTGAATTGACCGGCAGACTTGAAGACAGACTACACGGTGGTACCTGACCAATAATCAAGACCGACATGATGACGTTGGAAGGAAGAGGGCCTGGGCTAGACAACACCTTGAAAACAGAGTGTAAACGGAAAAAAGTTGTCTCATTAGTTCCATCTTGCAGCACCGACTTCATCATGCTTCTTTCGCTTCGCCATTTTTTTTTTTTTTTTGTGTACGTTTGCGCGTTCAGAGCTCTCTGTTCTTATTGGTCAATGTCACTGAATGAAGGAACAAAAAAACAAAACATAACATGCTTGACTTTCTTTTGGGAGGTTGTGAAGCATCCAGATGTGGCCTCGATTGTCGTTCACTATGACTGACTACACGTGATGAAATAACTGATTGTCCGACTTCTGACAAACACCTTCCAAAGTTCTCATGTTCTTCAGAGGCACCCTTTAAATTTGTCATTGACCTCTGCCCCAACTTTCATAATTAACAGTTAAAATATGATGACAGATTTTTCTAAGTTGCTGCTTTAGTAAAGTTAGCGTCCTGCATGTGTTGTATCTGGCAACCGTGCTGCTTAATGGTGATGTTTTGTTTGTGGTGTTGGGGGCAGTATTCTAAATTGTTTTAGACACAAGTAGTCTGTGTCATGGCAGAAAGTGGCATGTTTGTTTGATGGTGTTCTTACTTTTACCTGTTAGCCAGGCTATGTTATTCAAAGTGGCCCAGCCAATCTATCAAATATGAACAGAATTACAGAAATCAATGGAAACCCAGAGCTGGCAGAGCACTGCATGTTATTTGGACATCCTGTGTAGATAAGTGACTTTCTAATACATTTCAGAATTGTCGTATAAATGTTTTGTATCTCTGTGGATCTGTTTTTTTTAACCCAAGTTGATTTAGGATCTGTCTGCAAAGAGCAATGACAAAAATTAGCTGTCTTGTTTGTGGTGGCACAACCCCAAGTCTAATTTATTTTGGAAGTTTTAAAAAAAGCAACTGAGGTGAAAGTTCCTATCTATGTGTTGTTCAGGCTGCCTGCTGCTGCACATTTAGGCTTGGACATAATGATCACAACAAAAGTGTTGGAGTTTCAGTATCCGTGTCATACAAATTCACTCACTCAAACATCCTATGAAAATGTTCTCTCACAAATGCTTTGCATCGTAATAAGCAATATAGAAATGGCATTTAAAGTACGTATTGACCCATTAGCAAATGTAACAGATTTTAACTTAATGTTGATTATTTAATCCACGCATCCATTATCTGTATGATCTCTTGATTGAGGTCACTGGAAGAAAACCTGATATTTTAGTAGTTTAGCAGTGAGGTGAAGATCTGATGAAGTGTTAAGAATGCATGTAAAACGGCTTGTGACTGGTCAGTGTTTCCCCTACCATTATAAGTAACGCTTGAACACCAAGATTCCTTCAAGTGCATGTGTCTCCCCCCCCCCCCCCCCCCCCCCCCCAAAAGCCGTAAACCTAGGGGAAACACTGCTGGTCAATACAAAGTAGCTCAAGGTAAGGTGCCAAAGAAGAGAACCCTGCTTTGACCATGTTAAGTATATACATTTGATAATTCAAAGTTACCCTACAGTGTTTCTGACTGACTCCTGTTTTGCTTTTTTTTTTCACAATCTTACGAGCGGTATGGAATCGTAATTCTTTGTCAATACCTTCTGAAATGAGTTTCAGGGCATCAGTTATCAAAGACTGTCAAACAAAAGTTACAACTGAATGCACGATCACATTTTTGATGCAGTTGTCTTGTTCTGTTATCAACTTTGACCGATTCAAAACAATATTTTCATTGTGTTGTTGTTTGTTTGAGGCCAGGCTGTAAAGTACTTCCGTCATGAAAAAACAATTTTGATTATTAAGAAATTAAAGTCATATCATTTGTTCTTTTATTCTTCAAAAAACTTAAACAAAGTCTTGATTTTGGGGATTTATTAGTTATTGTACCCTACACCAAAATGAACTTTAAATGATGACATAAAAAGTTAAATGAGATTTTCCTTCTATTAAATAGTTGATTCTCATAGAAAATGTCATCTTGTTAGCAGCTCATCGTAAATTACTGAGTGTCAATATCTCAGGTTGACATTCTCTGTGGAAAAAAAAAAAAAAGAAGTATTTTCTTCTTCAGAAGTACAGAGATTCCATGGCAGCACCTAATCAGGTGTCAATATCTGTCCTACAGTACAGTACCTTCCTGTCTGCCTGGTCTCAGTCAGACCCCCTCTGTTTGGAATGAAAGTGCCTCAGCCTTGGTAACGATTTTTCCCGTGTTGACAAGTCACAACATGGAGATCTACAGCTCGGAGAGCAGCCCTTTGGCTACGCACAGCCCTGCTTGCACTGAGTAATAGCAATCTCACAGGAGTAGCAGGCTTTCAGCTGGCAGCAGTTCATACAGAACAGCTCGCCGGTGCAGCTGGGAAAGACAGAGCGGAGAGGGAGTAAGGAGTTGCTGGTGGTGTTGGTGCTAGCAGTGGAGATGGAGGGAGGAGGGAGGAAGTGCAGAGAGGAAGAGCTGTTAAGAGCTTTGGGCGGTTTCTCTGTTGTTGTACCACACAAGTGCATCCAGGCCCTGCAGGACAAGCCTTTAACAGGCATGAGGGATGGAGAGCATGAGAGGAGAGAAGGAGGAGGAGGCGGCGGCAGTGGAGGAGGAGGTGGTGGTCTGGGGAGCTGAAGCCGGCCAGTCGTGCCAGACGCCTGCTCTAAACAGGGATGTGATTTATTGTTAGACTCGCGTTTCACTCCTAGAAAGGCACTAAAATTACATTGTACAGATAAAAGAACTTCCTGTATTGTCTTAAAAGCCTGGAGGCTGTGAAGATATTTTGGATCATCTGGTAACCATACATGAAATTTGGAAGTTTTGGGCAAAAGTTGGCATGTGATTTTAGCTTTTTGCTTTTGAATGTGCTGTTATTGTTTAGCATACTATATACCAACTGTCCATAAAGCTGCATTTTTAGAAACAGATTAATTCAGTATAGACAGTTACTGAATATATATCTTGCTAGCGGGCTCAAAATGACTTTTGGGCACCATGTTGATCTTTGTCCCCCTTGCTGAATGCACTCTGCACAGCGCAGTGCAGTGAGATGACCTCACTTCCTGTGTGGGTAGAGGAGGGCAGAAGGCCTCTTACACACACATGCTAAAAGATACTCTCTCTCTCTTGCAAAGCCTGGCTCAAGCTGGCCCTTGGTGCATGAGCCAGGCGAACCCCTCTATCCTCTTGGTGTGGAAGTATTTCCACATTTCACATTTAGACAGTCAAGAGCAAGGCACAGGCTAATATCTCTTACTAGCTGGGCTAACAGTGTGTGTGTGTGTGTTTATCTGCACCTTTTTTGGGATGTAGGATCAGTTTTATGGGGAGATTCAAAGTACGGAGAAGGAGTGGGGGCTGGAACAGACAGGATAGTCAGACCATAAGGCAGTGACAGCTCCCTAGGGAAACTATATATCATCTCTGAGGAGGAGAGTGGAAGTGTTTGGCTGGGGGACAAAAAATCCTGAGGAGTTAAGATCATTGATGTGATGTCATCTCCGAGAAAGCCATTGTCAATGGCGTGTGAGGGTTATTTATGATGTTGGAAATGCAGGTGAGCGTCTTGACTAATTCAGTGTTATAGTGGAGGCTTCCCCATTTACACAATATCATTGTAGCATCTCCCAGTGCATGGAAAAAATGAACAATATGACTCAGGCCTCATCCTTTCATTGTTTACCAAGGGCATTTGGTCTGTTCATTTTGCCCTTACGATGCTAATGAGCTAATCGCTGGATACTTCATTCTGAGTGATGAGCCCTGTAGTTTATGGTTCCTTCAAGAACCATAACTATGAGTAGAAACAAATGAAGCTGGACAAATTAGAAGAGGAAGGTAATGAATGAGTGGATATAGTTGGGGAGCGATTCTAAAAACACCTTAATCGGATGGCTCGGCTCATGATTGCCCGCATGTTCCCATTGCCCACGAGCGTTTTGAATGGGGGCCATGTTGGTTCAGATTGCCGTGTCATTAATCCCTCGTACTCTACAGGGGAGTGGTCAGCGGCAGATGTATTTGCACTTCCTCCAGAAGGTTTTCTAGATTAGCACAAATCCTCCCAGAAAAACCGTTTAAAAACCTCATTTGGCACGCACAGCCAGACTTTGTGCTCATAGCTGGCCAAAGACAGACATCCCTCCCTCTACATTTCATTCTCACTGACTATCCTGATTTTTTTTTTGTATCCCCTACCTTGTGGTTCTCAGAGCTTAGCCCCGTGTCGATTTGGACAGGCCAGTGTAATTGTTTGGAAACTGGGTTCTGTCATTTGCATGTAGCGAGCAGCCACTTTGCCAGTTTCAGTGGTTTGACCTTGTTGTACCTGCCAGCCAGAAATGAGATCATCAGAGGAGTAGACGAGAAGCTGACATCTCTCCTCCACCTACCCGTGGCTTTAAGTGATGGTTGTCATAGCAATCATTATGCCACAGAACAGACTCAGTGGGTGAAGGATGGCTTTGAATGCGGCAGCCTCAGGTCACAACCTGGTTATGACAAAACAGATAGACCTATGAGGGTTGCAGTACACAGTAGGCACAAAGTAAACAGCTGCATACATCCCATGTCAGGTTCGTATAGATTTCATGTGGAGATTAAAATTACTGAGGCGATGTCTCCTTTTTTAATACCTTGGAGAAAACGAGACAGGTATTGGTGTTAGAGAAAGAGCAGCATGGAGTGAACAATGCCTCTCATTCCCATCAGCTGCCCTGGCCAGCATTTAACATGGAGATTGGAAACGGAATAAGCCTTCCCCCTTCTCTCTGGACCTGCATGTAAATTAGGTTAGCGGTTAGCATTTCCTGCTGTGCCACAGCAATTCTTCTCCCTCTTTTCCTTTTTTTTCTTCAAAAATAATGGCCTGAAAGTGCTCCCCCTTTTTCCTGGGATAGAGACCGGGACCAATGCTGATTAGTGTCCCTGTCCTAAGTGACAGGCTAAAATCCAAGCAGGCACTGCTTTGGGCGCTGCTGCCAAACAGACGTCAAACCAATACAACCATAAAAGCACTCCTATCCTTTAATTCTCAAGATTCCCTCCCTCGCTGGTTTTCGTAGCTCCCCTGCTCATTCTCCCTTGTCGTTGGCTCTGAGTGTTTCTAGAAGACACAGCCTCCATTGCTCTAATACACTCTTCCCTTACATACATACGTACACACATAAATAGAATCGGCTCTCACTGTACCCCCGCCTCCCTCCTGACCTCACTCTCTACCCTTGGGTGGACTGGCCGCTACAGAGCCGAGTGTCCCTTTTGCCAGTGGGGTGATTTACAAACAATACATGGATGCTGTACACACTCCCACCTTCCACCCTCCTACTCTCTCTCTCACTTCTCTTCCACAATCACCTCTGTGAGGAGCTTCAGTGTGCCAGAGAACTACACAGCAGGGTGATGGCCTGTTCTTTTTCACACTTGTTCCAAAGAATGTACCCCGTCTACTTGAGAATGCTAGCGCGACATCTACGTCTCTGTTGAATGAAGTTACTTTGTCAACAGGATAAAAAACTGATGGGATCTGACTTGTGTGTCATGTGGCTTTTAATTAGTAGTTTTTAAAACCACATGATATGGTAATCTGAGCTGTATTCATGACAATTCTGCCTGATATTAGAATACACAAGGGAGTTGGTTGAATAGTTGCAGACATATGTTAATTTCTGTGTTTGAGCAGAGAACATTTCGAAAAGTTAAAAACACACCAAAAATATGACAACTATATCCTCCATCTTTTTTTTCTGGATTCTTTTGTAATCTGTAGTAAACACTGAATACATGATACACTATTAAAAAAGCACTGCGGCACTGCAGTACATTTTAAGTAAGTCATAGTGGTGAGAACTTCAAGTTATGTGTCAGAGGCATGATATTTTATATGTAAAAAGAAAGAAATTCTACCATTTGTGATGTTTTTAAGTGTGCTACATGTTTGCCTGTATTCCGTTCCATAAAGAAGGAAGCCACCCACATATGCCTATTCCTACGAGATACAACAGCTTTCACACAGAATCAAGAGATGGTGATCGTTAGACAATCAACTGGCTATAAGCCCCCTTTATTAAGCAACTTGTGAATTGTTTTTGTCCTCTCTTTACTCATTAGAACATTTAAAAGGAAATTTACAACAACAAAAAAACTCCCTGTGTGCATCAGTTACAAATTATATTGCTTTTTAGTAATATCTTTATTTACATGACGGTCAGTTATTCATAGTTTGTTTGCGTAAGCTTGCCACCCCAACTGAATCCCTCTGAAAGCTTACTGCTTTGTCTAAAATTAAAGTATTATATTTTGGCTGGTTGCAGACAGACTTGGCTGCTGGCTTTTGTCCACAATAAATGGATTGTTATCTTGTGATTCACGGTGCAAAAGTTTTAGAAAGACTGCATTTGTCTAGCTTGAATTTGCAGCTGAACAGTATTTTGTCTTTGGTCTACAGGCAGGATAGAGACGTTTTTTGGTCAAAGTACTCATGGAAGGGTACATCTGATAAAATACTGGCTTTAATACTTTTAAGGCAGAAAACTGCTAAAGATATTAAAATATAGATATATAGAGTTAGTATAGATTCTAACTATATTAGTAAAAATCTTTAGCTGTTGCAGACTTGAGCAGCATGCAACATTCAGCTTCATGGTCTTTTTTTTTTTTCAATTTCCATTCAGTGAGTTCTGGCTATGAATGAGCAGGTATGAACCAATAGCAAACCAGACGGCTTATTGTATTGCTATTATTGTCAATAATGAAAAATCTTCCCAAACCTTAACTTTGACACACCACATGTCTAATGTTCTTCTAACTACATTGAATGGGCTGCCACATACTTATCATACTTGCTTTGTATTGGTCCTTGTGTCAGGGTAGTACAGAATTGCAGAACTGAATTGAAAAGTCATTTTTTGGATGCCAACAATCCAGAGTCACAAAACATGGTCAACAAAGCCATTTTCACATATGCACCACTGCTCTGTAATATTAATGGAAGAAGCCTGAGTGACGTCACCCATTTGTTATGGCACGGGACTCCAGAGGCTCATCAGAAGCCATGCTGGCAATCCTGTCTCAGCTTAACTTTGAGTCAACCTAACAACAGGCTAAGAGCTGGAGCTGAGGCGGGTTTTAAGCCTTCTGACAAACTATTATATTGCACCCGCATTTCTGCTGTAAAAACTGGCTTTTTTGGCCACTTTCACATTGGCTTCATTTTTCATGACCTGAAGTTGCCACTTGGTTCCCATATGCACCTCTTTTAAGTCGCTTGTGTGGCCACAGTTTTTCCTGCACTCAGAAATCTGCCTAATTTCTTACCGCCACAGAGGGCCGGTGGATGTGATACATTTTTGAGATTCATAGGGATGCATTTTGTGTTGTTGAATGCACTGTTTGAGTCATGAACAATATGTAAGCAGTGGCATTCATTACAAGATGGTTAAAAGTTAAAAACATTTCAAAATGGTCTGGCACTGTTTAACATTTTGTGACTTCAATCAATTGAAAGACTATTTTTTCAGCTCTACATTTTGTAATCAAAGTTTTCCAATATCCTAACTCAATATCATGTATCATCATGTCTCCTGGACTGAGTATCGTCACACCCCTACTAACCTGCGATCAGTAGTTTGTGCCTAATGAGAAGAGATCTAACCTTGTTGTGAAGGCACTACATCTAAAATTTGACCTTTAACATTGAAGTCTTCAATTATTTTTCAAAGGGTAGAATAGGTCAAGTTTGAAGCGCCCTGTAGTTTGGATCATGAGGATCCACAGATAGTCGATGTAGCTGATATTGCCGGTCGAATGATCACTTCGTGCTTCAAATGAATTCATATGACAGGTGCAAATATTATTAAGAGAGAGAGAGAAGGTAATTATAAGCATAACATTTCGGACAAGAGATTATTTTAATGGCTGCTGAGAATACTTACAAAAAAATTACTTATTGTTCCTAAAATTATTGAAAAAATGAAAGTCATTCATTATAAATTTGTAATTTAGAGTTTATCATTTTGTCTTTTGTTGACCCAAGGCTGGTTGATTATACAAAGCAGGGAATTGTAAATACTTGTTTTATTATCTTTCACCTTATTTGCTGGTTAATCCTTGCCTCTCTGCACTAGCACAAACTAACTCGTGTTTTGTTTCATGTACCTGAGAAGAATCGGTAGCATCCCAGAGCTGCTGAGGGATCCAGTAGTTTAGAGAGGGGTGTTTAAATTAGTTCATGTCACAAATGTATCACTGCACTTTGAGTATTTATCAGGTGTATTGTATGTTTGTTCGGAAAATTAGTGGCTGCAGTCTTCCTTCCATTCTTTCCATGTGAAACAGTCAGGTATTGCCCACTGTCAGATAAACATATGGTTAAGCAATACCTTTGTATCAGTCAGGTACATCAACTTTAATATACCTCAGACAAACTTAATGTTACCAGAACTAGCAACACCAGGCCTACATTTTGGACATGTCATGGCGTAGGTCAAATCTGATTTTTCTTTTGTGCTCCAGAAAAGAGAGATTATTTTTCTTCGTTTGGCAGACATTGGCCATCTGTTTGTAATTGGCTATTCACGCAAACAACTTTTTGTTATGAAAGCACTTCCAACTATTAAAAAAGCTGTACATGGTCGCTCTTTCCCGAATAACACTCCACATTTTACATTTTACTTGCATAATTCAGGCAAATGGTTAATGGATTGAAAGAGAATTTCCAGGACAACGGAGAAGCCAAGTAGAACAAACTTGCTGTGTAGTGATATTCAGGGTTCAAAATTGACACCCAAAGTGCGGGTAAAAAATCTCATTTGGCTTATAAAACAATACTTAACTCTACATGCTGCAGGTTTATGACAGTCCACAATCGGCTTGGTCTGCTCCTTTATTGAGCAGTCTGCCAAAATATCTGTTTGTGTGAGTTTTTGCCTTTGCACTGATTGCAGTGCTGCAACTGACAAAGATGCACTTTAAAAGCAGAGCAACTATTCAAAGTCTGAAAAGTTGGACCGAGGGCTTCCTCTGGTTAGTGCTTCAGAACGTCGTCCAGCCACACTGGTTTCCTGGTGATGTGCCGTGACTCCCTGTTGAAGCTGTTGGTAGACAGCTGCGGATGGCAAAGCTGTCCCACACTGGCTAACAGGGACTGGCTTACTACAGCAGCTAATAGTGTCTGTGCTGCAGATATGCATTTTGGAATAGCTAATCCTCGCCCCCATCGCAGCAAATTAACTACATTAATAAATTGTACCACTGATCTTCTACACTACTTTATATACTAATGGAGGCTTCTATTCATAAAATACATCATAGGTACATAGTTATTACATACAATTCATCATTTTAGTTTTAATATGTTTTGAGATAGTAATCCTGTACTGCAAAGTTAATAACCAAACCAAAGATTTTCTTGTTCAATTAATTTTTATTTTATTTTAATATATTCAATTTCTTCTATATCAATATTTACCCTTTTGAGGGTTCTCCCCACATTCAGAACAATAGTAAACATTTTGAATCTCAAGTCTGGAAATGAATACGCATAAGTTTAATATTCTTTACAGACAACCAGAATCTGTCTGTAGAAGTTGTTTTGGTTTGGCCAGACAGTAAATTCCTGCCAGGTGTCTATATGCCTTCAGGTTTTTTGGCCAACATTTGCACTCCTCAGACGGTCTGGTACATTGGGCAGATCACTGCTGTTGCTTCTAGACTTTGTTTTCAAGTTTTTGCTCTTTTTTTCTTCAGCTCTTGTAGTTCCCCCTAAAAAAAACTATACGCACAGAAGAAGAATTTGTTATAAATAGTTTTTTTTTGTAGCACACTGAGAATTTGTGGGCGCAATAATCCAATTAGAAATACACCCATGGAAATTTCTCTTGCTGATTCTGATTTTGACCTGCTGAGACTGATTTTTAGCCAATAGCAAATTTCTGTCTTTAAAGACATAATTATAATAATGATAAAAAAATAACAACTTTTGGGACTCTTTTTTAACTGAAATTAATTTTGTGTTTATAATAAAACACTCACTGTTAAGTACGGTAACTGTTGAATACAAAAATAATCTTTAAAACTGCCCCAGGTTATATAACCATCTCTAATCGTACTCAAACTAGTCTCCACTAGAACATTTAGGGTGTCATACCATATATTACACATTCTAGAAAGATTGAAACAGCCATTATTAACACTCTTTAGCTCAATGTTTTTAATGTAACTCATTAATAAAGTAATAGATACAGTGAAGTTTACTGCCTCACTCTTTTCAGCTGAATTCTCCCTGACACCTGAAGAAATGATCACTTACAGACTACATACGCTAAGGATTTGTCTTTTCAGTATCTCTCTGTAACCAATATATATCACAGGAATATTCATTAAATATTCAAACATGCTTCACTTCACGTTTACACTGGCAACATGTTAGCTTGTTGTGTGTGTGGCTGTCCGTTAGCGTTTTGAGTACCTGTGCCCTCTGCATGATACAGCTTGTGTGTGAGCCTGAGATCTGCTATACTGCTATACTTGTGAGGACCGACCGGTCAAGAGTCTGGGCAGAGCAGGCTGAAAACCTGCAGATTATTTTCTACCGTTACACTTTTACTCCCATCACATTATTTGATGTAAAAACAGCAACCAACACAATTTTCAAATAGTGGTAGGGCTTTTACAGTTGCAGAAAACTCCTGAAACATTTTCTCCTGCCAGCCCCCGAGTATTCTTTTAAACAGCAAGTCCGAGTGAGCTAATGTGAGGACCCAGCAGGATATAATCCGGAGAATTCACCTTGAGACAGTGGGGTAGGGGTGGGTTGATGTTTATATATCGTGTGGCTGGTGCACGGTGCATAGAATGCACTTTTCTGTGTCAGTATGTTGTTACCCACTATTTTGTTGATTTTGGGATTCCGTTAAACTACACATTTTTATTGGGGCGCTGGTGACCCACATGTGGCCTCTTTCCCACATGTCGTTCCCTACTCTCTCTCCCTGATTTCTGACTCTGCCCACTGTCCTGTCTCTCAATTAGAGGCACAAAAAGCCCCTAAATAAATCTTTAAAAAAACACTACACATTGTATTAATATAAAGGACAATATTCTTATTATAGCGTTGGATTGCGGACTCTGTTGCTTGGTTTTCTACTTCTGCTTCATATTCTTAACGTCATTTCTTCATTACCTCAGGTGACTTTTTATTATCATGCTCAGTGTTCCTTACAGTTAGAATTTCTACTGAGTTTGTTATGCACAGGTTTTTTCCAGAGAGACAAATTTCTGCAGATGTCTCTACCACAAGAACTGAACAAAATGTTTGAGGTTCAAAATCTGTCTCCATTAATGCTCTTTGGAGGGACTAACTCAGTTCAGCTTTTGCTAACTAGCTCACTTAAGTCATTCATTAGATTAATTTTATGGTACAAAAAATTACTTGATTTGAAACACTTAAGTGTTTAGTTGAGTTTTTACAATAAAGGGTAGACAGCAAGCATGGGGTAGTAAAAATGACATCCATGAATTCTTGATAAAGGAGTTTGGTGCAAGCCAAGGTCTGAACTGAAAAATGAGGGGAAAAGCTTCTTAATAAACACCAAAATAAGATGTAACCGAGGAAATTATTGGTACTGCCCAATAATTTTTATCTGCATTTTTCATTTGCACTTTACTGTGGACTTCCAATATGACTTTTCTCTGACAAAGACAGTGACTGCCCATTGTCCGCACAGTTGAAAGTGGTAGACAGAGATTGGATTTGACAGGCTCATGTGAAACATTTTGATGCTGCTTTTGGGGCTGACAGTGATTATTGGCTCTTTTTTTTTCACTCATCAATTACAGTCATTAGTTGGGGCTAATGCAGTTAGCCTCAAACTGGGGCTGTAGATTATTACTAGTATTATCATCCTAATCCACGGAGGCCAGGAAAAAAGTGTAATATTTGCATACACATCTCTTTCTGTGCAATTAGTTACTCTTATCATTTTTGCTGTAATTGTCTCTACCCTTGCATTTTCACACATTTGACTCTCGAGGCTGTTGCATATGCAATATAAAGCTTCTCTCTCTTCAGAAATGTGGGAACCTTTTAACAGCTCACATCCTCCTGCAATCTCATTTAATTCACAACTTCAGCACTTGGCAGCAACTGGTTTATAATTCCAACATTTTATACGTATTTTTTCTTCATGTTCATTTTCAGAAAGGTTTCAGAAGGAAAGCATTTTTTAAATTCATAAATTCCTAAAAGGTAGATTTAGTAATGTCACTTATCAGAATCAGTTGTATTCATCTCTGTAGTGTCAGTTTATGCTGCAATGATGCGATAGACACACCACTTCTCTCTGCAGCAGTTTAGATCCATAGCTTTGATGACACATTTGAGGTTATGAGCAAGTATTTTTTTTTAAACATGAGACGCTAAAAATGGAAGGGAAAAATAAACCAGGGGGTAAAGTGCACTTCATCTGCAGTGAGGAATTTCAGAGGTCTGGGGCTCTCAGTCGTCTCATTCTCTTCCAAGAACACTTCTCCTTCCTGTTTCACCTCTGGCATGCCGCCCAAAGTACCCACAAACCACGGAGGCCAAGGCCGAAAATACACAGATGGTAATTTGCACTACATTTCAATACAACTCAACCGCCATTATATATAGCCCTGCTGCCTGAACCCTGATCCTCTCCGAGAGTATCGCCTCACCTCAGATTCCAGCTAAAAGATGGGCTCTTTATGTCTTTGTCACAGACAACAAGCTGAAGAGGATAAAAGAGATCGTTAAAACTTCCGCTTCTTGTTTTCACTCCGACTCTGTTTTAATGTTTAACATGAACATTGATCAAGACACAGGATACATTTTCCCCATGGATCCAAACATTATGCTGACATTATTAATTGAAAGAGGAATATTTAATGGTTTAGCTTGCATAGAGGGGATATACCGGTAGGTGTCAGTTGTTCAAGTTACTTAAGGTAAAGGCCTTGAAAACTGAAGTTTAATTGTCTACCTATTTACTACAGATATTTCTGTAGAAATACTGTGTTGTTACTTTGTAAAACAGGAGAGAGTAGGGGTTTCAAAGTTTCAAAGTTATGAACAGGTTGAGGTTTCCCTTCCTGCATACTGTTTTAGAGGTGGGAAGGAAAAAAATATTGATCTTTTGTAAAAATCGAGATTCTTATCTTCTGATATTTTAAATAGATTCATAACTTCAAAAAATAAATGTATTTTTGTCTAATTAGTCACTCATTGCTAAGTGCTAAGGCTAGCGCTTTCACTCAGTAGAATGGCAGACGCCAGAAATTCAGCTAGTCTCACATATGACTGGAGTAGATCCTGAAGTATGTATTAATTCAGAAATAGACTTTGAATCATGAAAGATCCCAAAGATTCCAAGCCCTACTGTGTTTAGTGTTTTTAATCTCATAAGATTTTGGGTTGACCCTTTACCTCTTACGAGAGTAATGTGACCTTAGGGGGCCTGTCAGTGAACAGAAGCTGGCTCACAAGGAGAGAACACTAATGTCCAAAGTTGCTGCAGCAGTTTGCTTAGACAATGCTCTGGTAAAGAGAAATGCACACCCCTAGGAGAGGGACTATCACAACTTCATCAATCTCTTTAAAAGTAAATAGTTAACGTGCTAAATCAGCATTGAAGACAATATTAACACTTGTTATTGTCACGTTTCATTTTAAAATTTTAAGCATTTATAACAGTACTTCTGCAAAAGGTCAACAGGCCTAAAAACAGATAAATGGTGTATAATCTTTTTATGAAGGGAGCCAGGATATATGTCTGCTAGCTCCCACACACCCAGCTGGATTTATTTAGAGCGTCTGTGTTTTATTTATTTATTTTTTACATTTGTATATGGAGAAAGGAGTAAGATGCAAAGGGATAAAGGGAGACAAGAAGGAAAAAAAGAAACATGTAGTGTTAAAAAGATCAAGCAAGTGAGAGATTATAGAAAGACTGAAAGGAAGCGATCCTGATCCAGTCAGTCCAAATTAATGGAATCATCTTCCTCCTCGGGAGAGGACGGTTAGTCATTTGTAGAGATGTGAGCCCGCCAGTAGTGCGTCTCTCCCACCATATTGTCCAGCAGGCGCTAATAAGGCAGCCCTGACCGCCGGGCTTGCTCATTAGCATAGCCTGCGGCCGTGGCAACCCCCGCTAGGGTCCAGCCGGACACTTAATTATGGCCCCAGCTCCTTCCTGACTAAATCCATACTTCTGCCTTCCTTCCTATGTCTATGTTCCTATCACCTCCTGCACTGCCTCCTTAACCCAGCCCCCCCGGACATACTCAAGCACACACAACAATCTTCCCCTCTCAGTTTAGATGTAAGACTAATTATTTCAGCGATGTGGATGCGATGGATTTATTCTTGATGATGATTTGGCATTCCTTTATATCATCCCACTATATAGGCTTTGCGGTCAGCAATCTTATGATTCCCCCCCCCCCCTCCCCCCCCCCCCCCCCAGCTCTCTCCAGCTCATCTTGGCCTCTCTTCCTTCCATTGCTATATTAGCTCATGGGAATGACTCTCATTTTGACATCGGCACAGTATTGATGCACCCCTGTTCAGTCTTAATCGGCTAATGGCTTCCTCTTCTTTCCTGCCCAGCCAAATCAACCCCCTCCCCCCCCCCCTTCCTACTATCTGTCCCTTCCTTCGGCTTCCCGTCTCCTCACCCCATCCCTGCTCAGGCCTGGGGTCAGTGAGGCCAATTTTGCATGCCTGGCTAAGTCACAAAATAGCTTTGTGTGCGTGTGTGTGTGTGTGTGTGTGTGTGTGTGTCTCTGTGTGTGTGTGTGTGTGTGTGTGTGTGTGTGTGTGTGTGTGTGTGTGTGTGTGACAGAGTGTGTTAGTCAGCAGCCTCACACAAGTCATGTGGTTGGTGACCTGGTGACCTACCTGAACTACAGGCCTCTTCTTTTTGTATCAGTTGTCGCTTTGTATGGCAAGGATATATGGTTAACTCCTATTCTAACCCTGTATGTATTATTAATTAATTAATAGCCTTCCAACAAATCCTTAGTAGTAATAGTATAGTAGTACCGCAATACTGTTGTTGCAAAAAGCAATAGAGAGAGCGCACACACACACACACACACACACACTGTACATGCACCCCTCTTTGACCTAGAAAGCCTTGGCCAAAATAATCCTTCCAAGTTCACAAATGGAGAATGTTGACAGCACTGCTTGGCAAAACAATGAACGAGTTCAGTACCTGTAATGTCCGGCTGCTCTCAGCTGTAGCTACAGACTGTTAGCTCACTATCTTTGTTTGTGATAGATTAAAAAAACACATACAGGTTTCTAAACACTAAAAGTCACACACAGGTGTTACATTAAAATATTTCAGGCCTAATGGTGTTCTCGTTCTGTAGCCTCAGCTTGCACTTTGACTTGTTACGTCTCTGTCTTTGTCTGTAATGTTTGGTGCTATACATCCCTGCAGCCCAGAGAGAAAATCCCATGCCACTGCACCACTGAATCACCCATGTGTGAGTGATAACAGATCCAGACTGCTGAGCCCCCCGCAGCTGTTTGTCTCAACATGCAAGTCATCCCCGCCATTACACCGCTAAATGGTTCCCTTTCAGTGGCAGACGCTTGCCGCCTCAGTCTTATATCCGTGCCTCCATCACTTCGGGGGGGGGGGGGGCTGAGCCCAGCCACTGTACCAGAGGAAAAGCGGTTGAATGTGTGTCAGACAAAAATGCATTTGGGTGGGGGGAGAACTTCTGTATTAAATCCCATTCTTGTCTGTGGAGTGAATGTATGCACATGCTTGTGTGTGTTGGTCTAACAGCAGCAGTGGCCAAGTGCAGAGCTCATATGAACCCCCCTTAGATCTTGGGCTGGAGACCATGACCTTGGGAAATGTCATTCCGCCTGCGGGGGTGGCTCGCCTGTGACAAACAAAGCCATGCTGCTGGAGTGCATCAGTGTACTGTAGCCTGGTGTGGTGTAGTGTTGCTTCCAGCTGCAACTAACCCCGAGGTCTAAGAGGCCAAACTTAGGAAGCAAGGGAGTTCAGCCTCAGAGCTTGGACCTTGGGTCAGCAATCTTGCAATTTCCCTTCTAACCACATTACAATCTATAGTGGCTTTAGCTGTTCTTTCACATGTCACATGGAAATGGGTCAAGCCCTGCCCTGCATGACTCACTGGGTCTTTATCCCTTCGCTTCTCTTTTATTTCTGTTAACCCTACTCAGGTGGGAAAATTGCTTCAATGAGCATGGGAAATGGGGTTCCCAATTAGAAAAAGACTGTGTTTTTTTTTTTTTTTAAATCTACAATAGTCTCAATACATGAGAAGTGCCATGCTTACTGTTTAGAGATGTCAAATATATATTTCCTTCTCATAACCAATTTCAAAACACCTGTAGTATTGACAAATATGGAGTACCCCTTTAATAATGGTGTGATTAAAAAGATACTTAAACACAATGATTACTTAAATTTTGCTAGCTGTGACTAACATTACACTCTTTGCTAGCTCCACAGTGTTGTTTGGTTCTGGTTTCAGGTCAGTTATGGTGGGATGAATGCAAAGTATACAGGAGGAGTGTCGGCAGAGCTTTGTTATAGCAGAATCTCAATTTTATAAGGGCTAAGTATTGAAGGCCGTTTCAGAAGCTTTTATCAATGCTATCAATTTAGAAATCTGAAAAATTGTACTACTGTTTATGGGCATAGGTCTTTTACATTTTGCATATATTATGTTGTTGAAGTCTATTACACATGGTTTGGCAGGGGAAGCTCAGAGGAAAATATTAGGTTCACCATTGTGTTTGATTTTGGCATCTGACTTTTCTGTTACTTTTGTAAAATGTAAGACTGAAGTGAATGTGTGAGCCAGATATGAGAAATGTTGGGAAATGTGTGAGCCCTGTTTGATATCTGTTGCAGCAGTTGAGTAGGAGTCTTACAAGGTTGTGAATGTGGTCACCTTTGTGGACCATGGTGAGCCACGCTGGCCAGATGTCAGCCAACTCTAATGATCCCTACAGGTTGCTGGATTGGGTTGCCTGGCAACCTTTTTGCCATAGCCTATAAACAGAGTATAGACCCACCATGTCTCCGTCAGGGTTGTAAAGGTGAAGACTTCTTTGCTCCGTGTAAATACATGTATGCGTGAGACATTTTAAGTCACTCTATCATTGCCTCATGTTCATGCAGATGTATAAGAGCCCATTTTTCAGCCAGTTCTGTTTTTAACAGATTTTATGTGAGGTTGTGTAAAGTAACCCAAGAAACCAAGAGAAATTTAAGTTTTGACATTTTGTTTTGCCAAGGCTTAGTGCTTTTGACATATTCTTGTGGAGGTTTGTTAATATGTATCAGGAATATTCACTTTTCTTTGTTCGCCCTTGTCTGGCAAGCTGTAATGTTTTGCTTATGAATATTGATACATGAAGTGTATATTAATGACCCTTGGTGACCTTAACCCTATCCTTATTGGCTCCCCGGTGGTATCTGCAGGCTCATGAATATTAATCTAGTTCTGTAACCTCCATTACCCTAATCTTTGCTGTCTAGCCTCCCAGAAGGACCCGTTGTCATGGTAACCCCTTTACTAGACTCTTCCAGACCAAGGGTGGGAAAAAAATATACTGAAAAAAAGGACAGAAAAATCTAAATTACTCAACCATATTGGATGTGTCTTGAGGAAAACCAAAGTTATATAAGACAGTGGTTTGATTTGTGTTAGAAATTAATTTTTTGTGTCATTTCTGAGCACTTAAGTGTACATGTGCAGCTTTAAATGGCAACTGTTTGTGAGTGTTCAAAAGCATGTTTCTTTAATGGTTCTATTTGAGAAATAGTTCCAATTACTATCCAACATAGGATGAGAATAATCAAAGGGGATAAGCTGTATGTTCTTGATGCACACGATTATCTGTCAGGATAAAAGACAACCCCTGGTCCACAGGAAATGTTAGCAACATAGTGATTTATATTTGTCCAAAAACCTGCACAATATCTTCTGCCTTTTTCCTCATTTTAAATTGTATGCTTTCCTTCTTCTTCCAGATGCTGACAGCAACGAGGAAGGAGGGCCAGAAGACGGTCCTGTGGAGGAGGAAGGCTGGTTTGGGAATGCTTCTGACACGCGCTCAGAGTCGTCATCCTACGGAGACACCCAGGATGAGCTCCTCCTGCCCAGGGGCTCCTCTCCTGATGAGCGCCCTGGAGTCAGCTCAGGGTCTGGGGACCATGATACCTGCGAAGGTGAGAGCTCAATGGGTTGCCCCACACCTGTCCATCGTGCCTCTTTGGAACTTCTCGGACTGGATGGAGGTGCATTCTCGCCCCAGGACACACTCTCGTCTGTGGTGTCAACACTCTACGGTGAGGCTGCATCTCGTGCCCTGGGGAAACCCCTCAGCAGCAACCTACGGCGCCTCCTAGAGGCTGGGTCACTGAAACTTGACACAGGGGAGCTTCTGGGTCGTTCATCCAGGGGTGGTGCTGGAGGGGAGTCACCACCGATAGGTCTAGCTCCACCTTTGACCCTCTCCCCTTCTTCCCACCATGCCCAGCAGTTAAGTGCTCTAGCCCGAAAACTGGCTAATAACAACAACAACAGTGGCTCAGCCTCACCGGCCTCCTTGGCACCCTCAGTTACCAACATTAAGCAAGAGCCCCTTGACCCCTTTAACTCTATAACCCCAAGCAATGGCAGTGGTTTCGTATGGGCAGGTGTTGCAGATAAATGGCCACCAGCCAGCTGCTCCACACCCTGCGGATCCAGCTTGTCCCCCGACTCTGCCATTCAGAAGCTAAAAGCCGCAGCTAATGCCGTACTTCAAGACAAAAATGCTGTGGCTTCCTCCTCTACGAACTCCTCCTCCTCCTCCAACTCTGCCTCTTCTGCAGTGCCCACCCTAGGAGGAGGGAGTCGAGGAGATGATGTGGTGCGCTTTGATGCCTTCAACTCTCCTTTCAGCCCACAGTCAGCTAGCTCCACCCTCGCAGCACTCTCCAAGAAAGTCAGCGAGCGGAGTCAAACCTCTTCAACGACCAGCACTGCTACTGATCACCAAGCCTCAGCCAGCTCCTTCCTCTCTCTTGTGTCCATGACCTCCTCAGCTGCCTTGCTCAAAGAGGTGGCAGCCAGGGCGGCAGGAAACCTGCTGGTAGAGAAAAAGGATGGTTCCTCCTTAGCGTCAGCAGGGGTCCTCCAAGAGGATGTGAAGCCCCTGCTGGACAGAAACCAGAAGACTCCCACACCCTCTACACCCACCCAAAGCCTAGAGCTGCTGTTGCCCTCAACTCCAAAGGTCAGAGGCAAACCCAACAGCCAAGCAGGTAATTGTAAGAAGTTATGTATTTTATCAATCATTTTAAGCATCATTATAGTAATACGACATTCATTCAAAATTTGGCAACAAAACATAACAAGATTGAAGATTGGCTTAGATTAGGTACATTTTTGTAGTTAACTTTCTTTAAACACAAAAGCAGACTTCTTAAGCTCAAACAAGGTTGTTCTGCTGTAGTAGAATAAAACAACCTTGTGTCTGTATGTTTAGAAGAAAGACCATGAAGGATCAATATCAATTCAGCTGCTCTTCCTATACGGGAAGTTTTCATCTTTTGTCACAATGTCACTCTCTTTTTAAAAGTAAATGTTAAAAATATCCAAAGTTCAATAGAAAAACAAGACCACTTTCATCATGTAAGGATAAAAAGAACTGTAAGTTCTGATAAATTAAACTAAAGCCGTTTTTACAGATATAGTCCTGAAAATTTCAAGAGTTGCTTGTTCACATGTGCACCTCACAGCGAGAGACTATCAAGGCATTCTGTGAAAGTGGCGGACGAAGCACAAGATTCCAACAGTATAAAGAATCTATCCCCTCCCGCTTGCTCGCAGTGATTTTTCCTGAATATTTCCTGCTGCGTTTTCATGACCGCTCACCCCGACTTTTTGCAGAAAATGTACTGGGGGGGTTGGGCTGGCAGGAAAAAATTCTGGGAAAATTCTGCGTTCTCACATGTTGCTGACCCTGAACATTTCTGGTAGTTTTCAGGGGTTTTGTCTAGTGTGAAAGCAACATGATGACCCAATGGAAACATGACTGTGTAGCTTCAGTTACTTGTCTTCAGAAATACTTTCAGAAGAAGCACAAATCTGAACACAAATGACATGTTGTCCCTAGTTTTGTAATGGCTGTGTTCTCACCTCACTGGCGCTAAAGTAGTGAGAAGTGTAGCCTCAGCTTAACTGTCAGCCGAGCAGAGAGCACAGCCGAGAGAAAACAGCCCTGGCTGGCCTTCTAGTCTGGGAAATGGTCTGTGGGCTCGACGGGGGGTTCCGACTGAGACCTCACTGCCTTCCCAGACCAGCTCGTTTGTGCTCGGATGTGCGTGCTGCCAAAAGGGGGCTGTCAGTGTGTGCTCAGCACAGTGGGGAGCCCTGGAGTCCATATCCATCTCGGCAGCCTCCTCCTGGCTTCAACCCCCACTAACCAGAGCCCTTTGCACTGATCAGCACAGCAGACTTAAGGCCAAACACATCATACTTTCCACTGACTGGATACAGATGCGTGCATGCACACACACTCTGTCTCTTGCCCTCCCTCTTATGTTCTCTCTCTCCCTCTGTTACTCACAAATGGCCATGCAGTATATTCTGCAAGTGTGTACTCAGAGGTAGACATATAACCCAAACAAAGATCTCAGCCTTTCTTATACAGGGAGAGAGAAAGCTTCAAAGTGCAGGCTCACACTAAGTAGCCTTTAGGGAGAACAGAATGTTTTCAGGGAGATGGATGGGCACTTTTGAGGGATTGTGTCGCAACCCCGCCAAATCTAAAATGGCTGGATCAAATTGACTTCAGACAGATGAGGCAGTCGATGTAATATTCTGTGATCTGCATGCTAAAAAGGGGGGTCTGCTTTAACCTGTGAGCCGTCAAGGTCGAGCAGCGCTGTAAAAATGCAGGTAGCTGTTTGGTCGCCAGACTGAAAAATGTGACCTTGATTATTGACTGTCTTGTCTTGTTTTATTGTTGTCCCTTGCCAGTTCTACTATGAAACTGTATTGCATGAGCTGCTCTGAGCTTTGAAGATTTAAGAAATGCTTTTTCAGTTTTTCTCAAACATGGTTACATAGGGAACACACACGTGTCAAGTAATAAGATATACGGACTTCTCTCGCACACATTTTCTCTCCTTTTTTATTCCCGCTTCACGCAGCTCAACTCGGCATAAGCAGAAGTCATTTTTGCATTGTGATCTCTGCTGTGCTTGGAGAGTTTGGGCCGCAGATGGCGGTTTATTGTTGCAAATAGGCAGTCTCGAGGTTTTACACCTCAGGTCAATGAATGGCTGAGCACAGTAATTTCACCAAACACTGATTACCAGATGTTTTTCAAGGAACAGCACTAGAATACTTATGAAGCCATCCTGACAGGCCCTTGTAGAATTTGTAATGCAATCATGCCTCTTTCTAATAAGACCAATTAAACAGTAATGGATGCCGGATATGAAGCCAACAACAATAATCGAGATACTAAAACATGCTTGAGTTTTTACTTCCATTGTCCCGTTGCTTCCAGCTGGCATTTCCCTTGATAGTTTTCTTCATTAGGTGTGGAGTCATTTTCTCTTCCTGTGTAAACTGTAGTCTGCATTCAGAAAGGCGTGTGTTTTATTTCTTTACAATAACTAAGCTGCATTAAATTCAGAAACAAAAAAGCTGTTTCCATAACTTCTATCACAAGACACATGACTGATGTTTGTTTTTCTATGTCTATGGTAGTAATGTTTTTTGGTGCCCTCTAGGCTCTCCTGAGGATGGTGGCAAACCGTTCCAGTGTCCTGTCTGTGGACTGGTCATCAAACGCAAAAGCTACTGGAAGAGACACATGGTCATCCACACAGGCTTGAAAAGTCACCAGTGTCCCTTGTGTCCCTTCCGCTGTGCTCGCAAAGACAATCTCAAGTCCCACATGAAGGTGAGATATGGATTTTCTTCCTCTTTTGACCCTGCACCCCTTGTACCCTCACCTGCATCATCTTTTATTGGCTGGTATCACTGCTCTTTGAATATAATTATTAACAATTAAGCACACTATGCTATACTTACTTATACTATTGTATTGTATCTCTTACATGGCACAATTAAACACTCTTATATTGTATGTATAATGTTGCACCTGACTGATAGGGATCCGTCTTCTCGATGTCCTGTTGTTCCTGTAGAGAGAAAAGTGGTGATGTGACACTTTAGCCTGTCCTCCTTTTCCAGGTACATCAGCACCAGGACCGGGGTGAGACGTTTCAGTGTGAACTGTGCCCCTTCACCTCCTCCCGTCACTTCAGCCTAAAGCTTCACATGCGTTGCCACCAGCACTTCCCCCGCACAGACGTCAAGGTGAAAGAGGAGCTCACCACCGACACAGAGGGCGAGGGCTCCCTGATGGGTGACAGTGGCTCCACAGACCTGCGAGGGTCAGAGGCGTCGCCACTGCACTCAGACACACAGCAGCAGACATCCCCGCCGCTGCTCGAGGCCTCCTCAAATCACGTTCACATAAAGGAGGAGCCGCAGGATCGAGATCTGTCTGTTCTCTCCCCATTTAGCATGTGCAGGGACCGTCCTAGCAGCAGTACCAACTCCCTGGACCTGCCTGGGGTCGGGATCAGATCCAGTCCAAGTGGTCCAACCACAGCCTCCCTCTTCAGCCCTGACATCAGTACCAAGACAGCCACTGACCTGCTTATGAAGCTTTCAGGTTAGCATCATTTTTTTTTTGAAGAAGAAGAAATATGAAAATGTATTTTCCTCCTAGGCCTGCAACGTTCATTTTCATTATTTGCTAATCCATGTCAGGAATAAGCAAAGAAATCACAAAAATATATATATATTTTTTTTAGCCAGCTCTCATCCAAGAAATTTGGTTTTGCGTCAAAGAAGACAAAAGGAATTTGAAAAAAAATCACATTTGAAGTGCTGACCCTGATGATATTTTTTCTGTTCATGCTTAAAAACCAATTTAAATTATGGATTATCACAATAGTTTACTACAGTAGTTGGATTTATGGAATATTAGCTTTAGCTTTGTCACAGTCCGTTTATATACATTTATAGTCTTCTAACACTGGACACGTCAGATATTTTCAGTATCCTTTAAAAGTGAAGAGAATTTAAAGAGATATTTTTCTAAGGTGCCTATAAAATGAATAGGTCTATCAATGTGAGTATGTATTGTACTGAATTTGGAAGTTATTAATACCCAAATGTAAGACAGATTTGAGAACTACATGGAAAAGCAGCTTGCAGAGACACAACACCCGCTTGGCTCCTGTAATCCATAATTGTTTTGTTTATTGTGCTATTTTCTCCGCTTAACTTTAGAACTCCAGTCACTGCAGTCACACTTTTTATCAAAAGTGTTTTACTTCTTCCAGGCTTGAACATGACGACTTGCGTTTTTGATCAGAAGCTAGATGTTGTCTCCCCTTGGCCTTAAGTTTTGTTTTGATTCTTCGCTGTCACCAGAAATAACACTCGTAAGAAGTGTAAACAGTTTTATGTTTATCGTTCCAGGTCAGGGCTGCAGTGTGTCTCTGTGAGCTGCTTTAAATGGATTCTAAAACAAAAGTAGCCTTAAAAAATATCTGGGAGGTAGTTCAAACCTTCAGGAAATAGACAGCTTGAGCTTTTGACAGCTGCAAATACATTAATGTGTATGGACTATTATGGGATTAGAATTGGAAAAAAATAAAATCCCAGCAATGTTATCCTGCATACAGTGAATTCAATAGAAAACTGTTTACACAATATGTGCTTAATCACTTTGCAAGGGTCTCAGGAAGATTCACTAAACATTCTGCTGGTGTTTTTCAGATTATTGTGCTTACTTAGGATATCAGGCATGCCTTCACTTGCACACAGGGTTATTCACAACCTTGGTTTCTGCTTCTTTCCCATGAGTATGGTAGGAAAGTAGGCCAATGACTTTTGGCCTTTTAAAGAGAACCACAAGCCTCTTTTAACTGGTGTGTAGGATAACACAAAAATCATTCTTAACATGACCTTTTGGCTCTGATTCGAGAAAGTTCAGAAACTGTACACAATACACAATGATTGACATATTCATACACCATACCTCAGAAGACCTTTATCGGCTATTAAACAGGGGTATACACACAAGGGATCCCACCTATGACATCTTATTTGCATATCTACATTCAGGAGATGATGCAGCTCATTGATTGAGCCTCATTCCTCATCCTACAATCGGCTGATACTGTAAAGTCAAGCACACCGAACTGATTAATGATTCTCTATTTGTGTCATGCCATCCCTGTGATGTAGATATGTTTGTATAAGCAAAAGAGAAGAGACATTCTTAGCATAATCACAGAACATTCTCAGCCTACTTACTCCTGCTTGGTATGCGAGGAGTCTGATATTGAGATTCTTTCTTACTTACTATAAACATATTACACTGGTTTACTAGATGGCCAACTGAAGTTATCTTTTGTTTTGTTTTGTTTTTATTGGCTCATTTAAAATTCACCTCTTGCAAAACAGCATCTAACTGGGTGAGCTATTATTACTGTCAGATGCAAAGTAGAAGTGAACATCAGAATCAACTCAGTGCCACTGTGCAGCACTTAAGTCATGACCTACATCAGAGTATGTACGATATGTTTACATCTTATCTTGGCGACATATGGTCAGTTTTTGACGCACATATTATTTGCTTAAAAATGTCATTACAAACCCAAAAATAAAATGACATTCTTCTACTACTTTTTTGATTTAATTATTTGAGGGTGAATTTGAGCTCCTTTTACAGGCATTTAAAATGGCTCTTAATGGCTGCGCGGTAGGACTCTCGTGTCTTTGTTGTTGGCCACTGATAAGAACCACTGAAGCAGTTCAGGACTGACTGATTTGCTCAAAGGCACCTCAACAATGGCTATTGAGAGATTAATTTTTCCTACCCACATATTGTTGGTTGTCAGGGGAGCCTAAGATGTCTAACCCCCTAGGCATCTTTTCTCTCTGCTAAAAATGATCTGTCTATATGTTTGTATTAAAATGTCTGACAAAATAAGGACACATTTTATTTTTCAAGATGCTGATGAAAATGACAGAGGAGTGGAAGTTGATTTTACATAAGTGATTAGTGATTACATAAGCCACTGTGCTTTGTTCAACGTCTTGTGAAAAGTGGAAGCAGTTTAATTCACATTCAGGAAACAATACTAAGTTTAAAAATGTGTTTGTTTATCAGCATTTTTCAGCCTTTGGCAAAGTCACAATGTGACATCGAATTTTCTTAAGCTTACTAATGTAATGATACAGCATATATTTTAACAAACTCTACAAACATGCTGCTCTAAGGTAAACTAAATCCAGATCATGTTTAGATGCATTTCACCATGTTGCAAAAATATCAAAGGCTGGGCTCGGCGACGATGGCAAGATTGATGGAAAAAGGTTGACCGAGGTTCAGCGTCGGGGTCGAGGCTACGGCTGCCACTCTTCCACTTAATGCTGTGTAATTAGATTGAGATCTTGAACGAGGATGGGAGGGAAAAACCCTGGGAACATTAGATTAATTAAAAATTGATGCATAATTCATAATTAAAAAGGAATTCATAATTTGAAATGATTAGCGCCCTCAGCGCCATCCTGTGACCCTGCCAGGATGCACAGGGACTGGGCTGGCTTAGTTAACTCCCCCTCGATCTTGCACGCCCCGGCTCCACATGGATGCCCCCTGGGTGCCAGTTTCACTTCACTCCCAGACTGCACAATCAAGCCTAGGCAACTCCCAGAGGAGCCAAGATGGCTTCTCACAATGTCAGTCCAGTGTCAAGTGGCGGACATCTTAGTCAGGGCATCATTCAAGGAGAATGAGGGAGGATAAAAAAAAAAAAAAAGACAGGACGAGAGGATGTTGAACTTGAATGCATGATGATGGGTTTTAATGAATACTTCTTCTTTGATCATCAACATCTCTCTTTGTTGAGGGGAGGAGTTAGAGACTGAGAGTTATGAAAGTGAGAAGAACCGGACTCAGATCTTTGGGAGACTTACCCATGCTGAGGAGCAGCCAGAGAGGGAGAGGTGATGGAAGTTCCTCCTGGGACCTCTAGACTCTATTTCTTTTGACCTCCCTTCCAACCCAGATTGAATGTGTACACGAGCAGCTCATCCCTCCTGCTTTTACACTGCTGTCTCAGTGCCTCAATCCCACATGGCCAGGGAGAGGGAGAGGGAGGGGTTGGGGTTGGGGAGAGCGTGGTGTGAGGCTTAAGAGAGAAGGATAAAAAAAAAAAAAAATAGTCAGATAAAGTGACAGCAAGCAAGAGAGACAGAGAACGAGGCAAAGAGGGAGTTGCCTCGAGTTCCCCAGGCATTAGAAAGCCACTGAACTCTTCCTGACCTCTGACATAATAAGCATATCATTTTTTTGGGCTGCCCTGCTTTCCATTGAGTGTTATACTGATACCCTTTGATTTTTATCCTTGCACGCTGACACAACCGTTAGCTATCCAGTGTGATCCACATTTTGATTCAGAGATGAAAGCCACTGAGCCACTTTGAAATGCACAGCCCCTACCCTGTGCCCAGTGGACCCCGAGTTAATAATGACAGTGGGCACAGCACACCCCCAAAACACCAAACCTCCCCCCTCAGCCCACCACCCCCCGCTGTGGTGACACAGGCACAACGAGCTTGACCCTGGCTGGGTGTGAATAATTGGCATGCAGGGGGTTGTGGGAGGTGTTGCATCTGTCATGATGCTTCTGCAGTTGTCTTATTTATCTCCTTCCTTAGAGATTACACTGAATGCAATGCAGTACAACAGCAATAAAAAAGGAAAGACTGGGTGAATTTTAACCCTTCACCATGTACAAAATATATATATTTTAAGATTATAAAGGAACATTATCATAATTAATAGCATAGGGATGGGCATCTATAGGATATTATACAACAGTAAAATCGGAACAAGTGAGTTGACTAGTCAAGCCACATTCCATGAGTGCTGATATTAAGTACAACATAATTTAATTATTTTTCAGTAACGTTACTGAACGTTAACGTTAAGTTAACCAGACTTCTCCGTTTGGGTTGATCATGCTGGCTTTTCTGAATCACGTATAACACCAAAGTCACAGCCAACAGATTTCTTTTGTTTTACGGTTGCATGATTAATGTAAACAGTAACACACAAATAAATGTACATTATACTAGTTAACACGTAGGCAAACACATAAGATAATGCTTTTGGGCATTCCCAACCAAGTTGCTGATCTAGTTTCTCATTGTCATTTGTTGAACTTTTGTATTAAAGCAGTATCAAACTCTAGGATGTGCTGTATATCAGCACGGCTATAATCATTTATCACCCAATCCCACCATGCTGGTTTTTAGTAAAGCAGTGCTCACTCATGTTGTATATTGCTAAATTCTTATGTAGAAAAACTCAGGCTTTGTTGACAAGGATCATTTTGAATTTTGAGATATCTTGTCTTAAGTTTGTGTCTGTCTGTGAACATCTAGATTTAATCTGCGTTTCCTCTGCTTTCTAGCTCTGCATGAGCTGACACAGACAGGCCTTTTGTGTGTGACCTCTGGTACCTACATCCCCACTGCAGCCATCAGTATCACTGTCCGGCGTCTAGCACACTGTCAGCTATTGTAGGGTTCTCAACCTGCCCCACGTAGCCCTGTGCTTTTTTTTTTTTTTTTTTTCCTCTCCCGGAGAAAACAGCAGCCAATTGTCAGAGGGGGAGCAGGGCGGCGTGACAGAGGTGGAAAGCTAATGAAGTTATTTGACGGCAGCCCTGGCCACGGAGCGAGAGGTGAGGCGTAGTGGACAAGCGCCTGGCAGCGAGACGGATGAGGCGCGAGAGAGGAGCGTGGCGAAGGGGAAAGAGAGGAACAGGGAAGGGAACAGCAATGGAAGTGGCATTGGTGGCAGGTGTCAGAGAGGGTGTGATAACATAGAGACAAACTGATAGCATCGTCAACCCAAAGCTAGAAGTACAGTATCCTGCGCAGAGAGCTGACATTGGCCTGGGTTTGTGCTCAAAGTAGAGATGTCCAGTCACCCAGAGATGCCTGTCTCCTCCTCAGATCTGTGTTCACTTCAAGGCTGATCTGACACAGACTGCATGCTCGTGATGCTTTCTGTGATTGTGAAACCCTGACAGACAAAAGGCCAAAGTGTAAGCTTGGCGTTGCAGGCGGAATTGTTCCTGTTGGTTGTGTGCTCTGGCTTCTTGTCATTGAGCCATCAGCAAAGAGGAATACAAAAACGTGCACATTGAATTAGGCTACTAAATAATTCATTTGGCTCTGTAACATAGATTCTTTGTGGAAATACTTTCTATTTATAGCCAGTAACCTAAAGGTCACTGGAGTGGTATGACTTTGTTTGTGAGTGCACGTCCTGGGGTTGTTTTCTTCACGAGGCCACAGAAGAAAATAAATGTTTAGCTTGTGTTGAGTCTAGTGGATTATGTGCAGCCTGTTATTTGTTGTATGTTTTAAAGCAGCATTCACAGCATGGGTACTGTTGTTAGGTTTACACCTCGGATATAGTTTATTATGTGTTTGCGTGGGTAAATGGGGTAGTGTACTTTTATGTGTGTTTGTAAGACGTTGACCAAGTGTGGTGTCCCTGTCTGATCCGACATGGCCAAACACGCTTCTAATTAGAGGACGTCCTTCCAGGTGCTGACCAGGTTATACTTAGCCTGCCCGCTGACATCTGACGGTGTGACATTTCCAGCTGGTGCCGCATGCGACCCTGCGCCACTGCCCCTGAACTTGAAGGTCACTCCCCCCCCCCCCCCCTCCCCTCATGCTCTCCCCCACCGCTCAACCTCTTCCTTCTCCCCCCCTCCTCTTGATCTGCAGCCCTAGCCTGCCATGGTGTGGCACTGTGGCATCACATGGGTGATCAAAAACACCTGCACTCTCCCCTTTTTCCTGCCCCTGTATCCCCTGTCCCTGAGCCCTCTATCCCTCCGGCCTAGATCATCATTAATCAGAGGGGCTGGAGCTGGCACAGATTGATGATGCGGGCAGGGGGCGGCAGGCCTGTGTCGGGTAGAGATGTTAGGTGAGGCTTGAGGGTGAGGAGCGGAGCAGATCTCTGCTGGGGCCAGAGGAGACCGGACAGAAGTCTGCCCAAGAATGATAGCTTTGCTTTTATCCATGCCCTGTTTCATATGTGTGTGGTTGTTTGTGCGTGACAGACAGTAGTGGTGTAGTTTGTTTGAAAACTGTTGATTTGTACAGGGTTATGAGGGTTGTTTATCAGTTTTTTGGCAAAACCTGGCTGCTGGAATCATCAAAACTTTACGGAACAAAAGGAAAAAAACATTGCAGAGAAGAGAGAACAAATAGTGCTCATGCTTCCTCTAAGTGTCATGCTTGCTCATATAAACTCTAATTTTGTACAGCAGATAATTTTAACCATTTAAGCGATGTTATGACAAATTGTATTTACTTATTCAAGAAATAAATGTCATTGTAAGATATTTTAAAAATATAAAAACACAAAAAGTTATCCGTCTTGCACATGCATTCATGTAACAGTTTTATGGTTGATCTCTACTGCCAACTGCCAATCCACTTAGTGTAATACTTAGAACAGTAATTGGTTCTGATAAATGGCAGAGTGCACCCAATGTAAGTCAGGTAACACTAGGAGACAATAGTATCCTTTAATGACACTCAATGAAATAAAGATATCAGGTGTTTTAGCAAAGACATGACAGTGGATTTTACATATTTGTACAAGCTTCTTTCTGTGTTTAATTGTCATTTTAGATTTGAACAATATTGTCAGCTTTAGCCTGTGTAAACCTTCCTTTAAGAACAGAGTGCAGTGAAACATGCTGAGAGACACAAAGAGAGGCGCTTGCCCCGCTGTTCTTTTCTTGGCGGCTATCGGAAGTTGCTCCATGTCTAATTATTAATTATTCATCTTAGGCGGATTAGATGTGGCCCAGTTTCTCTTGAAGATGACTTTAGAGCAGAGGGATCCATGTGACAGTTCACTCCCCAACCTAGGCGACACGCTGCAGAGATGGCAGATAAGGCTACAGCCGATTGTTATCCTGCTCCACAGAACTACAGGAATTATTTCATGTCCCAACGTCTGAAGAGACAATCCCGGGTGAGAAGGGATGGCGAAACCAGACTTTTGAGTAGAATAAAGCGGAGAATAAAGTGTATGGAAATTAATGGGATGGGGAGGGGGGGAGGGGGGGCAGTGTGAAGGAGAAAAGACGAGTGAAATGAATTGGGAATTTGTTGTGGATGCCCTGAAGACCAAGAGAGAAGGACAGTCATAAGGTTGCACCTTCTGTGTTGGCCCACAGCACACCAACTGTGGTGTTTTTTTACAGTGACTAGACTGTGAAAATCCACTGTTGGCCACTTTGTTGTTCCATTTCATTTTCACTTTCATTTAATATACTCTATCTCATGTGTATAAAGTCCTTCTCAATCACAAGAAATGTTGAGGAAACTAATTAATGTCCCTTTATATATATTATATTATATTATACAATACATCAGGTGTTATTGTTTAATGTTTCAGTGAGCATCACAATAAATATTCAATACCCTTGTGCATGCAAGTTTTTAAATAGTTTGCCTTTCTCTCATTTGTAAGACAGAAGCTGTGATTTAAAAAAAATAAACTTTTTTTTTGTTTCTTACTTATTTGAGCTGCTCCAATCATACTGTTGTGCTTAATTTCCTTTCATACCTTTCTTTTCTTTCTGACTCCAGCGGCCAACCAGAGAGAGACACTGAAGTCTCCATTCCGCCTAAAGGAGGAGCCCAAAGTGGAGGAAGCCTTGAGTCCTAGACCTTCCTCCACATCACAGAGCCAGGTCCAGCCAGGCTTCACAGCAACATTCTGCCACGACAGGATAGCTGGGGCAGCCTCAGAGCGCCTGGGCCCACTGAAGCCAAGGGAAGGAAGCCCCATGTCTAAGAACAGCCTGTTGAGCCAGGACATCAACTTCAAAGTGGCCTCTGAGCTTCTGATTAAGCTTTCAGGTAGGCAAGGTATGTATCGTATCTCCAGAACAGCTTATTTCTGCCCAAGAGAGCAGGACATTGACATGGGAGAGATGCCATTCTCTGTTGAAAGTTATTTTACTATTAAATCAACCTTTGAAGCCATTATTTTAAGGTGGCAAAGTTGCACATTATTGAAAACTGATTTTTTTATTTTCTTTCGGGGGACAGTTCATGCAATTTGTTATCAGATTATTGCAATGCTAACAGCTTGTTTGAGTCTTAGATCAACCAATAGAAGCTCATTAGAAAACATTTAGGCCAACTGTTATGACTGTGATCGCCATAAAAGGTTTTTAGCTGAACCTAACCAGTGTATTGCACATTTTTTTTCCCCTTCAAAAAGGCTATCCATGAAAGCCTATTTCAAGTTGTTATGTTGTTACAAAGGCATGATTTTTCAGATCAGGTCTGTTTGATTTCTGATATCCCTCTTTGGAACAATGTCATAAAATGGTTGAAGATCCTACTGCTTATTATTATGAACTTAAAGCTAAACCCAAGTTAGAAAGAGAGATAAAGAGTAGGATGTTTGCGCCATGTTTTAACCTGTGTGGACCCCTCTGACATCATCCAGTACAGCATGATTTAGCCTCTACAGCCTCTGGTTTGAGCTCAGCAAGAATGCTGGTTAAAATTCCTCAGGCAAGGACTCAAACCTAGTTCTTCATTATATGTAGCCTCTGCTTAAAGCTGCTGCTTTTTTTAGCCTACAGATTGCCAGGTCAGATCCAAGTGGGCTATGGACAGGTGTGTGTCCACTGTGGGCTGCTGAAGTGTATCACTTTGGCAGTCAAGAATAAAACTTGCAATGTGTGTGTCCCTATGTGTGTGTGTACCAGCAGAGAAAGAATCCCTAGTTATGTTGTTTTTATTCAGCAACAGATCATAGCTATATAGTTTTCATATTTCAGCATAACTAAGAGAGAAAAAGGTTGCATACCCTTCTACCTACCAGTCCTTCATTACATTTCCTTTAAAGTAAAACCAGACTGGGTTCAAAATTAGAACGATACGTACACTATAATTGTGCAACAGTAAACATTTACAACGTGACACACTTGTACAAATATGCATCCACAGTGTAAAAAACCTCACAAATGGTAGCGCATTATGTTGTTTCTCCATCCGTGGCTCTTCATCCTGTGCCAGTATGTGCGTGCCTGACAGACACCTCACACACGGATTGCCATTGTTCTCTCTGAGTTGACTGGTGTTCACAGTGAATCATGCTGGCTGGGAGCTCTGTGGTACTACACGTGTATTGCTCCACTGCCTGCCCCCAGGTCACGTTTCCCAGTGTGCGTGCATGCGCTTTTTGTGTGAGGGTTTGAGGAAGACAAAGATGACATGATTGCTATTTTTATTTTTTATTTTAAACTCTAATTTGTTCTATTGGTCTTTCTGATCAGGGAGATAAATGATCTGGGCTGAGCTGCAGCCACCTATCGTCTTTGTTTCATCGCTGTTATCATTCTTTGTGTCCCGTCAATTTTACCATTTCCCACCGCTGCACCGATGTTATCCTGTCAGTTTATTTGGTTGTCAAACAGCATGGCCAGCGTTTATCCCCTCCCATCACTTACACCAGCTCTGCAAGGTTGACCTAGGTTAGGGAAAGATGCTGCAGCGTTCATCCGTCCGCTGGCTCCCTCTGCCCCCTCACACAGTCCTCGGAGTGCAGTGCCGTTCATTGCCATGGCAACAGCGGGGGCGGTAGATGGAGAGGGCTGTCTGGAGTGACAGCCTTGACAAGAGTCTGGACCCTCAAATGACCCTGGGGGGAAGGGAAGGAGACAAAGATGGTGATGAGGAAAAGGAGATACCAGGGAAAGGTCAATGCAGTTACAGTCACGTGTGATTACAGTCATGAGGTTCAAGGGCATCCACACTCTGACCTTCCTCTGTCCCCAGTTAATGGTCAGTCACGGAACACAATAGGGAAGGCATATTTTGGGGAGCGTTTGCTCTATTCAAAACATCACTTTCTCCTGTTAAAAAGTGCTTATGTTCTCATTCTTGCATGTCTTACAGCAAATGGTCACAGCCTAATTAGATTTCAGCAGCTCATCCTTCCTCGACCATGGCATTGGACAGTCAGAGCAAGTAGGGTTGTCATCATTACGGCCCATTGTACTGTAACATGAGTTGCATCATCCCTTTAAGTAGGTCACTTCTACCCCCCCTCCCCTCCCCCCCCCCTCTCCTCCTCTCCTCGCTTCCTTATCTCAAACATTGGTTGGTCATGTTGAGTCGCCTTGCTAGCGCTACCTCCCCCACATCTGTTTAAAACCAGGCTGCTGGTGTCTGGGGGCTAATTACGCCGGGCTAAATAGTCCCTGGCGCCAGCGGCTAACGTGTCCTAGCAGATGGGCATTGGTGTTGCAGGGCAAGGGGAACATGGCGTCACAGGAAAGGAGGAGGGGAGGGAGAAGGGGGGGGGGGGGGGGGGGAGGGGGGTGCAGGGCCCTAGGTGGTGCCCTGGCAGACTGGCATCGTGTGGGTAACAGCCGCGCCACCCACTCACCATCCAGCCACACTCACTATAGGTGTGAAATCACACTTTGTACTTGCTTAACTCATTCCTCAGGAACAGGCCTTCCATCGCTGAGGACATTTAACAGGCCCTCTCCCCTCCACAGTCCTCGTTAGCCTGCTAGTTAAAGTTACATGAAGCAATTTTGACCACTGAGGTGCAGAGAGTCTTTGAGATGACGGCAACAAAATTATAGCTTACTGGGGTCTTCTCCTTTCTGAGGTTATGTAGTATTAACTAACAGCATACTTACACAGGAACAGAGTAATATGGACCCTCCAACCAAACTCTTTTTATGTTAACCTTTGAAATGTAGGTTTTAATGTTAACTGTTAATTATTCCTGTTTGTCTAAGAGCTCTAGTGAAAGTAAATAAACAACATTGTTTTTTTTTGTTGTGTGAATAACATCAATCAACATCAATTAGCTGTATTCTGCACAAAAACTAAAAGTGAGCGTTGATTACCAGAAATCCTGGCAGCGGCCAAAGCTGATTGATTGAGTGATATTTAACACCGTTTAACATCAAACTATGCCACTTCCACCTGCATTCCCTTCAAAAGACGTAATTGGCTCAGCTGAAGGAGCCAAAACTCACTGACGCTGGCGCTGATATTGTCACTGTCAGCTTGATAATCTGACAGTTGCACGAGTCTCCATCAATATTTTTGGCGTTTTCGTAGTATTTTTAGATTGAACTTAAAATGACGTGTTTTAATTCTGCTATAACATTTGAGTTTGCTATTAAAATGCCTGTATTGAAATGCAGCATACAAATCAGATGGTGTAACACACCAGTTAGTGAGATGTTTATTTTTATTTTCTTCTGGAGCCTCGTAATGTGCACTTTTTCCTCGAGGTAACTACAGTGGATCATGTTGCATAATGGCCGTGCTCTCTGGCCTTGCAGCACTTGATACAGATAAAAATTCACAGTACCATTCCTGTTACTTCAGCTCGCTGTAGGGATTCAGGGAACTGATGTGGAAAGCGTTCTTACGCTCTAGAAGCAGTTTAGCTCAGCTGATGCAGACAGGCATATAACTTATTTTCAGGAATTCCTTTAAATATATATTTTGTCATTAAAAATTTGGACCAATGTCCACTGTAATTAATAATAATAATAATATTTGTGATTGGGCACAGCAAACAAATATGATTGATTATACAACTATTGAATGTATTCATTTGAACTTTACTTTCATACAGTTTATACTACTTACACTGCCTTTCCAGCATGATGATGGTTAGCATTAATTCAAAATCAATGGTTACTTTATGATAAAGTAAATGATTTAACCTTTTCATTGAAAGAACAAAAATAGTAGCCTCGATGCTTTTCCTTTCCCTGAAGAAAAAAAAAACTACCAACGAGCAAGACTCGGAATGAACCAAAAATAGAAGAGGCCTTAAAACATATTTATCTCTAAATAAACAACCATGTTTATACATTCAATATAAATATAACCTTTCCCCTCTTAGTTATTAAGTGAATGCTCCATATTTCTCTTTAGCCTCACATGAAAGGATTCACGATTTACTCTATATAGCTTACCACAGCAGATTGTGTAAGCAGTTTACCACTCTACTTCACAACACGAGCATTAAGGCGAAGTATTACTTTATGTGAAGCTCCACACTGCTCTGACAGTGTCCTCATCATGCCCCCTCAGTGTGGCCGCTCGCTGACCTCTCTAACTTCCACCCCCCAACCCCCTACCTCTACATCTTTCTCTCTGTCTCACCGGCCGCTCATCACTGGCAGTAGTTCTATTTACAGGAATGCAGAGATGATTCCTTTTGCTCCTTGCTATATGTTGGTAGCTTTATATGCAGATGATGATTGACAGAAGTTCTGAAAAATGACTCTTTGATTCTTTATAAAAAAATGGTAAGGCTGTATTAGCCTATGATTTGTTCTTCCGTGTGCCAAATGTTTTTTTAGGACCACTTTATTGGGGTCATATGTGGCTCCTGATGGGCTGTTTATCAAGCACACTGCTACAGAGTTACATGAAGCTGCAGTTTTGGTCCATTGGAAGGCTGAACTACTGAGAGCTAGCTGGTCGAGGATCAATTGTAGCAGCAGCTGTCTGTGAAGTCTGCAGGCAAGGCTGCTGTGGCTCCCACATGACATGCAGTCTCCACACTGCAGCCTTTGAAGCGCCTGAACTCTTCACCCCTGTCTGAGCAGGTCGGCTAGAGAGCAGGAGAATAGAGAGATTGAGAGAGAGAGAGAGAGAGAGGGATGGGGGCAGGGAGCGAGGGATGTGGAATAGCAGAGCAGGGAGAAGGGTAGACAAGGAAAGAAGGAGGGGGGGAGAGGTGGAGAGGTTGTCATTTAGGCTCTAGCTGTTCCGCATCCTTCTGTCCTCCCCCAGCTCCTCTTCTCTCACCCTGCTTTCTTCTATCCTCTCTAACCCTCGGGTGCTCTTTTTCTGGCACTCTTTCCCCCCCTTGTCTTTACCCTTCGCCTCTGCCTCTCTCTGTCTGTCCAAGTTTTTGTTTCTTTCTATGTATCACAGTGGTGCGTTAATTTGACTTTGCATGCATTAAATTACGAATCCATTTTGGGTCTGAACCCTCCTGTGGTGTATTCTCAGCTGAACAGGCTGTCACGTCTGTGTAGATTCAAGCAGACACCTGAGGTCAAAGTTGATCACTAAAAACAGAACATCGCACAAACCCCAGTCACTTTCATTCTGGCTCAAAACTTGAGTAGTGCTGCGTCACAGTGAACAAAGTATGTATAGTGCATTTTCAGCAACTTGGCATGGAGATTGCATTCACACACATTGTAAATGTGTGCAAAGTGACTGCCTTTACATACCACACAGAGCTGAATGAAGCTTTCATTTACATACTCTTACTTGGTTAAAGGTCACTCTTGCTTTTAAACCTCCAAATTTAGATGGACTTCAAGTGAACAGTTTGTCACACGTTTCTAATACTCATGCTGTGCTTATGAGAGTAGAGCGGTAGAGACATGAAAATAAATCATAAAAACTGAAACCCAACTACAACCAAAAGCCTGCTGCTCATTCACCAAACGTGAAAAATGGCAAAAGGAAGATGGAGCACAAGTGTGCTTGATTTTTTTACTCTTGACTTGTACTTCCACAAACAAAAGGTTTAAGCTTATTCAAAACTTAGAATAGTTTCAGATTATGCCCAAAATGTTTTAGAATCAGGTTTTGTGCATGTTTGCTTCCCTCTTTGAAGGTTTACATTGTTGTCAAGCAGGCACTTCGTAAATTGAGTCATATCAATGGTCGTTTCACTGTACTGTGTTGTCACTATTTAATGTTAAGACTGGAGCAAACTCAGTCAAACCTTCAGGGGACTTTTTGCATTTTGTTGTTCAATGAACATTTAAAAAAAATGCCAAATGTGAATGTAAAGATGTAGTTAATTGTTATGAGATAATTTTAGATGGCATTTTCTGTACAGCATCTAACTGTCAAAACGCTCTTGTGTTTACGATTACTGTGTCATTTTTTTTTTTTTAGAAAATTAAATATTACTCAACGAAAAAAATCCATATACCGGTGCTAAACAAATTTATAAAACACATCCTGTACATAATGTATCAGTCTGGGGTTAAACACCAATTATTTCCCATAGTTCCTGAAATTATTTGTAGGTTAGATTTATGGTTGTTTGGGCTTATTGGCGTACTAAGAAGTGATATTGTGAGAAATTGGAGCAGCCAAAGTTGGCACAGGCGATATTGTATAAGCACACACACACAGACCTGATTCTGTGGCCTAATGGCAGCTGGTGTGTCACAGAGGCAGCTTCTGCACCAGAGGAGGAGAAGACACATAGAATCACACAACACACTCATTTACAGACACACACAAGCTGGATTGTGGCAGAGTGAGGGCTGCTTTTTATGGCTTGAGAACAATAGGTTATGACCCAGACTAAAAGGCTACAGCTATTATCAGTGTGGGAGTGGGGACACAATTTATTTTTTTAAATGTGTTTATTTATGTAGCAGGTAGACTTCTTACTTTTAGATTTTCTGCATTCATATTATCAAATATATTCACCGTCATGTGCTTTCTCTCTCTAATGGTTATTTATGTTGAGAGCATCTTTGTCCCGGCACTGAGAGCTGTATATATAGTGTCCTTTTGCCTGTTGATGTTTTTGTTTTGCATGTGTTTTTGCCACACAGCAGTCCACTCAGCGTCTATCGTTAGGGTGGTGATCCAATGATGGAAGCTCTCGTGTCCCTTGGTTGACCCTTGCAGAGCAGTGCCCCCTACCCCTCCGCCCACCCATCCGCCTCTCTCCTCCTCTGCCCCTCACTCAGCCTCTCCTAGGTTACTCTTGGCCAACACTGACCACCTGATTAAGGGATTAGTGGGGCTGATGGTTGTCAGTGTCCCCCCCCCCCCCCATGCTGGCTCCTACCACTGAACCAGACACCTGGACCTCTTCGGGGGGAGGCGGGTGCTTAAACAAAGCACACACTGATTCAATGATACTTACATGCACACAATGTCCCATATATTAAGTCTGGTCTTGATATCTCACACTGGCCTTATTCAGTAGAGGAGTGGTGAATGCAAGGGGAGGGGGGGGGGGGTAGCAGGGTTACTGTCTTGTATCTCCCTCCCTCCCCACCCTTTCTCCAGTTCTTCTGACCTTCCCCTGCCCCTCCCTCTGCTCCCATTGCCCTGCCAAATTCATATATCCCATAATCGTGCTGAGTCGCCATGTTAGCAGCACTGTATCAACCCCGCTGTTTTTGTCTTGCTCCTGCTTGACACCGCACAGAGACACAGCCTCCTGCCATCGCTGCAGTCAAAAGATCAGATATCAAGGCTCTACAGATGCTAAAAGGTTCCCTTATCATTTGTTATTGAGCTGCACTGTGTATTCTTTCTGTAGCTTTAAATTGGCCTACATTTAATCACGTCAAAATAGCCATTGTGACCATTAAAGAACCAGTTCTGGTTTTGAGAAAACAAAGCCTGCCTCAACTCTACCTATCAGCCCTGTATATTCCTAACAGATGCCATCTCGACTATTTTTAGCAGGCTTTTTCGCTTCACCTTTTGAACTTGTGCGAGAAGTGAGTCAACAGCTGTTTTCACCATTTTTTTCATTGTCGTTCATGTTTTAGAAATTCCTTGATTGAAGGGAATTTTCCAAGTCAAGCACCTGTAGTTGACAAAGATTAATTGCTTCTAAGTTAACATTTGAAGTGTTAGTGTATTTTCTGTCCACCTCAGTGAACCTAGATGAGCTGCTGGAGTACACCCCGCCGCCCCCCCCCCCCCTCTCAAGTGAGAGTGTGACCTCCTGTTGCCCTCCTGCCCTAATGATTACACAGCAACATGCTAACCCGCTCAGTTCGGCTTAGCTGCAATTTTCATGTTTCTGATTTTATATTTAGCTACAGCTGCATTCATACAACATTGCTGAACATGATGAAGGCTCTACAAGGTGTCTGTCTTTGAGTAGCTGTATGAGTGAAATGGACTTGTCTTGTAGAGGATTAGCAGTTCTGACAGGTACTTCTACCAACAACACCACATGGAACTAAGTATATTCATTATTCAGGTACATCCATTTCAGGTTGAAATGTTTCTGTGGTCAGGGTTCAATTTTTCAATTATTCAAGTGCTTTTGATATTTTTGATAGTCAAAGAATACAGTTAATAATCCTTATTGCAAAACAAAGAGAATCCTTGAACATGAAAATGTACTGTCCTTTGGAAGAACATTGAATTGTATACACTGGTTCTATTTCTTCTCTCTGTTATGATCAGACCTTCATCAAAATCTAACAGTAGTTGTTGTCTTGTTCAATCATATGTTGCAGAGAACAACAAAGATGCCCAGTACCAGAAGGTGAAAGTAAAGGCCGAGCCCATGGAGGTGGACCCGCCCCCTGCAGATCTCACCCCTCCTGCCTCTCACCTGCTGGCCTTCAGCACTTTAGGAGCGAGTGAGAAGAGTGAGCCGATGAGTAACCTCCCTGAGACGTTGGCCCGCCCACAGAAAGACCTCTTCTCGCAGGACATATCGGTCAAAATGGCCTCGGAACTACTGTTCAAACTGTCAGGTATGTTCTTTGGGCACACACTGTTCTCTGTAGATCGACTACACACATGTACATACACACAGACACACAAAATACCCAGCACCATGTCTTTTTTTCCTGCTTTACTACAAGTAAACCTTGGACACTTTTTGATACTCAACCATAAAACCCATGTTTCCATTTTCCATCCTCTGCTGGCTCTGTTGTAAAGTCAAGGATATATGACATGTAATGACATCCTGCTTTGTACCTGTTTGGCCATGAAAGTGACATTGAAGCAGCAGACAGCTGTTTGTATTGCTAGATTAGGACAGAGCTTTGAGGAGAAGGTGTGTGCATGTGTGTGTTTATGTGTGTGTGTTTGTCTGGGGTGGGGGTCAAGCTTTAAAGTCCTGGGCTGTGACCCCAGATCCATCCAGCCTACAATCTCGTCACTTAAATGCCATACAGAGAAACAAGCTCGAGTAAAATCTTTTTCCTCGTCTTGCTCTAGCACATATTCACAAATTCACACATTGACAGTCTTTCTTTCCCACACAGTCTTGCATGCACACCTTTACACACTCACACAAGGCCCCATGGGGAGTGGTGTCTGCACAAATGCCCCCCTCCTCCCTCTCGTCTCTTCTCTCATTCTCTCTCTCTCTCTCTCCCTCCCTCGACTCGTTTTCAGACATGCCGGCTCAAGCACACTTGGCTGCACACGCTCTCCCCACTGCACTTCTCCTCCCTCCCTCTCTTTACATTTCTCCCGTGCGGCATCTCCATGGCAACGTCGAAAGAGACCTCTGTCCTTGGCGAGCAGTGTGACGAAGTGGGGTGTTTAGGGGTGCAGTGGGAGGGGGCAGAGGATAAGGAGGGTAGAAAGGGCAGCGGGGGTACACTGTATGCCCACCCAGGAAGAACAGGGCATCGCTAGCCTGGCAACAGTGACGACCCCCCACCTTAGAACCGGGTCTGAATGTGAGGGGGGACGGGAACAGAGTGGGCTGCTGTCACACAATGAGCAATCAATATGAATTACCCAAAGCAGTAGGACCTCAGAGACACATCAGTAGCAAGGTCGCTCTGAACACTGAGATGGTTGCAGCTTTGAAATTCACTTCAGTGAATCGCCTTGAAACTCACGCATATGGCTCCGTTCTCAGGCAGTTTGTATAGAGCTCTTTACCTCTGAATACTGAAAACCAGAGCCCGGTGCTCACATTAGAATTGGCTTTAGCTGATTTTACAAAATATCTCTTAAAATAATTTCTATTTAAGACTCAACCGCGCAGGGAATTAAAAGGCTACTATAATGCCTGCAGAATATGAGAAAAAATGGGATGTGCGATAGTGTTTAATATTGCGGTGACAGTATTTACTGCGACAAACATTAATTCAAGATGCACATTTGAAAGAACTTTTTTTGATTGTGTGCTATTCTTCATGTTTTATACAATACCTGTTTTTGAATCCAAATGAAGGTTTTTTTTCCACCACTGAGTTGGCACTAGCTAATCTGAGGACAGCTGATCGCTATCTTGAGCTTCATCTAACTGCATCAAAATGATCTCAAAGCATGGCTGTTATACTCAGGCCTTCATTCAAAACGTTAAATGTATACACGCTTAATGAGAAACGTACTTAATGTTTATATACAATTATTTTTCATTTTTATAGCGATAACATATGTGGCGTGTGCATTGCAAGTACCTATATCCCAAAAACAAAGACACTGGGAGATGAGCAGCCCAGCTACGTCTTCTACTTACTGATGACTGTTCACCATGTTGGATCTGCTACACTACAACTGCATGCAGCAGGAACAATGCGTTCCTTCCACGTCATTAGACTTTAGAGAATTTTCTTAATGTTTGATTATGACCCTTAAACAGATGTGATCTTAGGTGACAGAACTACAGATGTGAGAACAGCGAGGACTTCAAAGTTCTAAGAACCTCAAATGTGTCGAGGCTTTTCAGAAAAAGACCATAATTATAGACAATTTTAGCGACTTCTCAAGCGCTTTTTAGTGAAGGCATCCATCCTCACAAGAAAAACAGACTGTCAAGAGAAATGATTACTCTTTGTGAATTGAAAAATCAATTTTTTTGTTTATCAGCAGCTGTCTTATTCAGCTACGCAGAGTAAGAAGTGACATGGTAGAAAAACTTTCCGGTAATTAGCAAAAGAAAGAAATGTCAGGTAAAAAAACTTTTTTTTTTTTTTTTTTTTTTTATGAGTTGGGAAACAAACAGCCTGTCCATTTGCACACAGGTGTTGATGTGGGATGGGAAAAAAACGCAGGCCAGACACAAGATTGAAGTTACTTTTAAAACTGCCAGCTGTTACATATTAATTATTTATCATATTATTCCTAGAACTACTGTGAATAATCTGGATAATTTTGCCTCTAGCAGACTTTTCATCTGTGCTCAAAAACTTGAACAGTGTTGGTCTGGCTACATCTTTGCAATTTAATGAAATCAATTAAAACACTGTTGAATATAAATCCCACATTTTCAAAGTGCACAGTCTTTACTTTTTATTATTGGCTTATGTTAGCCGTGTTGATTTAATATAAAGGCAGATTTTTAAGGACATAGCTGTTTGGACTCATCTCGAAAGGTGTTTGTAACATTTAGTTTCCTCCTTGTTTTACTTACAAAAACACAACCGTACACAAACAAACAAACACATACACACACACACACATGTGTGCCATCTGGGCAGACTAATGCAGATCTGACCAGCCATGCACATTGTTATGTTTTTAGATATATTTTCACATTGGAGTTGCTGGACTTACTTCCAGCCCTCGGGTCGGCAGGCCCACCAGAGACTCCCACTACTCCAGATGGCCAGAACACCCCTGCCAGCATAGTGAACCTGTTCTGTACCAGCTGAGGAACACTTTGAGGAATCAGGATCATATAGTGTTTGTTTCTCTGCTCTATAATGGCCATAGGGTGGAAGGAGGGATTTAGGACATTTCTGGTAACTATTTATTGCCTGACAGAGTAATTTAAGTGGCAGCATGTTAAATCTTCTTATCTGCTGTCTACAGTGGAGTCAGAATTCATCTACTCAAACACTTGTTCCTTACCTTAAAGTCCAATTACTTGCCCTTTTCTTTACTGACATGTCCTTTAAAATTGGACAATGCTAGCATATTATATCAGCGATGACTATGCTGATGAGTGTTTTTTTGTTTTTGTTTTTCAGAAAAAGTCAGCAAATCCAACAACCATAAAGACAGTAACATGGTGGGGATAAACAGGTGAGTCATTAATAATGTACATGTAAAAGCTGTGCAGTTACATAATGTTTGTCTTTAAAAATGTTTTCCTGAGTTTTACATCATATTGCTTTTTAACCAAACAGTTGTATGTTTTAAATTATGGATTATTACATACTTTCTTGTTATTTTTAGTGGTGGCATAAGCAGTAAACTGCCTTTTTTGAATACAGTTAAAAATAGTTTTTGAATCATCAGGCATGTAAATGACAGTATTATGTATCATGTTTCAGTCCGTTCCTGGACGAGTGCTTCAGACAATCACCCTTTAACTCGCGCTCCAAGAGCTCTTCCCCCGCAGAGGCCAGCTCTTCTACCAGGGCAGCATTTCATGGTAAGACACACACACACACACACACACACACACACACACACACACACACACACACACACACACACACACACACACACACACACACACACACACACACACACACACACACACACACACACACACACACACACACACACACACACACGAACATGAGTAGAGGTGTAGCAGAGGAACAGAGACATACCAAGAGTAGTTAGCTGCAGGCAGTATTACGATGGACTCATATTAGGTGTTTTAGAGCTACAATGATTGGTCAGTCAACAGAAAATGTTTTATTTTTTCATACTTACCTGTACAATGTTATCTAGTTCCAGCTCCCGTGTTCAGAGATGTGCTATTTTTGTCATACGTGACTTTAAATTCGATACTGGACAGTTTGTTAGTGGAAACAAGCTAAAAAAACAAAAAAAAAAGACTTCTTGCTGGGATTGTAAGAAGTTGTGAATGTTTATCTTGTGAATGACATCATTATCATCATTACTTAGCAAAACAGCTAGCTTTAGGAACTTTAAAAAGTATTTTATTACATATGACGCTCACAATACATAAAATGTAGTTAAAATAATCCTCATTGTCAACATATGTGGAAATGAGCCTATGACTTTACAGACCGGTTTAAGACATCAGAAAAATCACAATACAAACACGTTTAAATGACCAAACTCCAACAGTACAGTCAGCATTAACAGACATGGTTACAGATGGGAAAAGTGTTTTAAGAATTTGACCAATTTCAGCCCTTGGTATGAAAGAGTTTTGTGGTCACTGCTTTGGCTTCCTCGGCTCTTCCAGAGGACATTTTTATGAATCTTTTGAAAGGTAATGAACAGGGTCAGAAAGAGTTAGTTGTTCTTTTTATTTCACCCACATTTTATATACTACATTTACATGCTAGTTGTTGCTGCTGTAAATAACCCTACAGGCTGTGTTCGTAACTCTGGGCATTGTCATATTGTTCATAGCCCGCAGGTGCCTGTAACATATACACATATTAAACGTTTGAACACCTCAACAGGACCTGCTTAGAGTGCACAAGTCTTCATTTCCTGACAGACTACAAGCCCTGCTTTGCCTTTTATGATACATCCGTTTATTGTTGTTTTGGTGAACAAACAAACAGTTAGCCCCTTTTAAACAAATAGAACCAAATTTAGTCTACAGCCACTTGTATAAAAGCTTGACCCATCCAGTTATTACTCCATTTAAATATGGTTTACGTGGTGATGATCATTAGCAGCTTTCCCATGAGGCATAGTCAGCAAGAAGTTAATAGGATATTTCTGCCATGCCTCTAAATAATCAATAAAGGGTTCCAGGTCAACGGAAGTTTTCAATGGAGTCTTGTCAAGTGAATTTATCCCAGTTAAAGGTGTTTCTTAACATGTTTGATCAACATAGTGTAAGTGGCAGCTTGTACCTGTCTCCAGTTCATTATGCATGCTTAAAGGTTTATAAACCTCACCACAGTTGGACCCCGAATACAGTCTGCTTTGCCTTTTCCAGAGTTTATTCTATATTGGCTGTAAAATCTTTAAGTGCATGGATATTTCAACTGCTCATACATGCCTGTAATTGTACAACAGACCATCAGTTTGTACACATTCAGTCCCATTCACCCTCACACACACAAGCTTTGTAGCCCAGCAAGCTACCAAACGCCTAACTACTCATGAAGACTTACAGCTTTAAATCAAAGCATACGGCCACAGGGAAACATCACAATTAACCACCTCCAGCTTTACATGATCTCCTCCTCCCCGGTAAACCTCCTTTCCCCGTTTCATATTTAGAGCTCCATCCGGCCTTTCTGCACTCTCACTCATTTCCCCAACCTGGAGGCCTCTGCCCGAGGGCATCCCCCCCCGTCTCCCTCTTCTCCCCTCTTCTCTGGCATCCCACAACTTCCCTCCATGTTCCTTTGGCAGTGAGGGATCCAGAGGTTAATTAGCTTGTGCCAGCTTCGCCTGTCCCTCTGCCAGTTAATGAAAATCTGATTGGCTTCTGGGTGTCAAGAGTGTCCTGAAAGTTAATTCGCCCAGTCCACCTCCCCTTTCCCTTGTGTGTTTTAGCTTCAGATCCAGCCTCTGCTGCTCACTCTCTTACTGTTGTACTGTTTGACTCTTTTCTCTGCTTCATAGATGTCTGCCTTCACCTTTTCTTTTTCTTCAGTGTCCTTCTTTCTCACAGATTTTCCTCCGCTCTGATTGTTTTTCAGCATTTCTTGTTTGCAGTAGCAAAGTAACTTGAGATTTTCTTCAGCAGTGTTTGTTAGACACATTGAACTTCTTGTTTGAAAATATTTATGAAGAGGTTCAAATGTGTGGGACTTCACTTAGAAAGAACAAATGTTTAGGAGTTAGTGGATGAGTGACCTCCTTATTTTGATGTTCAGCACAATTCTCCTCTTTTTGAGTCCCTCTTTCTCCGGCTCTAATGCCAATAACTCAACTATTAACACCTTCAAGCAGAGCTGCAACATTTTTTAATATTTGATTTACAGGTTTTAATTTTGTACAACACAAGTACAGTACAGTTCAAGACAAAGAAACGCTAAAAGATAGAGGGTTGCATCAAAAGTATTTTCAAAATTGTTGTGACAAAATATCATCTCAGGAGCACGGTGCGGTGACTGGAATGTGAGATTGAAAAACAATAAGCAGATTAATCATTTGTGCGGCTAATTAATAAATAGATTTATTGGTTTACTTCATTGATCCCAATCTAGAAAATTCAGAAAATTGTGGACGTCCTAAATGGCTTTTTCATCTGTGTGTTTGTTTGATTGTGGTCTGGAGTCCTTACTGTCCAGCTTCACATCAACATGTGTGACCAGGCCAGCTATAAGTGTCACTTTTGAGTCAGTTAATGCTTTTATGTGCTCAGGAAGTCCATGACCTGCATGTTGGCTCCGGCTGCAGGTGTCGTGACATATGTCGTGTAGGCGGTGGTTGTGTTACCGGAGTCACGCATATACCAGTTCCACATTCACTTGCCTATATCTATCACTATCATTTTACATTTTTTATGTCCAGAAAACATTTCATTTTTTTTATAGAAAGGCGCTGTTGACATCACCAGCGCACTTTTTGCTCCGTGTCTGATCGGGAAATAAAAAAAAATCTAAAATAAAGAACATACAGTTAAAAGTAACGGAGCAGTGTGCTCTGTTTGTTTGGACAGTTTAAAATAAAAATAAAAAAAAGGTTATGTGAAGGATGATGTGACACAAATCAAAGCAGATAAACAAAAACACGACATGAAGTTACTGGTTTGCATGTAAAGGGCAAAGAGGGGATTCAATATGGGAGACGGATAGTCAAAATGCTCCAGGGTTTGTGAGTCAGTGTAACAACACTAAAATGTCCTTTCACAACTCTTTCCAAAGCCAATGCATCTGTTCATGTACACATGGTACACTTGAACAGCCAATCAACAAATGATAGTAAGGACTTTGCGTTCCCTCATGGTGGTTGCTTTACCTTCATTAAAAATACCTAAAATGGGCTTTATTGTGTTAAAGTTATCACAATTTGCTACTATATTAAAGAGCCCATATTATGCCCTTTTTGGGGTTCGTATATTTAATCTATGTACCTACTTTTGTACGTTCACAATAGCTAAAGTTTGAAATAAGTGTCTGTTTTCATATACTGCTCCTCCTTGCTCCCTCTCCGCTCTGAGTCCGTCAGCTGCACTCTGTTGAGCCCACACTGTTAGACCCCACGTGGGCCAAGTCTGCTCTGATTGGTCTGCCGATCCGCTCTGTCGTTATTGGTCAGTTGCTCAGCACGCTTCTCTGAAATTTCAACATGAGCTGCTGGGCTTGCCACAACGAGCCAATGGGCTTAGATCAGTGACCTCACACTGACAATGACGCCGCACTGACACATTTTTATCGAGGGGGGCTAGAACCGAGCGTTACATGCGGCTAATGCTACAGCTAACAGGAGGACGTAGGAGAAGCCGCGTTTCCGCGGACTTTGAATTTTTGCACATAGATGTGCCTAAACATGCACAGGACACTTGGAAAACACACTAAAGAGCATATAAAACCAGAAAAAGCATAATATGGAACCTTTAAACACTGCAGTTTGTGACTAAAGGATTCCATTTTGTATTTATTTAAAGTTTTGTTTAAGTTAGGGCTGTGAAGTTTATGTGCACTGATTTGCATCTGCAAAGATTCTACAAAAGTTTAGAAATGGAGCCGCAGAGTTTTTCCAGCTTTTATGAACACAGAAAGTGGAACTATAAGTTTTATTTTGATTTTTTTTCTTTTTTTTTTATGCCTTGCAAATACAAAAGTTTTGGCCAAGGTCAGTCTGTGTAGCAAGTTCACTGAACCATATAGACTATAAGTAAAGAAGTTGTGTTGCGTTCTGAGTGCTGTGAATGCTGCATGTTCTACCCTTGGGAATGACTATGCCACATTTATATGGTAAGGCTTAAATCACAACAGCAACTTCAATTCTTTAGATTCTATCAAAGCATCTGAAAATAGCCGCTCTCATTCTTTCTATTTCTTTGATTAAAGGGTGGTGGAGGAGGGAAGGGGAGTTGACACACGGTAAGGAGAGCTATGATGGTGTGTGTGTGTGTGTGTGTGTGTGTGTGTGTGTGTGTGTGCTGCAGGCTTTAGAGCAAAGGACTGGCGCTTGCTGTTGACATTAAGAATGCATTTTGCACTGCATCCAACCCGCAGGCTAGAGAAGGAGCATCTGTCAAATGGTAGCAGACAGGTTTCAGTCTTGTGGGTTAGTAAATTAGCCTACAGTGTATCAGCTGTTCTGTTGTGTCTCTCACACTGAAGTGAAAGAGACTTTTCCCGAATACAGATTACATTTTTACCTCCTAGTTTCAGGCTACATGATACTTACACAGTATATTTTAATCGAGTATAAGATGCCATGATTTCAAGCAGCCAAAGTGAATGTTAAGGAGTAGGAACCAACATTCATTATAGACAGAAAAATGTTCCTTCACTTTTATGTAAATCATGTCTTCTATATTCTGTGTCATCTTTTTAATGCACGTCCCTGTAATTTGTACCTTTTTTTTGTGAGTCCTGCTCCAGCCTCTTCTGTCAGTCTAAGCAGAGGGCAGGAGGCCAGAAGCAGTTAGTATATCGCATACAAGTTATTATAGTTCATAGTTTAGAGTTTATAGGACGAAGGAAGAACTGATGGTTGTTCTTAGGGCATATGGGCACCTTCACAGTAAGGGAATGCTGTACCAGATTATTAAAGCATTGTTTGAAATTATAATAACATAATATAATAAAGCTTTATAAATGTATAGATTTATCAGAATTTCAGATTTTAATGGAAAATTTCAAGAACTTTTGGAAATAAGCTTATTTAACAGTTCACTAGCTTAGTTTAATGGAAGGGGGAAATACTTTCCCAAGCTCCATCTAAAGTTCAGAAATACTCATATATGCATCTTGTTTACAGTCTTTGTGCTAATGTTTTATCAACATGTTGTGTTATTTGGGGATAAATACTATTTTTGTCCACACACTGTTGGCACTAACTTTTTTTGTCTGCAGTCTTATGTGCTAAGCTAGGCTAACCGCCTGCTGGCTATAGCTTGATTTTTAGCGGCGAGGCAAGAAAGTGGCATCAATTTTCTCAACTAACTCTCATGTATGAAGTGAATATGAGTCTTTTTCCCCCAAACAGTCTCCTGCTTCCATTGTTCAAGCTGTTTTACTGGTGTTAGTCCCATTAAAAAGTCAAAGCAGTGTAGCACATAAGAGACTTACAATATTTACTTCAGTGTTTCATTTCTGTCCTGATTTATTTCTTACCATTGTTACATTTTCTTCACCACCTAGTCCCTCTGTGTCTCTTCTCAAATATTTACAGTTACATTAAAGCAAATGACACCAATAATTCTTTCTTTCTTTTTTAGGAGTTATGGAATTTATAGTGATGAGCTAATATTTAAGGACGGCAGTATCAGTACACGAGCACGTAACACAGCAGACTTTTTGTTTTGGAGAGTCTCTACAGTTTCAACATCAATACACACTGAACTGAACTTACTTTATCTAATTTATAGCAGCAGGCGTTCACAGCCTTTGCTTCAGCTGCAGATACATTTCAGGCTGATTGTGTCGGCAGTGAATGATTAGTATGGTTTTCTCTGTGTGTGTGTGTGTGTGTGTGTGTGTGTGTGTGTGTGTTCCAGACTCAGTAAAGGATGATGGGGAGCCGGGAAACGGGATCGCCCAGTGGAGACTAAACGAGCAGCTCTTCCCCTGCCCCGTCTGTGGAAAGGTGTTCGGCCGACAGCAGACTCTTTCTAGACATCTGTCTCTACACACGGGTAAATAAACAAGCAAACGAAACGACATCGTTAGTGTACAGTGTGAACACACATGTTAGCTGCCGTGTACTTGCATTAGTGCTGCCCGCAGTAAGTAAATAAGGTTTACTAGACTAGATTACCCTACCTTTAAAGAGATTACTACCATGATTAGTCTCACTGGGAAAACTGCCCGTCTAATTACCCAGCAAGAGGGATCTCTCTCTCTCACTCTCTCACACACACACACACACACACACACACACCAGTAGCTCTGATGCAGCCACGTTTGGTTCCCTCTTTCACTTTCTCTCACACAAACACAGATACACAGCTGACTCCCTCAGGATGAAGCTGTGCTCTCCCTTGTGTCCTGATTACACTGTGTTTTCAGACTTGGCCCCTCTTTGTTCCCAATTGATCCATTCTCCGCCATCACTGTCTTCTGCAACCCTTCTGTCAGCTCTCATTAGGAATTCAAATTAAAAATAGACTGCTAACAATTTTTGTTAAAGAAAATCCACACTCGATTAGAAATTAATGCAACCTACTTTGGACTGCAGACCAAATCATTGAGTGCACAAATGGAGATTGTGTACAAAATGCCCCCACACAATTGGACATGCTCTCACATTTTGCATGCACACACTACGCTACACGACACACACACACACACACACACACACACACACACACACACACACACCATCTGAGAGTGTTGGCTGCGAACAGCTTGGCCACACCACAGAGAGCAGAAGCAGGGGCATATGTCAGTGTGATGGTCTTTTTGGTTTCCCCGGCGACATAAAGGTTGCCTGGCTTCATGTCCTTGGGGCAAATGGTGTGTGTACAAGTGTGTGTCTGTGTTTAAGGGGGAGCTAGAGGGAGAATAGGAGCTGTTGTGTAGATTTGTTTTGGGATAATAGGAAAGATTGGGTTTTGCATTAATTAAGATTTGATTTTATTGCAGACCAGCCTCATTTGCAACATCCTAAAGCATTCACAGGGTTATCCAGGTTCTTCCCTGAAAGCTTGAGTTTTCTCAGGCTTCAGAAGGTGATTTTTTTTTTCCCAGGATCAGAGTTACAGTCGGGGTCAGGCAAAGGCGAGGCAGGGTTAGGCATTGAGTAATTAGGTTTAAGCTCTCTTTAAAGGCTGAGAGGATGAGCGCAACTTAATGAAATATCACCTGAGGTAACGTATACAGTAACCCGAGGTCTTGTGTCTGTGTGTTGTCTTCTGCAGAAGAGAGGAAGTACAAGTGTCACCTGTGTCCTTATGCAGCCAAGTGCAGGGCTAACCTCAATCAGCACCTGACCATCCACTCTGTCAAGCTGGTCAACACAGATGCTGAGCAGATCGTCAGCGCTGTTACAGTCGACTCTGCTGAGCGAAAGAACTGCCCTTACTACTACAGGTACTGATAACACACCAAAACACAACCCCTGACTCTTTTTTTAGAAGGACCCACGCAATGTCGGAGGTTGAAATAATAGTGTTTTGACCGGTCTTTTTCTGATGCTCGATGCCCAATTATTTTTTGAAAAGTGTGCAGATAAAATTTTCCAGAAGTCTGTTTTTAAAGTTTCCTTTGTTTCTTCAAGTGATTTAACTCTCAATGATGCTTATTTGCTTTCTTGAATAAAGTAAGAAGAGAAAATCAATACCAAGTTTTCAAATGTTTTTACATTTGCTTGGGAGTTATGTGCTGAACTATTTAATATTTCGGGTCAACTCATTTCCAGTAGTTTCTGCATAAAGACAAGACTCCTTTGTGAGTCCTCCGACCTCTTGGCGTATGAATATTTGAATATCGGGCAGAGCCGCGCTAGCTGCTTTCCCCTTCTTACAGTCTTTATGCTAAGCTAGGCTAACTGCCTCGTGGCTCTAGCTTTGAACAGAAATGAAAGTGTTCAAAATCTTCTGTAGACAAGAAAAGAAAAGCATCTACTGTATTACTCAAAAATGTCATACTATTGCTTTAATCATTTGAATGTGGCAAATGATGTGAAAAGAGTGAAATAGCACCAAGTCTGCAGTGTGTCATTTTCAATCATCTTAATCAAATTAGAATATCCACACTGTGCCACTTACCAATTTATGCGGACATAATGTAACACTAAAGCTGCCTGCCCCTCCCCCTGTTATTCTCACCATCTTCCCTTCTCTTCCTCTCTGTTCTCTGTCCAGCTGCCATGTGTGCGATTTCCAGACGGAGCTGAACGCCCAGTTTGTCAGCCACATGTCGCTCCATGTGGACAAGGAGCAGTGGATGTTCTCTCTCTGCTGCAGCGTCTGTGACTATGTCTGCATGGAGGAGAACGACATGAAGAGCCACATAAGTACGGGGCATGCAGGTACGGAGTCTCTGAGGATGCATGGCTGCGTCCTTCCTTGTGACTACATTGAGATGATACAGTCTTATAAGTACTGTTGTAATGTAGTGTAACTAACATTATCTATTATTCCTAATGGGTTTTTTTTTTTCAATAAATTATATTTTTTACTTTAAAAAAATGATCTGAAAATGGCAGAAAGCTACAGAAGTCCTAAGCAGATATGCATCCAAACATTTTATTTACACGGTTTTCTGTGTAATAATTTCTGTATTTGTTTTTTTTGCAAGATCTTAACTTACCTATCTTTTATCTCCAGAGTGGTTAGAGCTCAAAACATACATAGAAACACGCTTTAACTGAAGTCAGTGAGGGCAATGCTAGAATGGCATGTCAGATCCGGCCAATCACAGTGTAGAACCTATTGTTGTTTCTCTAGATGACCAGAAAACTCATCTTTTTGATTACAAACTTTGTAATCAAGAAACAATGAGATCAAATAATTCTGTATAATGGGGAAACCAGCTTTTTTATCACAAAATAAGGAAATGGCCAATAGGGTACCCCGTACACAGCCTATATGTTCTCAGGTGTGCACGGTTGCAGGAACATACAATGAAAATAAATCAGAAATCTGTGGCACACAGTAAATAACTTTACTGTTTTTGGCTGGGTGAACCTGAGGAAGCTACAAGCGAGACGTGTTGTTTGCTCACAATAATATACAGTAAAGTTATTTTCGGTATGCCACAGATTTTTTATTTATTTTTCAAAGGAATAAATAAGCTAAGATCTTGAGAATACAAGCATGGGAAAATATAGTAAATGAAATGTATGGATGCATGTCCTCTCAGGGCCTCTGTGGAAAAATGCCCATCTCGTTGGCTCAAATCTTCTAATTGCCCATTTGTCCTAATAAACTGCCCAACCCAAGCATTAATGTTTTATCTTCATATCTTCATGCTTTATCTTCATAAAACAAAAGAAAATCAGTGAATCTCTAGTAGCTTACACATGAAATAACCGGGCACTTTGATAAAAAATCTAAATGTAAAAGTATCCTATTACAACTGTTGATTGACAATGAATGAATCAGCAGTAGGAACATGTTTCGGTTTCTGCTCTTCATCCAGAGTCCTCAAATATTTCCTGACTAGTAGAAAAGATCATGATTAAACCTCTAGAAAAAAATGATTTATGGAGTTATTTTCAAAAAAATTACTCTCACATGTTAAGAGTGGGTGGTAGCTTACACATTGTGGCTCTTGTTCACGTCCCAGAATAGAAAAAACAGTGCAGTGCTTGGACAGTGACACATTTTCAATTGTTTTGGCTCTCTACTCCAACACATGGGGTTTAAATTTAAACAATGGCTAAGGTTGAAGACACGACTTTCAGCTTAACAGAATGATAGTCTCTTTAAAAATAGTCCAACAATATGATTATGATTCTTTCATCTTAGTCTGTGTCTTTAAGGCTTTAATTTACATGTTATATTCATTATCTGCAGATCATTATCACATGTCATTGTTCAGTTTGCACTAGATTAATTCATCACAATCATTGTATTTGGGGTACAGTAAGAGCTTTTTGCAATAAACACATCGAAAAGGCTGAATTTATTGCAATAAATAGGAAAAGTGATTAAATGTAAACCAGCAACACTTTCTCATGTACATTTTGCTTTTTGGATGAAGGGCCTGAGTTTAACAGCCATGCTTTCACACCAATTTGATGCGGTCAGATGAAGCTCAAGCTATGAGCTAACCTGCGATAAACCAGCGCCAATTTAGTGGTCAAAATAAAAAAAATGCTCTTTATTTTAGATTCAGGAGAAATATGTAGCAACTACAGGTAAAGTGTCAAACATGAAGAACAGCAGATAGTCATAATACTTAGTTATGGCTTATATGCACTTTTTTTATAATGTATTTATCCCTTTTTGTTATTTTTATTTTACATACTTTATTAATCCCTGAGCGAGTTTACACACTGTTATGAGGGACATGCTTCTCACACACATAGGCCTGAAATACCAACATGTACAAACAGGACCTGTGGAAATGCATTAGTGGAGAGATTTCAGAGGTGCTATGCAGGGAGCACACCAGAGCTATTGCCGGTGCGGTACCTTGCTCAAGGGCAACCTCGGCAGTGCTCGGGATTTGCTTTGGCAACTCTCCAGCTATCAGACCAACTTCCATATTGTGGTCCGCATCAGGACTTGAAGCGGCGACCCTCCGGCTCCCAACTCAAGTCCCTAAAGACACTCATTACATCATCCAACCAACAGTGTAACAACAAAGAATATTTCGTGTCATGATATAAGACTATTTATTAATTGGTGTAATCAACTAAGGATTTTATTCATAGTTTTGTTGTCCACAAATACAGAACCAACACAACAAACATTCATCTCTGTCTTTAAAAGAGTATTATCTCAAAAATTCTGCTGTGAAAGCTACCAGTGAAAACAGTTTCTAGTTTAAACATCATCATTATTTTGACCGTTATTTTGACTTCCTAAACTTGTAGTTGTGTTTAAGTTTAGAGGCCACAGAGAAAGACAAGCAGCAGAATCAGGTTTCACAACCTAGCCTCCTCCAGTCGACCTTCTTTAGACTTTTAAAGCTGCTGGAGTGAACCCCCGGTGGTCGATATGAGTGTTTTGGTCTAAAACAGCTTTGTCCAGTTTATTGCTGACGTTTTTGCTCGTCCACTGTTCCTCAAGATGTGTGTATTTGGGTGCGTGCTTGTTGTGTGTTATGTGTGAGTGGGTGGGATTGTCCGGCCTAGACAGCTGAGGGGTCTTTCAGAGGCCACAGTGGCCTTGTTTATCTGAGAAGGTTGGCCCTTATCGTGCCTGAGGGGAAAAAATCAATAGGCCTTGGGTCCTTTGGAGGCGAGCTTGGTTTACGATGCCGCTGTGGCCATCTTTAAAGTCTCTCAACCCGACTCGGCATTTATCTCAGTCTCACACAAGATGGACACCACCGCCAAGCACACGAAATTACAGGAGAGCCGCTTACAGTCACCGCAGTCACTCTACCTTCTATAAGTGGAGCTTTTAATTATCTGCCAAGGTCTAGCCCTGTTTGTTAAAGTGTTTTTTTTTTTTTTTTACCTCGGAGGGAAAGGTAGATGCCCTTTGAGTTAATTCTGGCAAACTGTAAAAGGTTAGTTATCCGGGGGAACCATGTCGACACACCCGGTGGTGAGATGACCGAGCTCAGCAGGTGTCAGAGTTCAAGCTGACCCCTCCTGAAGACTGGACTCCTCATGAGGGAAATGTTTGTTTGTGTGCCCCTCTGTATAGGGGGACAAGGTTGTGATACCTTTCCCTGATATTTTGGCTGATTACTATTCTTTCTACATCGTTAGTGTTGCTGAAAAATCACAGAAGAAGAGCTGCTAGGTGTAAGAGGAAAATATAGTAATTTATACTTAAGGTGTGTACAAGGTCAAGGCCCACTGGCTCAGAATGTCTCCTTTCTTTCCTTCTTCTTTTTTTTTTTAACCTATACTGTATGTGGCATTAGTCTTTTGTATATTGTAATAAAAGGCAAGTGTATGTTAAATACAACAGCGGAGGAGCTGCATAAAGGCTGCCTCTATGCTGTATTCAAAAGGCTGCTACAGTGCTGCTGTGAATGACCCTGGAATATTTAGATGTGATTGAAGGTAATTAATCACATCTTCTGTCTCTTCATATATTCATGTGTTTGCTGCGCATGCCTACCTTCCTGTATGTTTAAACCTCTGTGTGTTTGCCTGTGTGGGCCTGTCTTAAAAAGAAAAAGATAGGTCAACCATTTCAGGATCCGTGCAGCCCTTTTCTCCCTCCTTTCACTCCCTCCTGAGTGAATGCCCTTTGTTGAGCTGTGCCCTGAGATGCTCCCGCCATCTTAGCTCCTTCGGCCATGACCCACGCTCCTCAGCCCTCCCTCCTGCTCGCCCCCTCCCCTTCTTAATTCCCTCTCTCTTCGCAGTGAATTGCCGACTTAGAGAAGGGGATCAATAAAAGCACACTGCATCTTGATTTGACTGGCAGCAGGGCCTCAGCCAGAGCTGCTTCAGTCTGAGTGTGTGTGTGTGTGTGTGTGTGTGTAGTGTGTATGTGTGTCTTGTACATAAGGCAGGGGTCCTTAAAAAACGGTTTATTTGAAATGCAGGTTTGCTGTTAGTGGTTTTCTTTAGATCGAGCTTGTACAATTTCCACAGCGTTTCTATAATTCATAAAATAAAGATGTATTACTGTCCTCTTCCTTCAGGTCTGAACTCAAGAAGTCCCCTCAGTGAGACCAAGAGCACCTCCTCGTCCCTCTCTGCCCTCAGTGACTCTCTCAACAGCTCGGAGGGCGGAGACCTCACCCACGGTAATGAAGAACTTAGAGGCCTGCTTGCCCCGCCCTCCTCTGCAGGCAGCCAGTCCAGCTCTGGAAGCCACTCGGGATCAGGAACTGAGGACAAGTCTGACAAAGGCAAGGAACTCTGTGAAATGTTACAACCAAAAACTTTGTTGTTCAAAGTCTCTAAAAACATGGCATCTAAAGGGACAATATACAATATACATTTCTCTGTAGTACATTTCTCCCAGTTAGCTGAGCAGTTTTCATTCAAAAGTCACAGAAAAACTCACTGTCATCAAACTCTGATACAAATCCTGAATTGGTACATGCAAGTTTGTAATATTACCTTTAACCAGCCGACCCGGGCCTTCCTCAAAGAATTTAGAGCCTCAAACAAAAACAAACTGTTCTAGCTTCAAAGTTTTCATGGCCGTCAAGTCTGTGTAAAGTACAGTAACCCCTGTTCTTTACGTATCAGTCCTAATTACATTACACTGCTTGTTAGCTTGCCTTTTTATTCTTGTGTATTATCTTAACAGAGCAAAAGCATTTAACACATAATGATTAGCTTATTTACTATTCTTAATCAGGCCTACACATCCTGTGAATAAAGGCTAATGTCTTTTATGACTCTCGAGGAGCTTTCTTAAGTCTGAGAAATATCCTGTAAGGAGTGATGATGAGGTTTCACTACTGGACAATTAGGAGACGTTGTTTTTAGATCCTCAAATCGTTTGTATCGACATCATTTTTAACTTTTATTTTTATTTTTATTTTTTGAAATCCATCCCTTGTGAGTCCTAGAACTTCATGGAAATCCAAATGAGTTCCTGGAGCTGGGATCGTGCTTAAACGTTTTAAATGTGTGTATGCATTGTTTCGCTTATCTCAGATAACTCTTGAGATTTCAGTCATGCTGAGCCTGATGAGTACAATCACACTCTGTGACAAAATGATCAAGTATGAACTCATCAAAACAGACTCGTTGTGAACTCACCCTTTCTACGTTTCGCAGGCTTCGAGTGTGTCTTCTGCAACTTTGTGTGCAAGACGCGTAGCATGTACGAGCGGCACCTCCAGATCCACCTCATCACGCGAATGTTCGAGTGCGACGTCTGTCACAAGTTCCTTAAGACGCCTGAGCAGCTGCTGGAGCACAAGAAGTGCCACACCGTCCCTTCCGGAGGGCTCAAGTAAGGAAAGCAAGTACAGACAGAGGTTCCTAACTCCGCCCATCCTCCCCCTCCCTCATCCCTAAACCTATCAGTCCATGACAAAAACACAAAGTATACAGATATTTGTAGAATAACTCGAGGGGTGTGCAATAAACAACATATTTGAACTTTGATTTTATCGATTGGATTCAAAGACAGAAGTGTGCAGCTGGAAACTATTCGTGCATACTATTGTTCAGTGTGATGATAATAATGTCTAGCCATCTAATTAGGTTCAGACACAATGGCAAAATACAGTTCAGCGTATTTATCATAAAATGATGAATGTAAATGAACTTAGAGGACACAGAACCATGCATCATATCATGTATAAAAAGCTGATTGGCATAGTCATAGATCAGATTCTAACATTCAGAAAGATGGCTCTTGTAAACGCTCATGAACAAGACAGAAGCACAGACACTTGATCTGTTTGAAGATAATTCTAGTCGTGTGTCCCTAATCAGTTAACCTCACTTTAATGTCTATTATCTGCAGCCAGCAAATAAAACGACACAAGCTGCAGTTTTGCTCGACAGCCTCGCTTGGCAGGTCTAACTTATTAGACAGTGGTCTTCGGGTCTGCAGTGGCTGCTATGAACAGAAGGGAGATGGAAATGGGCTTCCCCTCAGGGTCTGTTGTTCCACTGCCCACAGCTAACAGCCATGCCAAAGAAAAATATCTGATGGAACCTGCATTCCAGAAAGCTCCTTTTATTCTCCCTCCCCCTCCCCACATGCAGACAGACCCACCGGGCTGGGTATTATATAAAATCTGTTGGCACACTCCTAGAAGATAATCATTTAGAAGGAAGTGTACACATGCAATAAATGACAGATACATAATAGATACCTAAATTAGAGCATGCCTTTCAGTGTTACTCACCATTCAAACTAAAACACAGCATGCATTCTGTGGAAAGAGATGAAAGCTTTGAATTTCAGTCTCCAAACATAACTCTCGCTGTAGTTTTCATCCCAAACATTTCAAACCCCACATTTAGAAACATTCAAATCATCACGAGGCAGCCATGTTTTTTTAATATTCACTGTTAATGTAGCTCTAGCCTCCTCCCATGCTTCCCTCTCCATCACCATACTCCAGTCCCACAGGAGCCTTTGTTGTACTGTGACTCGTTTATGTCTCATTTCAGGCCTGTCAGGCTCATATAAAGCACATCTGTTGATCTCAGCATCCTCACCACTATCTGATGATGTTAGTTTTTGAGTTTAGCTTGCTCATGATAATGTTATTTTGCATAAATTAAGCTTAAGAGTGGCAGGTGACAGTATTTGAGATGAAATAACCTATAAAATATATTTTTTCCCACATTTAAAGGAGAATTGTGAGAAATGTAAAATTAGCATTTTGATTCATCTGAAGTAACACACAAAGCCATTTCCTGTTTTTGAGTTGTTCTCATGACTCCAGCCTGTGCATGTGCAGAACCATCCAGTATCATTATTATCGATTATCGCCCTCATCTTGTCATAAAACAAAGATCTGTACTCTGCATCTTATTTCTGTGCCGCCATCAGTGGAGTTAGGATTGTTTAAATGTCTGCAATGAAAGCATTACACTGAACGTAAAGCTAGGAGCTCCAAACACAGTTACATGGACTTATATTAAATACAACATGTGTGGCTAAGAGCGAAAACACAACAAGACCCATTGTAGCTTCATGCAGCATCTTTGAATACTAACTTGAGGATTTGCTGCTAGGTGTTTTTATAGATTCTTCTGTCTGGTGTTACTGATTTTGAAGCCAGATTGAATTCTTAAAGCTAGCATGTAACAGACTGTAGACGTGAGCTCCTTTTGATATTCTTACAGTTAAATCTGTATTAACTTCTTCTGGTGTACTGTTTATGTCTGCACATGTGGGTCTTATTTCAATTCTTCAATGTTTTCATAGACCTTTAATTTGTGTAAACCACATTTCCTTTGAATTCCAAAGCAGGCTGAATTTAGTCCAACAGGACATGAATGAGTTAACGGACCTAAAGAACAAACACTGTTTAGATAAACTCCTCTATTGCCTGCATTTTCTGACTTCAGGGTCCCTGTAAAGATTTTTTTTTCCTCGACCAGTACACACACGTGTATACACTTGAGCAATGTGAAGTGTATTTCTATATATGTAGGAGTGTGTAGAAAGGCAGAGAGGGCCTTGACCATTTCGAGGTTTTTCTGAGGTGATTCTGTTCTGCAGGGTTTGTGAAGCGCTTTGGGGCCCAGAGCAGATGAAAGGTGCTATTTAAATGTAAGTGCCACTCCATTCCTTCATTTCCCTTCATGTCCTACTGCTCCAATCTTTTCTCCAGCCTGTCACCCACCTCCTCCTCCGCCTCCCCCACATATATACCTGATCACCTCAATTCTCCCACCATTAAAGTGCCACACATACCACCATGAGCACACACACCTGTACATCAACCAACCTTTTCTTTACCTGCTCTTCTCCTCTTCATCATTTTGTGTTATTCAATTTCAAGGTGTGTCATGTGGTTTTGAAGGTACACTTCCTCTTCAACTCTCTTTTGCTTCTTTGTGTGTTGTGCCCTCCTTCCCTGCATCCCTTTTTTTGTTGCATTACCCAGGTGCCCTTTCTGCATCTACTCCACCAATCGTCCAGCGGCCATGGAGTGCCACCTTAAGACGCACTGCAAGATGGAGTACCGCTGCCGCATCTGCCAGGGACTGTGGCCTGACCAGGCCTCATTGGAGGCCCACATGCGGGGGCACCGCCTGGGCAACCACTACAAGTGTGAGCAGTGTGGCTACTTGTCCAAGACGGCCAACAAGCTGATCGAGCATGTGCGCGTGCACACAGGCGAGCGGCCCTTCCACTGCGACCGCTGTTCTTATAGCTGCAAGCGCAAGGACAACCTCAACTTGCACAAGAAGCTGAAGCACGCGCCACGCCAGACTTTCAGCTGCCAAGAGTGCCCTTTCACCACCACACACCCCTTCGTCTTCAGCCGCCACCTCAAAAAACACCAGAGCGGAGTAACGGGGGGACTGGGTAGAGGAGAAGAAGAGGAGGAGGAGGAGGAGGAGGAGGAAGAAGAGGCGGCGGTGGAGGAGGAGCTGCCTCTGCAGGGAGTGTCACCAGGGGGGTCGACGATGCGAAAAAGCCAGGAGAACTTCCTTTTATTTGGGGGAGGGGGAAGCAGTGGAGGGAGTGGGAGTAACAGCCCCCTCACGAGTCTAACAGCGTCTCAGGCACTGCAGTCGGTCGCTCTGTCACTCACTCTCGGTAAGTCCTCTCAGCTGAATGCCAGCAGCCCTCTGCGCCGCCTGGGCAGCACCAACTGTAACAACTCTACCAGAAACCTGAGCGGCCTGAGCGGCCTGAGCGGCGGCAGCCCTCCTCTCTTCCTTTCCTCCTCCCGCCATGTGTTCGAGCAGTACAGGAACTGCGAGCGAGCACACCTGATCCCCCTCACCACCCTGTTCACCCACAACAGCCGCTTCACATTCCACTCGCACCTCCACTCCAGATGGCGGCCCGCCACATCTCCTCTTCTCTTCTGCTCCAATCCGGCTTCCCCCTCCAGGTCTCCCCCCTCACCCACCTCCCACAAACACTCCTTCCTGGCCTACCTGGGACTGATGGAGAGGGCCAAGACTGTTTGACCTCACCCTCCTCCTCCTCCTCTCCTCCTCTCCTCCTCATCCGCCTCACCTCGCTGTTTCTCTCAACTCCTCAGACAGTGGTGTGAATGACACTTGACCACTGCAGAGGGAGCCACATCTTTTCCAATCAGACCAGCAGAATAAGCTGGAGCAGACAAACATATTGAAGAAATGATAAAAAAAAAAAAAACATTTATAAGAGAAAAAGGCTGTACATGCTAAAAATGCATTTATATCAAAAGCTGCTTTTCTTATCAGTTCTATCAATTGAATTATTACTACTTCAACTACTACTCTCTATTCCCTTTTCTCTCTGTTTTTTAAATGTCTGAATGACCTGGACCCAGTTGCATTATCTGAGGAAACTAATGTATCTCAGTTTTATAGATATTTTTCTTTAGTCATTTGACAAGATATAACATTGAAAAAGATGAAACAAAACTTGCAAGTGCTATATTTTAGTGCATTTCTGTCTATTGCTATTATGCATTGAAATAGCATGCCCGTTTCTGTGTTTCAACTAGCTTTGACGTCATTAGAAAGCTAAAATTTGAGATATCCTAAAGTGTTAGCGGTGCAACGTGGACAGAACCAATGAAACGGAACGCTTTTCATTGAAAACGGCACGTTTCCAAAGCAACGCCTCAAACCACGCACTTACTTATTTATCAGTCTTGTACATAGTTTTGTAGCCCTTCCCCTTCCCATCTTTTTTTTATTTCTGTTGGTTTTTTTTTTTTGTATAATGGTGGAACCATATTATGCATTGCCGCTGCCTGATATCACCTCTGCCTCAGAATAATTGTCATTATTCGCTAATTTTTAATTATTATTTTTTTTCAGAAGATAAGCTGTATTCATGTATGTAAACGGAAACAAATAATCAGACCAATCATGACGAGAAACTCTTACCATTTGATTTGAAGATAAATGTTAAAATCATGTTGATGAATTTGCACTTACAGGTGAATAAGCAGAGAAATAAGGAAGAGGAGACTCAGTGTTTCTGAGACCAGGTTGATATCAGTGCAGCTTTGTGCAGAACTATATATCACGCACCTATACTTTGAAGAGATATATGAGATAACTGTTTTGTGGAGGTGACCAGCTCTAGGTTAGCAAGCGAGCTACCTGCAGCTTGTGTCATCACAGGCCGATTCAATGGTGCTTTTTGGAGCTTTTTGTAATTTTTGTGTACAAAAAAAAGAAAAAAAAACTGTTCCAAAATGACTTGAATGAATGTATTTTTGTTTATGTACATGAAAATGAAGCGATACAGAAGTGGGAACAGGGACGTCTTCTGTGCTGGAAAAGACGGGAAAGTTAGCGTGTTTGGTGGCCTTCTGTCTTTTTTCTTTGATTTGTTTGTTTCACCTTTTTTTACTTTTTTACTGAGCCTTTTACATCATAATAAAACATTTTCTACTAACATTCATAAAGAACCCATAGTGATTAAAAAAAAAAAAAAGCTCCTGTAGGTGCAATGATGAAGCCAAGCCATTCACTTGTACAGCATTGTGTTTGATGGTAGTGGCTTCAGTTAGGCCGGCAGACATGGTACTGCTTTCCCCCCCCCCTCCCTCTCTCTCTCCCTCCCTCTCTCCTCCTGTCAACCTTTTGAGTTTTAATTGCACTTAATGTAGTTACACTTCAAGCCAAAAGCACTTAAACCTTTAATTTTCCTGTATTTTTTTGAAAGTGCAAACTTAGATCCACCAAGTTACTGTAATGTGAAGTGGACAGCAGTTGCTGGAAATGACTCAATCAACACCCCTCATTTTCACATGTAGGCATTTCTTGCAGTGCAGAAAGGTCTGCCTCTGTGAAATCGGAGAAAGTAAATGAATACAAATTGCATGAATTAGACAGTAGAGGTCAAGCTCTCCCTGGGAACTAAAGGTCCCAGGCTAAATTGCGATGAGCCAATTTTGCACATTGCTGCACTTTTTGATTAAGAGAATATGTATTTATCCGTTTAAAAAAAAAAAACTCAAAAAGAAGTATATTTGCGCGATAGGGCAGCATACTGCAAGTGTTTTATTTGAAAAAAGCTTTACCCATGACTTGTTTTACTAAGTGGTCTTCAAGCCAAAATCCCTTATTTGTAAAGGGATTGTTTTTTTTATTTTCCTTGTTTTCATTTTGTCTATTTTTCTCATGCATTATCTTATAAAGAATCATTGTTGCTTTTTTTTATTTTTCTACTGAAATCATGTCAAAAAAAAAAAAAAGTTGATTGGAAAGAGAACATTGTCAATTGTCAAGACCAAAATGTCAGCGAGATGTGATGTTAGGATTGAATCCGTCACGTCGTGCTCTAGAGCGATTGTCCCCCTTTACACTGCTGTTTGTTTGTTCTTTTTTCACTCTGTTGATGTCTGGCATGCTGTCTCTGGAGTGAAACGAGCATCCCTCCATCACACACACACACACACGCACACACATACACACACACACACACACACTCTACTATCTACGTTATCTTTTATACTCTAGTGCCACTTGGTGGAAGGAAACCACCCGAGACTTCTGGGAATGAGTCAAACTTAATTGTCAGGGTCACACAAAAAAAGATAAAGAGATAAAAAAGATGAGTGTGTCCACTCTTGACACCTTTTTAATATGTCTGCCTTTTATTAATCATGAATGGCTGCACTTCTTTATGTCCCCTCTTAGTTTGAGTGTAATGTTTAAAAAGGTAACAGGGCTCTATCCTTTTGAAAACCAATATTCTTTAGCACTTATTCTGTTTATTCTTGCCCATTTGTATGCAGCACAGTGACCTTTTTTTTTTTTTTTTTAAAGCTTGACTACCTTCAGCACTTCAAAGTATGCATGACATGGCCCTCTCTCTCTTGGACACTTAATTGTGTTGGAAACTAACTCCCTTGGTTGCATTTAGTTAGCATCATACTGATCTGTCTACAATCAGTGAGCTTTATGTTTGGCTGTGTTTTATGATCAGAAAAAGGCTCATCTATCTTCTCTTTTGGCACTCGGTAAAGATTGGTATGTGCTGTACAAAGCTTTTTTTTATTACTCCATTGTTAAGGCTGTACAGGGTTGTGATGATAACTGGTAAATAGATCATTTGTACTTTTTTTTTTTTGGTTTTGTATTTGTTTTTCTTTTTTTTTTTTGGCATTATTTTATGTTCAAACTTGCCAGATCTAAATGTAACAGGATTTGAAAGTAAAGCTTACATCAGATATTACGTCACTTGTTCTGTCTTTTCTCTGTTTTCTCTTTTGGATGCAGAATATCACATTTCTGAAATGACCTCAGCCAGCAGTTTACAGTCACTTTGGTAAACATATCACTACAGTTTCATCTCCTCTAAAGAAAACATAGAACGTGTTTAATGTAAGTGCTACATGTGACATATTGTTGTTATATTGTATACTGTGAGATACTCAGGGTCTCAAATCCTGTAATACCCATAAACCCCATCTCATTTTTTAGGATCTAGGAGATTAGACTAATTTTCAATTAATCCAATATAACTGGTTTTTAAACTTAAATATATAAAATAAGCATTACCATATTTTATGTCCAACGTTTTTCCTTCAATGAATGTGAAAACCCTATTTTGGTCAAGTCCTATCATAAGATTTTGCATAGAGACACATTCACCATTACATAGTTGTTTAGATCGACCTGCATCTAGTGAAATTGTTTTTTAAAAGCCATCATGAAGCACATATTAATACATAGACTGCATATTTATTGTCTTCCTTCAATTACTTCTCAAGAACGACTATTGTGTTGTACATGAACTACAGTCTAAACATGCTCATCATGGATTTATAAGGTTGTATTTCACACATTACTAAGCATATTAAGATCACAATTCATGTACAATAACTGCCTTACTTAGTAGCAATGAGTTTTAATTATGTTAGTTAAGGAAAACTAAGGTTTATGGTGTGATAATTGTAGAATCAAGTGATTGAAAATAAGGCATAAAGAAGTGCTTATAATGACTAATAAAGAGCCAATGGGCTTAAAACATAAATGCTACACAATTAATGTGTAAACGAATGGAAATAAACTTAACCTCAAACTAAAAAACAAACAAAAACTTGGACCCAAACTGTTGAGATCACTAAAGAAAAAATATAAAATTGTTGAAAAATAACAGAAATAGTCAAATTGGTGTGTTCTCTGGTCAAGCATGGCAGAAAAAAGAAATGTGTAGCTCAGCTCTGAATATAGGCTACTCTCAACATCTTCATAGTTGCATGTTTCTGTTTTTACCGATTTCTTTGATTTATATATTCGCACAACATTGAATTAGTTACAAAAAACACTAACACGACGTCATTTCACTGAAAGTCAGTATAGCAGTAATATTGAATCTCACCAGAATTGAACAGTACTCTTGTATGTACAATTACCTTGATTTAGCTGACATAGAAATCAGCTTTAAGGAATGCAACATACACTCAAATCTCCTTAAAGCCCTGGCGCTCCCTTTAAAAATAAGAATCATAGAAATGAATGCAGAGAGAATGCAAACCAATGAGACGGAACACTAAATCATTCAGTGAAGAGATAGCGAGACAGAAGTAAAGGAAGCGTGCTGATCATGTTTGAGGGACATAGCACTCTGTAATTTATAACGCTGGTGTGCCATCATAATAATAAGGAATAGGATCTGTCATGGTGTCTGTGCTGGTGTTTTTATTAGACCGATGGGAGGTCTCTCTCGCTCCCCTCTCTGTGTCGTAGTAATGAAAGTTACAGCACGTTCTCGCCCAGCCAAAGGTTGGCCCTGCCTAATGAAAACAGATGAAGCAGAGATAAAGTGTTTGCCGACATTAAGGGACTCATTTATCACCGTTAGCCCTCGAGCTATAGAACACCTTGGTCTGGAGCTCTCCTTTAACGGGCCTGCCTCACAGCACCCTGGTGGCACCCTGCTCTCAGCCTTCCAGGCACATGAACACCTCCATCTTCACCTCTTTCTCTTTTACACCATGCAGATTGTACTTTTTATAACACATTATATTATCTCCATGTGCATATTTTCTCATCCACCGGGTTCCGCATGCATTAGAATGAGATTATAGCTGTAAAAAGCAAACATTTTTGCAGAAATCTTTATCAAAACTACAGGATTAGGCAGTCCTCCATCACGGCGCCCTCAGCGTTGACCCCATGTGGGTTCAACAGCCATCCGAAGCCGCATCGCTCCCGTTGAAGGGCCGTGTTCTCATCTAGCTGCTCATCTTTTCCTGTGTTATAATGAATCTTTTTCGGCTGTGTTTAAAGCTGCTTAATTAAGTTCAAAGCAGTGCTCGGGGCACTGTGCGCCTGCTCGTCTGACCTCCCCATGAGTGGAAGTGTTGATTAGGAAGTGAAGAGACATGCAGGCACTGCAGGGGATGGCTATCGATTGAAAGGATAGAAAACCTCATTTGGATTTGGTGATTGGAATATCACACTGTTTTTCTTCTTTTGGCATGCAGTTATATCTCTTGTTTCTTGCCTGGTGAAATTGTCAACTAAGTGAGGAATTTGTTCTGTGATAAGACTAAACGCTGGAGTTTTCCCTCATCCCAATAATAGCCCTTCACCCTGGCCTGAGCTGTCTGCACAATGTCGACCTTTCGACACCACCTCGCCAAAGTTGGCTGCTGTCGATCGATAGCGTGTTAGCTTTTTTGTTTGAAGGTTCAGGCTGCCTTGGCTTTATTACAGCTGCTGAGAGTCATGGGGGAGTCGTGCTCGGCTTTGTGAGAGAGGAGCTCCCTCTTGTTTGCCAAAAGTGTAATCCCGCCGTGACCTGCCGTGACCCTGCCCTGAGAGGAAAGCTGCTTAGACAGAAGTGCGTGTCTGTGGGAGCTCCCAGCTGCCTGGCCTCCCTCTCTCTGTCTCTCCTTTTCTCTGTTTTGCTCACAACATTTACCTCACCCCCTCTTTTACAGCTCTATGTACATCTTAAGATCACACAGAATCTCCTCTGCTGCCCCCCCTACTCTAGTCTCTCCTTTTCTTCTCTCCTGGTTACCTCCTCGTTCTTCTCTTTCCCTTTTTCTTTCCATTCTTTTACAGTAAACTACATCAACCCCCCCCAATTCGACCACCATCAAGGTTTCTTCCCTGTGAAGGAGCAAAGGCTTTGCTAATTTGAGACAGACCCCCCCCAAACTCCTCCCTTTTTTTTGCTCCAACAGAGAAAATAAACACACAAAGTCCTGCTATACACAGCCGTCAGTGCAGGCTGCAGAGCAGGACCACTGACACAGAGAGAAAGGAAACTGACCTCTGGAATCGATTTGGCATGGGTTGAAGCCAAGGCTACAACTGTGCAGAACAAGGCTCCGCTGAGACAGCTTGTTGATTCATAAATCTATTCATCTTTGAGAACATTAAGCACAGAAATGAATCAGTGAATATTAATAAAAACAACATGTTTTTCTGTCTTTAATTGTGTTTAAAACTTTTGCACAGGCAGCTGCAGAAACATTTAGTTTTATGAACTATGCCAGACAGGAAAAGAGACATCAACACCTGAACAGCAGAGAGAGAGAGATGATCTGCAGGCTCATATGCTCTGTCACTCACTAGTTTTTGCTCTGGAGTTTTGGTTTGGACATGCATGGTGGGACGTGTATTTACATGCATGTTTGGTGCCCAGCCCAGGGAGCATCACTGCCTGCCCAACCCCCTGCTGCGCCCGCTCCCCATTCTCCGGGGTGAGACATCACTCGGCGGGGGTCAGCAGCAATCTGATTCAGGAAACACTGCAGGGGGTGCTTGGATTTAGGGGGAGAAAGAGAGAAAAAATACCCACAAGTCTCTAGGGTTGGCATATCCGGACTCTGGGGTAGCCTGAATCAGCAGGGGGGGGGAGGGGCAGATCATACCCCCCTGCTGGGTGCTGCCTCAAAATATAAAGCTACTGCGTGGACACTCCAACGAGATGACAAACACGTTCTAGTGAAGAGGGAGGAGGGGGGACAAGGGTAATGGGCAGGGAGGGAAGCTCTGATCTTTGAAATAGATCGGACACAAGGCAGCAGATTCCCCTGTTGTTATATAGACTCTGCTGTTACCATGGCGTTCTGTGACAGTCACCAGCCATAGGTTACTTGGTTTCTATGGGCTACATGGTTACCGCTCTTCATTCACATCCCCTGTGACATTGAGCTTAAACATGTTTCAAACCAGATTGCGCTGCAGTTTACAAGCAAAATCTCTGGAATCAAATACAAGATGTTCATTGTCAAAGTCTTGTTTGAACTATTTTTCGAGCATGTGAGGTGCGATGATTTCAGTGATTCAGGTCTTTTGAGATCTGAAGAGAAGAGATTTACTCTAGGAGAGCTTAACAGAATAGTGCAAGGTCAAGCCCAAACTAATCAGGCTCCTCATTTCCCTGGATGGAGTAATGAAGTAGAAAACTGACCCCTGGCTGACCCTGGGAATCTGTAGCAGGGAAAACCGTCCTGGAGACCAATTAACGTTTTACGGAAATATTGAAACAGAGCGGTCATTTTTGAACAAATAGGATCCAACTCATCTTTAACAAAGCAGCTTCAGAACTGCTTGTATGTACAGGGAAAGATTGGATGTCGAGAAACCTTGTATTTTTCAGGATAACAAGCTCTTTTTAGTCCGTATCCTAAAGATGATTTGAACCAAGGGTTGATTACAACCTGGACGGCTCTCCTAATTATCTCATGCACTTGAGCTTTTAATGATTTCCATGATTCAATTACCCCTAACTGAATTCCTGTCTTCAATCAATTAAAGCCAAAGCCGCACACTCATCCATCTTCCAATCAGGACATCGGGAATCCCTCCATCCATTCTCATTTGAGAGAAGATTGGGTCAAACAAATTAAGAGAGATCACATCCATTCATGTCTTTTCATCCTTATTTTTTTTATTATATTTTAACCTTCTGTCCTCTTTTTACTTTGTTGCTCTCTAAAACAGAAGATTTGTTTGGACTGAGGGCTAAATAGCTTTATAATGTTTTTAAAAACAGGTTTTGAACAGGCTACTTTCTTTCAAGACAACCGATGTGGTGTTAAAATATATTTTTTTAACATTATTAAAAATAGAAACAATGCGGCTCCCCTTCTCCCTGGGCATGTCTCTTGCATAAACAAAAGCTGTGCTTGTGATTATAAAGTGTGAATCCTTGAATAAATGCAGCACTGTCTTTAATCTGAAACAGTATTTTTCTCTGCTTTCTGCAATGGTTATGTGATATGCAAGTGATGGACAGTGGCTCTCTTTATCTCCCAGAAATGCTTTTAAATACAGAAACACACTTTTAAGACATTCATACACAAACACTCATTTTGAACACAAACACACACAGTTTGGCACCACCTGCTGGAACCTTGAGCGACATGTAGTGGAGACATTTAGCTTGAGAGGGAATTAGGAATAAAGTAAAGAATAAAAGGATTGAAGAAAAGGCAACATGAAATATAAATCACATATTGTACCAGTGGGATATTCCAACGTAAAAGGCATTGTTAAAGGTAAATCAGAGGTGTGTTTGACTTATGAATGCAGCCTGCTCAGAAACTTTACCCCTAAATTAGAGGAAACGAAGAAGGAGCACAGAAATGGTTGCCAAGGTGCCCAGATAGTCATTTAACCCTCATTGGCGGAGAGGGAAGCTGAGGGCAGGGCAGCCTTTTCACATGCTGCTCTTTCCATCCCCATTATCTCCCCCTGTCTCATCCCTCCAGCCACCACCACGGCCTCCTTGAAAGGCATTAGCATTCTTTTAAATGTAAATAACAAAATTGTGTTCCTTCTGCGCAGTCGCACAGGATGCAGCTGAAGATTAGGTTTGATGTTGTTATCACCGCGGTGGCAAAATCGTTTAACAGCAGCACAAAAAGCAGAGCCGAGCACTAGGGGCGTTTTGGTCACATTTAACACAGAGGAAGATAAAACACAAAGACAGGCCGACTCCTCTGCAGCGGCCTTGTCTAAGCATCCCACTATGATGGACTGTGCGGCAGAAAAACATGGCCGCAAACTTCAATGTCATCACTCTCAGCAGTGTTCATCATGTTCCTTAGCAGCTTCACATGTCTTTATGCAGAGCGCAGACTCTCAGATAGCTCCTCTCAGAGCCTGTGCATTTCTTTGGGATGGTAGTGAGTGTGCATTCCCTGGCACAATTTTCAATAGAGCTCCCCCTGGAGTGGCTGGGGAGCGGCTATCACAACAATTACACTGACAGCTCTTTTCTAAAGTGCACTTGATTTATTTGATTTAGCTAAGATTAATGGCCCTCCCTGCAAGCAAGCCAGGCTGAGATGTGCAGAGAAACACAGGCTTTCTCCTGCAGAAGCTCAGGTGTGTGTATGCTAACACTGATAATGAAAGTGCATCAGATGCAAACATCCATCTAAACGTGTGTGTACTTACAATAACAAATCATCCTTAGGCCGGTGTTTTATTTGGTTTTCTAGCTATAACTCTGAACTGACACAAACCTTCCAGTTTTACATTTGCCTTTGGACATATGCTGAAAAAGAAGACACTGCTATGGAAGCCCAGGGCGGCCAATATTATAATAGTGTAAAAATAGTGTGCCAAATGTTTGTGTTTTACGTACAACAAAATATTTTTTTTTTTTTTGCTCCTGCTTCTTTTCACGTTTTCCTTGAAAAGCGAAATTCATAGAAAAATGGAAACTTAAAAATTAAAAAATCTGGAAAGATTAAAAAAATAAAATAAAAAAGATTTTACATGACTTACGTGAATCGTTATTATTTACCAATTATATTTCATTTAAATAGGACTAATATGAAAATATAGAGATTGAGGTTGTTTAATGTGTGGGTCAGATGATGTTAGTTTAGTTTGGCATTGTTTTAGCAATGATAGTCTACGTCTGCTGCTGATATAAAGAGAATTGTATAGTTAATATTAAGAAATAATCTTTATTGCGAAAAACTGTTAACTCCATTTTTTATAACAACAGTGAAACATTCATAATGAAATTCAATGTGAACTGAACTATTTTTTAAATTATTCAGTTATAGGGATGGCACTCGTCACTATCAATATCAGTAATATTCTGTCTTGCTACCTTTCATGTTTTGCATTTTTTTTTAATAATCTTACCCGCTGTAATTTGTTTTGTTTTTCCCCCCCGTATTAAACACAGACAAATAAGTTGTATACAGACACACATGTTCCCAGAGCAGGCTGATCGTTGGAGACACCTGCCTCTCTACTACGTGCCAGGAAGTGCTACGTCTGGCTGACCGGCCAGCAGTTACCAGGCCAATGATCCAGTACGGTCCAGTGCGGTTGGCATCAACACCTGCCCATCTGCCCGAGTTGACACGTTTGCTCCCATACCACTTGTCCAGGAGGACGAAATATGCTGTGGTGCCCTGGCAAAGTTCCCCAAAATGTCAACCTGGCGTGACAAACCCATGCCGCCCCCCTTGGCCCTCGCAGGCCTGGTAGTGAGGGGCCCTGCCCTGGATCAGACCAGCAGCCAGGAACATGCCACGCTAACAACAACCGCTGATTGACTACCGGGGCGCTACCACCTTGTCCAGGGTGGACGGAGCTTGTTGGGTCGGGGAGAGATCGACTGTTCTCATTATTGGGCCTAAACCTTTGAAAACATAACTTTTCAACGCTGCTAGAGGGCAGCTCAGCAGAAATGAGACGTCATGCGCAGGGAATGGATTCCGGGAACACTCTTGGACCGTCCGCAAAATGATTCTGATCCATTTCAAAGTGTTATAAATTAAACAAATCCCTGTCTCTTTTTACGAGCCAAAACCAAAGGATGCAGAAGACAAATAACACGCTGGACATATTTTCTGCTGTTTGAGCAGATGGTCTAAGAGATGCAGTTAGGGTCTGATGTTGGCTGACTGTGTCCTGTGGGCCCCTCAGGGCAGCAACTGTGAGTGGTCATTAACACAGGGAGCAGGCCATGCCAGGAGAGAGAGAGGAGTCGAGCGGTAGTTAACAGCCACTATCCAGTCAAATCCTCCTCCTCTGAGCTAAACAGGAACAACTACAGCATTCCTCACTGGCTGCCAAAGCTTTAAAAAGCAACACATTATGTGAAGACCTTAAAAAAAATAAAAAAAAAAGGTATTGTTTTACAAGCTCAATGAAACAGAATGGAGAAAGGTGTGTTTCGACTCCACCGCACCTCATTGTTCATTTTTGCTGATGTTAATGTTAAGGCCAGGGCTGTCTGGCAGTTATCCATACACAGTGAATCACGAGTGTGTGTGTTTGTGCACAGTGTAGCTGCGGACAGGTATGACAGGCTGACCTCCACATGTAACCACAGAGAGTGTGTGGCCCAGTGTTACCTGTCATAACACAGGCTGCCTCCAGCCCCCGAGAACCAGCTCTGACCAGGCCACTGGGCAGCCAGAAATAATAGAGACTGGCAAGAGGGCAATGAGGGGTCACATGGAGGGAAATGGGGAGCTGGGAAAGGAGGGGGACAGTGCGTATAACAAGAGGAGTGGTAGAGGGATGAAGGCAGGAGAGTGAAAGGGAGAAGAACAGAGGAAAGAGAAATGTATTGTAGTGACGGGAGCTGTGAGGATAATGATGTGGGAGCAAGTGGGTCAATCAGGGAGCAAAGAGAGAAAGATTAAAGAGAGGGAAGGTAAGGAAGGAGGCTGCTGTTCTCCCTGCATATTAGAAGAGAGCTGACAATTCTTCATAGGGGCAGTAAGGGAGGAGAAGAAAAAAAGCTTCTGATCTGCTCTCAGTCTCTCTCTTCTAACACCATCAAACCAGAAAAATAAGCCTCAATTTTAAAGGGAGGGACCACCTCGCATCACTTCCCATTTTGTTTTGAAGCCAAGTTTATCTTTGCGAGTGAGACATCGGAGCGCTCTGGAGGTGCAGCCACTCGCCTGCAGAGATGGAACAGCTGAATTCACTTAGGCAGGCTTGGCCAGCAATTAAAGTGCAGGATTAAGAGTGATTGCATTTTGTGTCCTGAGGAGGCGCTGCCTGCCATCTTGAGAGGTCTCATTAACATGGCTGCCGCAGGCTGTGCTGAGCATTGCCACAGGCAGTTAAAAATTAATGGAGACATTATCAGCCGTAATGTCCTGTACCTGGAGTGGAGAAGATTTTATAATCACTATTGTGATGGGCCACAGGCTGCCAGTTGTACGAAAGGGAAGGGTTGGATGAAGATAACCCTTTCTCTGACCAGACCCCTGTGTGCTTTTTTGATCAGCCACCACACGTGGGGGAGTCTGAGCAGCTGGATTTCATTAATTGAGTGCTGGCAGCGCTCTGCTCTGGCGGCAGGGGTGAGTCACACTGGTGGGATTGGCCTCTCTCTCCCTGATATCATCTTCCAACCATAACTACAAATAATTATTCACTCAAATCCATTACCGGAGGTCAATCAAGTTCCCCAATCAGTTCTAAAGTCCAATTACTGGCGCCGAGGCTCTGTTCGCGCCTTCCTGCAGATGAAGGCCGGGGCCCACAGGCTGCTCAGTAAAATTACACACAGCAAACAGAGAGCAGTGTGCATGTGTGGGAGAGACGCTGCCTCCTCAGGTGGGTAATAAAGCAGAGGTACATAGTGGAGTCCCTGGGGCATTCTGACCGAACCATCCAGCAGACTTCACCAGGTTAAATAGAATTAGCCCATGCAATGAGACGCACTCCGAATACCAACTTGTCTCATCACTCTACAGGCTAGAGAGCACGCAGCATGCACATACAGCCTGGTATTAACATCCATCTCAGCAGCTGATATAATAAGACATGTCGCCATAAGGGTCTCCTTATAAAGAGGCTGCACAGTGACCCATCAGAGCAGTATAATGAGTAGGGTGTTACATCTACAACACACACACATACATACTTGGGGCTTTGCTGCAACTCTCCAACCCCATTAGCGTGCAGCTTCTTGTAACATTTTTGCAGCCGTCTTGAAAGCGAGCCCCCAGCCTGGAAGGAAATGCTTCACACACACTCATCTGTCACTATAGAGAGACAGCAGAGCAGCCAGCCGAGTCGGGTGGGCAACAAGGCAGGCAGCGTTCGAGGAGTGTGCGTGTGTGTGTGACAGGGGGGATGGATGGGCTTGTATGTATGAAGAAGATGTGTAGGAAGAAAGCAGGTCTGGTGTTCATGTGTGTGTAAAAAAAAAAAAAAAAAAAAAAGGAAGGGAGGGGTGTGTGGTGGCATGTGCGTGTGTGTGAGGAGCAGAGCAAATATAGCAGGGACAGGGTGAGGCTTTGTGGCTCAGCAGCCCATGACCGGTTGTCACACACACAAACACAGATCCCAAATCAGCCTGGTAGGAGGGCAAGTGTGACATTTCCCCCCAGTGTGCTGCTCTGATCAGACCAGAAAACAACCAAAATACAACAGTGGAACATCCAACAAGAAGAGAAACAAAGATGTCCGTCCCTGCTTGCCTTGTTTACCGACATTCGTAGCAGCCTCATTGTTCAGCTCTCCATCCAGACTTTGAGGATTCCGAGGGGAAAAGTTGAGTGTTTGGACCACAATTGCAACAGTATGAGGGCATCGCTTTGTTTCGTCCCGAGCCACTAAAGCATTCTGTCTACAGACTGCTGACACAAAGAAAGGCTGTCAAACGTAAGCCCCTCGATTTAACATGAAAAATCCTCATCAAAGAGCCCGTCTCTGTCCTCTGCTTACATTCAGCGAAAATGCTAAACACATGTGGACGGTGCCTGTGTTTGGGCTAAAATAGCCAAACACGATCCGGCAGCATTTGAGTTAATCTTCCTTAGTGGAACCGCATGGTGTTGTTTACAGTGGAGACAACTGTGTGTGTATGTATATGCATGTGTGTGTGTGTGTGTGTGTGTGTGTGTGTGTGTGTGTGTGGAGTGTGTCCAGAGCTGGAGGACTCACTGTTCCCTTCTGCAAAGCCAGAGCAGTTACAGTGTGTATGTGTTTGTGTCAGCATGATGGAGGAGAAGGGTGTTACTCAGACCTAATGAATCCATCTGCATTCAAGCAGCATTCTTCCTCTCTTATGCAGGAGCAAACGAGCTGCGACCTGGGAGCCAGTCCAGCGGTTGGGGGGGCTTGGGATCTGTATTTCCAAATGCAAAACTATCAAGTCAAATATTTGATTAGGATAGAACTCAACTCAATCTTTGCCTTAAAATAAAAGCTTTTTTTTTTTTTTTTTGTAAGAGAAGGTTGTGGGTACAAAGCCATACAATCACACTCAACCTTTCTGGTCCTAGCAGTGCTCCCTCACATTTTTCAGAGGGGACTGAGAACAGCCGAGGAGGGTTTGGCACTGTGGGCGACAGCTACGGTACAGCCTGTGCTCCAGGAGAGTGGCAGCTGCTGATGTCCTCACCTCCCAGTGACCTGGCACCCTAGGCAACCTCAATGAAGAATGGATGGAGGGCAGGAGGCGGGGGCGTTATGAGGAGGAGGGTGGTTGGCACTGTGGGCCCAGTCATTAGGATAATGAATACAGAGCCAGGTGGAAGTTGGGAGACCTCTAGTGGCTGAAATAAATATAAAGTCATACCAAGGGGATCGATATTCATCAAGAAACAAAATGCATTATTGAAAATATTAAATATGATCATTACTGGGTGAAGCCTCCAGGAGAAAGTTAGTAAGACTTTATTTATTCTCTTCTTAGTCTCTGTGACTCTCCGTTTGAAAAATAGCACCAAATCACTGTAGTTACTTTAAACCAGAGTCTGGGCTTTAAGAAACAACTTAGAAAAAACATTTTTTTTTTTTAAATGGATTATGTCAAACTTTCAATTATATTATATCAAATTATATTGAACATACAAAAAAAGTTCATGAAGGTAACTTGATTTTCAACTACTTAGCTCGTTAGCCATCAGATGTATACCGTTCTGTATGGTTGAACCAGAGAGGTTATATTTCTCGTTTGTTGAAGAGCTCAAGAGAAGAAAAAAAGGTAAAGAGTAACCACCACAAACAACCTAAACTGCCACAGTTGAGTTGTACTTCTTATGTTGGCTTAAAAAAAACTTCTTCACACTAACCTTCATTGTTTTACACCTCCTGAATTACATTATTTTTTACTCAATTCATTAGATTTTAATTTCATGCTCTAACCAGATCTCTACCAGAAAAGGTCGTAGTTGATGACATTTTTTGTCAGTTTTCCAGCAGGGTTCTGAAAGACAAAATCTACTGGCCCAAATGTTAGGGAGACTTGGTTGAAGGGGTCAAAGGTGGGCGACGAGCAAGCGATGAATATTAGCAAGACATGCTCAGCCTTTGCCCCTACTTATTTGCGGATCAGAGCAACACTGACCTTTCATGTAGTTATTATTTTTGAATACATGATGCAGAGTCATTCTACAACACTCAAAGACTGAGCTGTAGCAACACTTCTGCTAAAGTTGACAATAAAAGTCCTCTGCATGCTAGTATTTTATGTCTATAATAGAAGCTAGCATTATATTGTCAACCAGTTCATATTGATAATATGCTGATTTAATTCAAGATTATAACTCATATATAACATACATATGATATTGCACATTTAGCACCTGCAGAAATCTATCCATCTGATAATCCAATTATCATCCACAAATGTAAAAAGAAAAATGTATTTCAGGCTGTTCTATGTTTGGATTTGCTCCTTACTCTATTTTTAATGATCTTCAGCTGACTATTTGTGCGTTATTGGACCATCTTTTTGCAGTTTTGGGCTTTTTATAGCCTGAAATATCCCCAAAAAATCAAAAGAAAGATGAATAAAATAATGGTAGGATTAATAAAAGTAGCAAATGGTGCTTAATTGCAGCCTTAGTTTGCACTGATATTTTACAGATGACATTATCACAGTGAAGTGAAATTGTATAGAAGCGCATGTCACTAACACTGAGGTGAGCCCTTCCCTGAATAAAGCAGCATGTCTGCTCAACTTAATAAAGCAGCGGGGTTATGAGTGTCGCTTCACTTTGTCTCTGAGTCTCTGGTGTCCAGGAGCGCAGTGCATTATGAAAGTAATTCAGAAAATATTAAAGTGTGTTCTAGCTGAATATGAAGCAAACGCACAGCTGACTCATTCAGGGGGATAGCTAGCAACTGACATTTCTGGCTCCTGAGTGCAGGGGGAAAAAAAATGTCATTACATTTTGACAAATCTCAGGGCTAATATTCGTAGAGCTTACATAAATCATTCCTCCTTCTTTCATATCCCGAGCAAACACGAGGTGAGAGAAAAGCTCTCTGTACTGATCATTTGTCCATTTAAGATTCACATCATTCCTTTAATATAATTTTCCACTCATTAATACAAAATAAAGATTTAAAGACATTTTAAAATCCAGTTGTTTTGAAAAAAAAAAAGTGTTGGTATTGAGAAAATGTCCATTCAGCAACAAGTGATCATAAAAAAATGCCTGTTTTGCTATGCTTGATCTTTTCTTTTACACATATCTTTTTGTATTCCAAAGAGTTTGAAGCTTGATCACTGAACAATGATGATGAGCTGAACATTACAGTACTCATTTTCTTCCACTGATCATACCGCCACCATTTGAAATGTCAATATTTATGTCATGAACAAGAAGTCATGCGACAGGTCGAGTGATGGGTAAAGTGCAAACTTTTCTGTGAAGAAACCAAGAAGGCCCTTACGGTCCTCTGTTTTGTGATAACCTGTTCATGAGAGTCTGTAGTGTTTGGGTCCACGACACCTCCAGAATCTGCTTTAGAAATCAGCCTGTTTGCAGCGAATCATTTCACATCTCACAGCAGTGTCAAAAAAAAAATGTCGTCCAATCTCCGATTATGTGGACGAGTCTTAGAGCAGTTGGTGAGAGCACTCTCGGGTCTCTTCTGATTTGGATAACATCATGCACAAACTGAAGTTCTGTTGTGGGTTGATTTTATTTCAGGCCTTTTAAATTTCAGAAAAACAACGATGCCTCTTTTGTGCAAACCAGAGAGTCAAGGTCATATACTCATATTCTGTCTTTCTTGGCACTATGTGGCCCTTCTCCAAAAGTAAGGTCCCATTAATTACTATGGTGATGATGATGATGATGAGAAGGCCTTGAGAAGCAGATCAGCAGCCAGTCCAGGAGAGATGGCTCCTTTGGTGACTCGCTCCTCAAGGTGGGGTAGAGCGTCTCTGACACTGGGGTGATTTTGGAAATGTTGGAGGACGTTTTCCTGGATCAGACTCCACATCCAAACCCTCTGCTGGGCTCTCCGCCTGCCCTGCAGTTCACCACTGGCTAGCATGGCATCCCGGTATGACTCCATCTTTGTCCAGACCTCTGGGATGCCCTCAAACGTGTGTGAGGAGGCGCGCACCACCTGAGGAAGGAGTTAGCGGGATGGATGTAGTATGCACATGTGAGTTCCAACCTTTTTCTCTTTTTTTAGTAGAAGTTACAACAAAGACTATTCAGCCTGGGGAAGTCAGTCACAAGAGACACAGCGTACTTATGTTTGGAATGGCACAACTTTACAACAACTTGATCAAACTCATGGACAGTTCCCCCTTTAAATGCAAAAGACGACTGTACCCTCCCACTCAGATATAGCCAAGTTTTCTCTAATACTGTGACCACTTGCTTATGGCCATCTGTTGGCGACACTCCTGTACTGTCATAAACGAAAAAGAGTGAATAAAAAAGATTACAGAATGTTGTATGTGCACCCTCTTTTCCCCCTTTATCTCGTCTCCTTGTTTTTTTTTTTTTTAAATTGACCCAAAAAAAGGTTAACATTCCCCAAAATTGTATTTGACTTTAGTTTTTGAAAATGTAACAATTTAAAGTAGTTGTATACAACAGGTAGAGTGTCGAATGGTTTCACATTTTTCTATATTGACTCCAAATTGTCCACAAGTGTCTGAAGATACAGTTGATTCAATTTGTTCAGGCAGGTGTCCGTATTCTTTTTATTGCCGCTCCTTTTACTACTGTAAATATCCCTCTGTAGACATTTTTTAAGTTATTTGTTGTAGTTTTTTAGTTACACGTGCAAGATAACAGTTAACGACCTGACAGATTTAAATTGTGTCCTTAATGTGAGCATTGCTTATTGTGCATTGTTCAGAAACAAGTCAACAAAACAGAGGTTAAGATAAGTGTAAGCATTGTTCTGTGTGAAACACTCAAACTAAAACTAATGAAAAAAGAATCTGACATTGCAAAGACAGAGCAGCGTGTTTTTAGCAAAGACATGATTTTAAGGATGCTGCTTTTCTCTCTACTCTGAGGGTTTTGTTTACTTTAATAAAAGACTATTCTGCAACCACCTCATTCCTGTAGGAAGCTGTCAGGACTCTTTACAAACTGCAAGTGTTCCATAATAACAGCCACACAAGCACACCTGGGGATAAAAGTCACTTGTTAAAGCTTGCTAAAGAATGAAGAGCAAATGATGAAATTCAGGGTAACATTCAAATTCAGAGCAGACACAAGAGTTAAAGTGCCTCCGATTTAGGAAAACAAAAGCAGCATTCATTCACACATGTAGTCTAGGAGCCATGAAACAGCTTGTATAACGGCTAATAATCTGTTTTAATCACTTCATCACACACTTGTGAGTAAAAACGAGAGAACCTCATTGAGTCTGCATTGTTGATGTCAAATAAACCGTGCAACAGTCTCAATAAACAATCCCCCCCACTGCGAAAGTGAGTGAAATTACAAGCTTCATTTGGAGATCATTTCATATCAACTGGCAGTCAACAATGTCTAATGTGAAGGTCTGAAAAATACTGGAGGCCTGTGCTGAACGACCAATTATGAATCCTCTAATTACATCATTACGTTTATCCTTTTACTACAGCTTGAGTCGAGTCTGATGCAAAAACAGGAAATCAAACTTTATAAAGACTCAATGTGCCGCATATAGCAACACAGACGTTATTACACCACCTACCCCTACTGGTGTCTAGCCATGCTGAATGGTTTACTTTTATCTGTCCAGGTTTTAAGATACCATATCTGAATTTGTCCTTTATGAAAACAGCAGCTGAACCTACAATGGGACACAACAACAGTTTCGTATTGTTTACTGTTCTGGTTAGAGGACAAGCGAGAGACACAGATCAAGCTTTTTAAATTCCGGATCCAAAACTTAGTGTACAGAATCTAAGACTTTTGTTTGATCCCTAAGCTGTTATTCTTAAAAGAATGATGTATATGTTTATTTAACGAGCCCTTTTGATGACCAGAGAGTCCGCTTTTAAAACAGCTGAAAAAAAAAAAATGTTACTTACAGGCCACGCCCACTATTGGATGGACAACAAAGCATTTCGAAATTTCAAACTGGGCTATTGAAACTTTTGTGACATAGTTTTTCTTTTACTATCACAACAAACAAAAAACCGTATTGAGCAGATATTTTAGCTTTTACTTTTAGAAAAAGTAGCATAGTATGAGGTCTCGTAGATTACAGAGTAAAGCTTTAATGTCAACCATGTCATTTATGTTTTAATGCCAAGTGAGGATGTGAATGACTGAATGAATTTACAAGGTAAAGAAATCCCAGATGATGATGCAATAGACCAAACAGACTGACACAAAACAGGGCAAGAAGGCAAAGGTAAGAATACGCTCAGAGAGGGGAATAGGAAAAGCAGCTTTTATGTCGAGTGTGCAGGCTTCTTATCAGAGAAACGCATGACACAGCAGCTGAATATTCAGAGCAGCAGGAGCAGGGACTGGGGGATCGGGAGATGGGGGGGGTGGGGGGTGTTTCCTGGCAGCGTGCCCAGTGGGCAGATGCTGCATTGGGCTGGGAAAACAAAGGGACAAGGCCAGGCATGCAGGCAGGCGGCGCTGGGTGAGCTGGGACATGCAGGGAGGGATGAGACACTGCAGCACTGAAGCCATGATGCTATGACATCATCACCACCACCACCATCATCATCACCATCATGGTCCCTCCTGCCTCCCTCTAGGTCAGCTGACCTCTCTGTGGGAAGGCTTGTTGGGTCGATGCAGCAGTTCTACTACTGCTGTGTCTTCCCAGTAGGGTCAGATGTTTTACATGTGTCAATTATCCTTGTTCATTTGTTTAAAGGCCTAAACGTTCTGTTGTTGCTCCCTTCGACATTACACAGTAAAAACACACACTCTCGCCCACCTTAGGGTTCCAGGACTTGGACTGTCTCCTGAGCAGCTTGAGTGCGCTGGTGTATTCAGTCTGGATCCTCCTAGCCGGCACCACAAGGTCCCCATCCGACTTTGTCACCACCACCAAGTCGGCCCTCTCTATGATGCCCCTCTTGATACCCTGGGAAGAGATTTTGGCATAAAGGCAAAGGGGGTGGGGAGGTGGGGGTGGGGGGGTCATTAACTTCTTAAAATGCTGTAAATAAATCTGATGTCTAGACTGCTAATCTGCTGAGAGATATTTGGGCAGAGATGGATGCATGGTGCCGGGCTTGGCTGCCAGTTTACTTGAGGGAAAAAAACAAAACTATAAAATCTGACATTGCAACCTAAAATTGATTTTTCACTTGTGCCAACCTCTGACTGATCAAAAACAATGACGGCAGATCAGCTTATGTCGGATATTTTCACTGAGAAGTGTCCGTCACCTTTAAAACTGTGATTTCACCTCAGGTATCTGTACACCTGACAATAAACTCCAAAAAAAAACAGCTACTAGTTACGCTAGTTCTGTGCAAACGTTTGCTGACATCCGTCCTAACTTTGATCATGTTACTCCAGAAGACAGGTATTGAAAAAAACAGTAGTCACCTTGAATGACATTATGGATTTCCTTTTTTTAATTCCTTGAAATATTTTCGATAATGATAGTATAAAATCAGAATAAAAACAAATATACAACACTGCTTTGGTAGTATTTTGACATTTAAATGCAGAAATGATAGATAGTTTCAACAATCTTAATTAGTAAATGCGTTTTGTCCTCAATCATCAGCTCAGTGTTTCCCCTACGTTTACAGCTTTTGGGGGGGGGGGGTTACTTTTAATGACAACTGTCCTGTTCTATCGGAAAGGTATCATTAAATGACTTCTTTCCCTGATTTCCGACTCTATCCACTATCAAATCTCTACAATAAAGGCACAAAAGCTCAAAAATAAATCTTTAAAAAAAAGCTCCATAAAAACCTTCACCCTAAAACTTGTAAAGCAAACACAGTCATATTAAGTTTCAATAAGTAACGCTCACATGTAACAGAATTCATAGGATGCATGCCAGGCCCAGGACATCAATAGATGGCCATCTAAAGACATTTTAAAAAAGCCAGATTCTGCTTCAATACCCCAAACAGAATCATCTTTATTACCTGTCAGAGGAGACAGGGGAATTATCCAACCTAGCACATTTTATATTCTGGTTCTTGCAGTTCATCACAGTTGACACAAATTGTTGTTGTTTTTGCAGATGATCTTTTTTCCACTGACCTGAAGTTCATCGCCCCCTGCTGGTGGAATCAGCAGCACAAACATATCAACCATGTCAGCCACGGCAAACTCTGATTGTCCAACACCTGGAAACAAAAAAAAGAAAAAAGAAGAGAGATTTCATTATAACAGCTGACCAGAAATATGATAAAGTAGGATGCTAACTCTTCCAGCATCTTAGATAATTGACCAAACTATTCCACCTTAAAGTTAAAGCAAGTTCCATTGAATTCCTTCGCTCGGTCTAAAAAACAGAAGCAAAATAAAAGATAAAGATGTGTAGAAACAAAAAACAGGCTTTGGTCGAGACATTTTCAGAAGTTCCTTTGAATAATCATTAGTGCCCAGGAACTTTAGATTCATCACAGTGAATACATTTTAGCCTCTGAGGTGCAAAGAAGGTGTCTGATGAATATGCTCAGCTAGCAAAATCTCAACACTTTACCGAACAGTGTCTGCAGCACTGAGCAGAAAAACTCTGAGTACTGAGAATCACAGCCTTTAACGGCAGAGACCGTTTGATGCTTTTCTTTCTCAATATTAAAACAAACTTTTGTCAGCACACGTCTTGTTAGGCAGTAGAAGAACAGGAGTGCTTTTTGTGAGGTTATTTGTTAAACAAAACACACACAAAAATGTAGTCAGCATCTCATGCAAACGCTGGTGATGATGATGAACATCAAGAAAAAGTGCACCTCTACTGCAAAACCAGGGTGACAAAAAAAAAAAACAGTCTTATAACAAAAATGCATTACTATATCTGGAGCGTCACTTTGAGTTTTGACTGACAATCCCAGTGTCTTACCTACAGTCTCTACAAGGACTATGTCATATCCCGCACCCTCACACAACACAATGGCCTCATTTGTTGTTCTGGTGACTCCACCAAGCGTTCCTGAGGCAGGAGATGGTCTGACAAAAGCGTCCATGTCCCTGGAGAGTTCAGTCATACGCGTTTTATCACCCATCAGAGACCCTGCAACAGGAGGGATGAGTCAGTGTGTAGCAACAAGAATAATCAGTAGTGCTACCGCTGAGGTACAAACGCCATCGCTACGGCCCAATTAAGGCAGCAAATAATACACAAACAGTACTCATTTAAAAATAGAAAATCTTTGCACGCATCACCTTCCGATTAACCACATGAATCAATTTCACATTGTAAAGAAATGAATAGTTGCTCTTTATCAGTATTGTGTGATGATGATCTGACGCTCTGACCTCCTGTAGTGCAGGACGACGGGTCTACAGCCAGCACTGAAACTTTATGTCCACGTCCTGTCAACATCTTGCCCACCACCTCGATGAAAGAGGACTTCCCTGCTCCTGGAGGTCCCGACAGACCTGAGTAAATATTAAGAGTGATAAAGCATCAACAAACAGGGATTGATCCAATGGATGGCTATGCTCATATCACACATGCAATGTCTAGAACAGGGATGGGGCAACTTTGGTCACAGCAAGGGCCACATTCACTTAACTCTCACTGCCAGAGGGGCCAAATTGTAGGATACAAAAACGATTACAGTCAATTATGTCTCAAATTTAACTCAACATACACCAGTGATCAAATATTATTATGGACATATTTCTGGTTTTCATGATTTCATGGCAGGTTTTGTCATGTTTTGATATATAAAAATTGACCTGAGGGCCACGTTGAGGGTTGACGAGGGCCCCCAGCTGCCCACCCCTGGTCTATAACACACACACACAGTCTAAATAACTCTTCTTTTAAAATGCCAAATGTCATTATTATAACGGTATACTGTTTTTCTAAACGTCTCCATGTTGGCAGGTGTTTTATTTGATCTCGTTTAATTGCATATCATGGTGAAAAATGTTGTTTTTGACAACAGCTAACTCAGATCACACACACCTACTCTGAAGGCCGCCGGCTTCCCTCCGTTACGACCCTCCTGCTCCCTCCTGTAGGCCAGCACCCTCTGCAACAGCACCTGGGCCAGCTCTTTCTTCCTTGGGTGCTGGGTCTCCACCAATGTGATGGACTCAGCCAGAGATGCCCGCTGTCCCCCGATCAGCCCTGCATAAAGTTTATTCAGCAGTCTCTGTTCCGGCGCACTCAGATCCTGTATGGGCTGCCTGAGGGCTGTGCTCACATTCCTCCTGTGCTGACTGCTGTGACCGAGGAGGCTGGATCCGGTGAAGACCCCTCGGCTGAGGCGGCATGTCCTGGTGAATGAGGGGACAGCAAACGAGGAGGGAAGGGAGGCGCAAATGCGGCGAAGGGAGCAGCCAAACCCTCTCATTTTGCAGCCAATTTGGGGCATCTAGGAGACAAGGATAAAGGGTAAGTGTTGATGTGTAGACTCTGTCACACCAAGAAGTTATTACATCTGGGCGGCAGTAGCTTAGTCTGCGAGAGGTGCAAGTCCACTTCCTGAGCACTGCCGAGGTGCCCTTGAGCAAGGCACCTAACCAGCTCAGGAGCGCCCTCTGTGGGCAGCTCCCTCACTCTGAGACCTCTCCATTAGTGCATGTCCATAGGATCCTGTTTCTGCATGTGTGTGTATATTTCAGCCTGTGTTTGTGTAGCATGTTAACTAGACAGAGTGTAAAAACGAATTTCCCCTCGCGGCATCAATAAAGTATACATTATTATTATTATTAAATGGCACAATTACTTCTGAAACCAAAGCTAACATTTAGCTGCATGCAGCTCGTTTTCATATGGGTTACTTTCTGCTTAACATTTAAATAACTAATGCTTCTGTCAGACCAAACGCAGTTGTCAAAATATATCTTGGAAAAGTTTTACAAAAATTGTCCAGTCAGACAAAGATAACAATTCACGCTGACCTCGTACCCGCTACATGGAGGTGTTGCAGGTTACGGATCATCTGTTGGTTCGGCAACGCTCTTCTTGTTTTCCGGTTACGTTATATACGGCCGCGCCCCCCCACAACTAACACTTCCGGTTGAAAAGTTTCAGAATAAAATGGGATTTGAAACCAACAGCTGTGTGTTTTAATGAAGATTACTGATGGTTTATTTTCACAATGTAAGTATTCGTGAGCCATCTGGCGAAATGTAACATGACTGGCTTTACCCACATGTTCCTCAGCAAAAATGTTTATTTTAATATGGCAACTCTTATCGTGGAAAATTAGAAGGAATGATTTCCGGTGAACTTTGTTATCTCACTTGGAAATGTTACAAACACAAATGCAGGTACATGGAAAGTAAATCCAAAGTTCTTTGTATATTTCAATGAGTTTCTGTCTGACATAAAACCCCTAAAAGTCACTTAAAAATTAAAATGCAATGAAACTTCTAAGAAAACGATATATATATAAGAAAATGCCCTAGCTCTTTAAGTTGTTTATTATTTTTATATGCAGTTCAATCAAATGAATATTATCTCAATCATCTGTCCGTATATTTTCCTCACTGTTTTGCTTATGAAACTATCTTTTTTTTTTTTTATATAAATATACTGACAGTATCCGACTTTGGCCAGCAGATGGCAGCAGAGGTTTATTTTTAATTTTCTCTAATATTAAACTAAATAAAATTCATAGGTATTATAAACATAACAATCCGTCTAACCAAGAGAAATCACTGATTATACAAAAGCCACTGGTTCTTTATTGTTTACTACACACCTCCAAAATGTTTGATCAGGCCAAAGGTTATAAAGGATTGCAAGCTACTGAGCCCTTGAGGTGAATAACTGAATAAGTTCATTTCAGACAATAACACATTGTCGCAAATACTGAGTATTGTTATCTTAAAAGTTAGTTTTCATATGTAAATAAATATAGGAATGACACAAAATGCATGCATTAAAGCTGCAATTTTTTCAAATGTGTTTCAGGTTTGATGTCCTGTTACTTTGTGTATTGTCTTGAAAGTATAACGACATTTTATGACATAAAACTTGAAAAACAACTTGTTCAAAATTCTCTTCAAAACCATAATTTTAATTCATTAGAAACAAAAGCATGTAAACGTTCAAAATAGAAGGGATACTCCAAGGGTAGTTATCAAAATGTACTTTTACTTGATGGGCTCAGTAACTAGCAAAGGACATGGAAGGAATTGCAATTATAAGTAAATACTATGCCTGAGTTTAGTAAAAGAAAACTAAGGTTTACTGAAATGTAAGTCTGCCTAGTCTGACTTTGATAAGTTTATTTCAAAGCCCTGACTAGATTCGGTTTTCAAATTCAGTCATTGGCCCCGAGACTATGGTCCACCTGACCTGCTTATCTGTGGAATTTCGGAGAAACATGCCAAATCTTGGAAAGGCAACAGTACTAACCACTGTGAAACCACTGACATCATTCAGTCATATTAAACTTCTGCACATATAAACACGCAGAAAGATATTAAAGTCAGTGATTTCAGATGAACTTGAATATGATGTTTCCATCTTAATGACGGTCTATTTCCATAAACACTCACACCATACTCTCAGTGGATTACATTTTAAAATGTCCCTGACAATACCAGCAGGCATATGTTTTTAGCATGGGTGGCACAAGACACATTCAGAGTTCAAAGAGACAGAGCCGTGCATGTAATGAAACAAATTTATTGAATCTTCCAGTAGAGGCTTTATATTCATGGAATAAAACTGCTTTCTGGGAGTTTTTCTGAGCACAAACATGAGGAGAAAAAAAAAAAAAAAACTAAACAAAGGCAATGTGTGAAAGTGCAGACAAACATAACAGAAAACATGTTCAAAAATACAAAAAGAATGTAGAAAGTAATACAGTTCAATAGCAAAGAGGATTGCTTAAAGCATAAAAGAATTGAATGGCAAATTTTGTATTTAAAAAAAAAAATCATACCGGGCCATCAGTAACTGATACCCTTTGCTCAGTCAACAATTATAATTTGAATGCTCGACTTTTTCCCATAACAGTCATTTTACACGATTTGCTCAGGTGGTGTAATAAGAGAATGATGATGCACAGAAACAGAAGTATTATGTCCTCAATGTGACTCCGTATTTGAGACATATTTAGTTTGCTGCAGAGAATACAACAAGGGAACAACTAAACTGCACTTAAAATCTGCCTCTGCTTCTTTGTGTGTTCAGCTACCAGTCTTTAAATGTGAAACACTACACTAACCAAACTATGCTTTGCAAAACCAGACTGCACAGCACATAATCTAGTGAATATATCTAAACACTATTATTTTTAATAATAACACGAGCGTAACACAAGATGAGCAACATTAAAACATGAACCTTTTATTCTGAATAGTCTGAAATGCCCTTTTTGTGCCATGCCCCCACACTAACCCCAACTCTAAACCCTCAAACTCACCCTAATTGTCTCTGTTCCTAATATCTTACAATCTGTGATGTGGGATTCTGTTGTTATTTAACACTTTATATTGTTTTACTTTATAAGCCTACAAACTGTCTGAGGATATGATATAACTGTTTAAGTATCTGGAGATGATTAAAACATTTTGTTATACTGGTCAAACTCCGCCTCCCTGCTAACTTTTCATACTTCGTAAGTACATTTCATGCCAGCCTCAGTGAAGTGACAGCGGCATAATTTAGGTGACCTGGAATGTCCCATATCTTTTGGAACTGCGTACAATATCTGTATTTCAGAGGGAATATTCCGATGCAAACTAGTTATGAGTCAGAGTAATAGAACGATGAATATGGAGATGTTGTGGGAGCAAGATCAGGGAGGATACTTGCATCATGATGAGTGTGATGGTCTAATTATTACAGTTGGTCACAAAGATCAAGTATCTTCCAGTTGCATCCCGCTCTCTCTGCTTACTCCTCTCCCAGACTGTAAATGTGCCCAATTCAGACATCCTTCAAGTAGAGAACTAACCAACTCATTTAACAACCCGCCCAGCCCTACTGGTCCCAGATCAGCTTGTGTTCCAGTCAAAACCATGTTCAGTTATCAGGGAAAGAAGAGCAGATTGACTGAACCACAGGCTGATCTGGGACCGTTTTCTTGCTACTTTGACCAAAATGCCGGGGTGTGGACAGCCATAGGGCTGAGGACAGTGAAGCCTAGGAGACGGAGGATATAGGGTTGTGGGGGGAGCCCATCTGGGTTAGCACTTTATCCAACCACTGTAGGGGACCATGCAGGTGGATCTCGATCCAGCAGGGTGTGCTGGTCACATCCTGGCGGTGGTACTCTGCTCCCCAGCCCTGCAACACACACACACACACAAACACATCATAATGAAATATGCAGCAAGATTATTTCAATTTTGTAAATAATATTCGGGCAGTCCAGTCATGGTTTCTGATTGAGTCAATATAGATATTTTACTTCATTGTTTATACTAATATCCAATTCAGAACAAAACAAGCATATCTAATGGGTTCATTTTTGTTCTTACAGGTTTTAATCAAGAATGAAACACAACTTTTAAAAAAAAGATGATGATTTCAGATTTTTGTGCTCAACATTTTTTAATCAACTTTTCTCGTGTTCAAAATAAAAACAGCATTCAAATAATAATTAATTTTCCATACTCATTTTAAAAAAACCGAATTGCTAATAATTATAAGCCCTAAAAAATTGACACGCTGATTCTAGTTATCAAAAAATACTCTAAACTGTAGTAAATATTCTACAGTCCAAATAAATATATATATTTGTTAATTTATTTATTTTAAATCGAATCAACCTACCTTAACAAAGCTCATGCGGATGGTACACATCTTGGTGAGCTCGTAAACAGCCTCAAAGCCGTGGTTGACCGACTGGGCCAGAAGCTCAGCAAACTCCTGGTTGTTGAAAATCTTCAGGCTGCAGCCGCTAGGAATCTTACACACAGTTGTGGGATGGAAGCCATGATGGTAGTTACAGTTACGACTCTGGACGAAAATACTGCTGTCACTCAGACACTCTGCATACACCTCCCCACCAACGTAATACAGATGGACACCTGAAGGGAAGCAGGAGAGAAGGAAGCTCTGGTCACCTTCAGAGGCTGAGTATGCTCTCCTCACACTAAAAAGGTCCCAAAACATCAATGTGGTCAAATTAAATCAATGCATGTTTAGTCTTTGTGTTGTTATTGTTCTGTTTAAACAACTATTGACAACATGAATTGATTTAGTCTCGTCTGCTGACAGTCACTGGCGTCATTATCAGACTTTCCATACTGCACCTTTGCCGATGTGCCGCCGGGTGTTCTCGATGGTGGAGTTGCGGTTGACGTTGGAGAGCAGGCCGAGGCAGAATCGGTTGCGGTTATTGGAGGGATCTGTGAAGCCATCGACGAGCACGCTGGTGGAAGACGCCTGGAACGCCTCTCCGACACGATTGTTGAGCTCATAGTAAACAATAGAGCACCAGTGCTTGGGTTCCTCATAGGCCACAGGCTGCACGTCTGCTCAGGAAGCACATTAACAGGTCAAAGGAGTGAGCTGATTACAATGTCCATTCACAGACTCCGGTGCAGAGCTACAAGTAGCCAATGATGCTCACTACAGTTTACTAATCTGAGCCGTAATTTCTTTCAATTTGTTCCTGTATCCCCTAACAGTGATCTGAGTTAAAATATCTGACCCGCTGGCTACAGTTGTGTACATTTATAGTGACTAAAATCAATGCAGAAGCATCCTAAAGAATGCCTGATGTCGGTGGTCTGTTTGCCAGCTTTTATTGAGCAGGCTAGCAGTCAATAGGAGCTGCCTGGCCGTGCTCTCTGTGCCCTGATCTGAAAGCAAACTAGTGCCAGCTGGCCTCACCCTCTCTGCGAGAGGAATAAATCATGTTTATCTAAGCACATACTTTTCCCAAACTTCCTCTGTAGCGTGGCACTGGCTAGCAGGTGTGTTTTGTCTGTCCCCCTCCCAGAGCTGGCCTACAATAGAAACCCGCTCCTCTGTACAGGATGCAGCTTGTGGAAAAGAAAAAAGAAAAAATCCTATACTCCCACTTCCAGAAAACATTTCAACAGCTCTTCCCGCCACCGCTGTCACCATGTGTGGGCAGGATTTTTTTTTTTGGTCTTGAGAGCAGGATCCTAAAAAAACATTTTGTAGGTCAAGTGTGGAAAACTAAAGTTTGTGCATCTGTTCTCCCAGAATAATGCAAGTGCAAACACCTGATGTGTCACTGCAAACATTTAATTTGAAACCATTGCAGATAAGAGGATTAAAAATAGGATGAAAATAGGCTCTTGTTGCATTGGTTGTGGGAACATCATGTTAAATAATTGCTTTGTTCTGAGAACACGGTGACAGTTATACGTGCGACAGAGCAAAAAAAGGAATAAGCAAGACAATCAGTTTTGAACAGGGCATGAACTTAGCCAGTGGGTTGAAACTTGGCAGAGAAAAAAAGTTGAATATTATTATTTTTAAACATTATTTCATATTTTACCTCTTAATAGCTCTAAACATCAGACTGCCCTGCTTATAACTCATAAAAAACCCTTTTGTCATGAGGCTTCACTAATTGACATCCATTTGGAAAAAAAATGTTGTGAGCCACTCCTCGGAGTCACTTTGCCAACGCACAGTGTTCCTGATAATCTCTAATGTACTTATTGTTATTGTAATGTAATAATCAGAATCAGAATCAGAAATACTTTCTTAATCTCAGAGGGTTATAACAATCACAGTATTATATGCACATCAGGTAACAGCTGTTTGAGGAAGTCTGTGTGTAACATTTGTGGATTTGTTTTTGTTTTCTCTTCCAGGACAGTTTTCTGACCAGTTGTTTTTAAACCTTGATTAATTTGTGTTATTTGCATTGCAATTATTTTTGATAAAAAAAATATTGTCCTTTATAGCAGATGGCTACTGGGTCTGATATTTTTCCCTTGTGCAGTCTATTCCATTCATGAATTGAGGTTTTGGATACGTCTCTCTAGCACAACACAGTCAGAACCACAAAGTAGAGATAGCAGCAATTATTGCACCACATTTAAGATCTAAAGTTGGAAGTAATTAGTGAATCCGAACGTTAACGAGTCCTAAGCCATTACCTCTAGCAGAGATGGCATAAGCTCCGGCTTTTATAGACCTAATAAACTGCTTTTGGGCCTGGCTTAATTTGAGCTTCCTATGTGCTGGAACCCACAGACAGAGCCTAAACTAGCAGGTCTTTTCCACACACTGTTCAGGTTTTATCTGACAGGATGCAGCTTATAAGCGGGTTTCTTCCTTTTTTAGTATTTGGAGTTTAACCACATCGCCCCTGGAGATCAAGTTGAGCAGGTGCAGACTAGAGTTTTTGATGATACCACTGTGAACACAAGTACAGGTGGGTGTGTGCCTGTGTGTAAGAACGGTTAACTGCCATGGTTACCTGGCCGGTTGCTGCTCTCTATAGGCAATGTTGGAGCTAATAGGTTGGTGTCCATAGGCTGGGGGCAATCCTGAGTAATGGGCTCCTCTGGAGGCATGTAGGCAGGAGGGGGAGTCTCTGTAACATGAAAGCAGAACAAAGAGCAAATGAGTGAGCTTGTACTGTTCATCATAGAGAAGAGGAGCAAACGTGGAGAGATAAATAAGCGGAGCATCTCACCTGGCATCTGGAATGGACTGCCAGGGTCCGAGCTGGATGGTGAATGAGGAAAGGTGGCGCTGCTGCCACTTCCCGGTGAGTTTGGATAGCTGTTTCCCGGCGAATGTGGGAAATTGGGGGGCATGGTATTGGCCTGAGCAAAGGATTCTGGGAAGGTGGCATTCTGGGGCATGTGCGGCTCATTCTGTTGCAGAGGGTTGCGGAAGCGAGGCAGCATCGTATGCTTGGCGTTGAATTCACTGTTCCTTGGTACCAGAACAGGTGGCAACACTGCAGAGGGGGGAAAAAAAAGTAATAAAATGGTTGGAACAGGAAGAGCTTTAATGCTTCAGCCCTGCCGTTCCTCTAAATCAACCAAAATATGACTCCACATACAAGTCAGACCAAAGGCTGATTGACTAAAGTTAAATGTTCATCCACTTAAAGCTAACGCTATGACTTTAACTAAATATTCAAACTTTTTTTAAAATCTTTCAGTTTTGTGAACGATCGGGTGTTAAAACATCATAAATAATTAAGACTTATCTAAATGTTTTAACTCTCAGAGATTTTCCATACTGCTTAAACTATAGCAACTCCTTTCACATCTGTAAAAGTAGGAGGTTGTGAATGAAAACGTGTAATTAATGACTCATCAGTGTTTGATAAAATGCCTACAAGAATTATTGTAATAATTGTTTTATTCTCACACAATCCACTTTCCTATGTATAAGGGTGAGACTAGTTATTAGCCAAGTGTCTACTTTTTCAGTTCAGTTTCTCTCATATTCCGGCAATCTTCTGATTCTTCCATCTCAATACAGATGCATGTCTCTGCATTTTTCTAAAGTTTGCTTCCAGGCCGTTGGTCTTAGCCAGCAGTATTTGGATCATTAATCTCGGGTTTCTGCTCTGAAAAGGCATTTCGAGCTGAGCCATTCTTGAGGAATTCAACACTTGGGGTAAATATCCTTGCTGATGAGAGGGCTATTCAGGTGCAGTGCACACAAACCACACAGATACACTCAACTTGTGTCTATATATACCTGCGCAGATAAATAAAGCTGGTGCTGAAATTGTAGACGGGGCCTGCGCTGCTCTTAGCGTTGCTGCAGGTAGACACTATGTGCTGCATTGGGCCTATATATCAATGCAGTAGCTTATTTCAAAGGTTCAATGTGGAGCAGGTGCTGGATGAATAGTGAGGGAGATTGACAGGATATGTGTGTAGGCGTGTGGTTGTAGAGTGGAAGAGCAGGGGGGTAGTGTGGACAGACAGGTGCTGTGGGGTTTAATCACCTTAGCCCTCTGTCTTCCACCCGCTGCTAAAACAAAAAGTGTGCGAGGCAGGCAACAACTCTTTCCTCCCATTGTGTGTGGGTGACTGCCTTCCTGTCCCAGGCATCCTCAGAGAAAAAGTGTGCAGTCTCGTGTGTGTGTGTGTGTGTGTGTGTGTGTGTGTGTGTGTAGCCTTTTCTTTGTGACACGCCTGTGAGTGTAGAAAGTGGGTTTACATTTGTGCCTAGAAAAAAAAGGGTAGCAGCACAGAGCATGCCCAAAACAAAGCCCTCATTCTACCCCAGATGGAATTTCCTGCTCTACACACACACACACACACACACACACACACACACACACACACAAACAAACTTGGCCCTTTACACACTTCACACTTCACACACAGCTGTTTCGCTCTTGTCAGCTGACCCTCGTTTTCGGTTTAGTAAGAGGCCAAATACTGTTTGATTTGTCTTCCTCCTGCAATGCCTTTGCCGTGAGGGCCTTGAGGCACTTCTTTTTCTGATCACACACAAGTTTTTATTTGATTTTCATTGAATTATCTTGTTTTATCTTGTAGAACTTACTACAGGAGTTGTATTTATTTCTTACGTTATAAAACTTCAAAAATGTGTCTGTGCTTGTAATTTGATTATTTCAATTACAGCCTTTTGTGAAGCACTTTATAACTTAAAGGACGACGTAATATCACTTGATTCTCAAATTCATGATGTAACTGTAAAGGTGTGTAGTGATCTTTTCACCATAATATTTTTTTTTCCAATGAAAGATCCCTTAAAATTAAATTGACATCAGTTTAATACTATGGTATGTGTATTAACCAAAAAGCCACCAAGATCTTCCTGAAATATAATTTCAAGACAGATTTAGAAGTTCTCTCTGTTTAGTAACTTTTTTGGGGGGTGTTTCAGAAACTGTGCTGTAATAAAGGGATATTTGACTTTGTCTCTAATACTAAGCCTGACAACTCAACACAAATACTCATCTGAAAGCTGTTTTATTTCTCCTAAAGTTAAAACTGTAGTACAATGAGTTCAGTATAACTTATTCCGGACAGTGAAATATTAATTCTGACATTGTGGATCATTTGCATCATCAATAAAGTCATTGTTGGCCCTAATAGCAGTTGAGAGTTTCACTCACCTGGACTGTCCACTCGTTTGTAGTGGTAAGGGTTGATACAGACATCCTTCTGCTTGGAGCCAAAGGGGTACTCGCAGCACTCAAGGGCCTTCAGCTCATGGTGGGACTGCAGGTCGGGCCAGCGCCACACTCTGCAGTAAATGACGTGCGGCAGACCTTTCCGATGGGACACCTGCAGCCGTCCGTCGAGGGAGCGTGGGATTGTCACACAGTTACTGGGCTGACCCGGGCAGCTGAGAGCCCTCTCCAGCTCCTCCATGGCTCCCTTCTTCTTTTTCAGTTTTTTTACCAAAGCATCCACCGCTTTTTCTGCCCATTTCTCTTCCTCATCTCCCTGCTTCCAACCCAGCAGTCGTTTGACAGCCGGACTGGTGAAGGAGAAGAGCGAGGTGACGTTCATGTTGGACGATGCGTCCTCCTCCCTTCTCCCTTCTGTCCAAAGCAAAGTGAAAGCAGGGGAGAAGGAAAGTCCAGTCCAACAAATGGGGGGGGGGAAACACTGAGAGTGAGTGTTTGTCCTTTTGGAGTTCAGATAATTCTCAGCAAACAGGATTGTATATCCGATCCTCTTGACAGGCAATAACTAAAAGGAAAGGAGAGATAGGTTAGTCTTAGAAGGCAAAAGTTGTACCATCACTGATTTCTGACACTCCTGCTTGTGTCCTTTCTGTAACAGAGTAGTAGCCAGTATGGAGATCTGTTTCCCCCTATCCTTTAAACATCATGAACAGAACTGATGCTTCATCAGTCGATCACCTTAACGATGCATGTTGAAGCGATGATCTCACCATTATAGCTGTTATGACCGTGTCAGTTATGACTTCTGGGAAACTGGCAGAGGAGTCACAACACATGCCCTCCTATGAGCATCCGCCCCAATCTGATCAGAAATTCTCAAGATAGCTTCCTGTCCGTATGGCTTGTCACATTACAGCCACTCACAAACGTCAGTTACAGCAGTAGGCTTCACATACAGTAAACTGCCAACACAGACTATAGGAATGTTGACTGAATGTTAAACTCTTGACCTTGCAGAAATGCATATTTATATCAAACATGAGTTTGGATGCCAAATGGAAACTCAAATCTACCAGTACCTGAAATCTCCAGCACAGATGCATCTCACAATGTATTCACAATTCTCTTCTGATTCTTTTCTCATTTCATCAATGAACATTTTGCCTTTATTGTGTTAAAAAAAAAACTATTTAAGACACTAGCACCTTCAAATACCTTTTTGCACTGCATTAGATGCATTAGTTTCTCATTATATGTTACACAATGGCAAAAACATACTATAAAACAAACAGAAGTAGCAAATCTTCAAATTTAACAAATCAGAGCAAATGATTGCTAGTATTTCCCTATTAATAACTGAAATAATGACAATAGCCTTTTCAGTAAATTAACCAATGTTTTCTACAGAAGCGTGAACCCATTTAGTCAGGAGTTTTTAAAGGAATAACGTGTGATCAAAAACCACTCTGATCACTCTGCATCAATAAGACATTTAAAAAGGTATTTCTGAATTAATTGGAGGGAAACTTTCAATGCCTGCTGAGGCAAGCTTTCCACAAAGCTTCACTCAGGAGCCACACGCATTCTAGCATACAAACGAGAAAAAAGAGCACATCAAGCTCTTCTGGTTCCACCTTGTTTATGACAATACTTAGAGAGATACAATGTAGTTCTGGTTTAAGTTTGTTTTTGCATAAAAGTTCAGATGCAATACCAGAATCAAATAAACATCATGTCAGAACTCCACCACCTTTCAGCCGCACTGACTCATGGGCAAAGACACATCACTCTCTGACTGTTAAGCCTGCAGTGTATTGAATTCCCTACGAGCAGCAACAAATACATCATTACCACCGTTCTGCAGTTATTCTTGGCCCTCCAGTTTATGGGATGAATAGTGGTTTCTATCTTTGTCAACTACTGCATACATAGTCTGCATCATACTGACAAACAGGCAGGAGAGTCTGATGAGAACAGGTGCTGGTAACAACATGGCTGTGTGTTAATGTGTAGTGTGTGTTGTGGGCGGCTAGGGCACTTACTATTGACACAAAACCTAGAGGGAAGCTGTAGATTACGCGTATTCTTACAAGGGAGTGAACATAGGGGTTGTCTGTGTAAATGTGTGTGTGTGTGTGTGTGTGTGTGTGTGTGTGTGTGTGTGTGTGTGTGTGTGTGTGTGTGTGTGTGTGCGTGTGCGAGAGAGACAGAGACATGAAGAGAAGACATATCTCAACACTGATACCTTTTTGTACCTCAAGGCACCACAATGATTTCATACCCTCCTAGCATCCTAAGAGAACAGCTATCCACAATAAAAGAAACAGGAAACCGGCTGTGTGGTTACATCTTAGTATCTGTCATCGGTAGTGCAGAAGAAGCATCACTTCCTCCATTTAAGACCTGCAGGTTTTTCCCCAGGTGCAGTATGGGAGAGAAAAGGACAGTTTACTGAAAGGGGCCACCCATAACTTCTATAGGCCTTCTTTTTATATAGCTAACCAAGAAAACTCTTTTTTTTAATAGGGTATCTGTTAGGAGAAGAGTGGCTGACGCAGCATGTCTAGACAGAAGAAGCCATACAAGACATTCTTTTTTTATCATAAAAAAAGCAAGATTTGGGATTCAGTCAGGAATGTTTAATACTTTAGAAAACTAACATAACTATATTGTAATCTATACAATGTCAAAAAATAGCTAGAAATGCAATTCCAAAATTCTAAGAGCCCCAAAAAAATTAAATAGCGTGACATGTCCAGTTTGACTGATACTTAAGTATTAGCTTAACTGCAATTATAGAAAGGAAAATCAGCTATGATGTCATAATGAGAAATTCAAACAGTAACATATCTTTAGATTGCATTGGAAAAAGACCTGACAGCTTAATTGATCATGTAAATAGTTGCAAAGTGATCAACTATTACTGAGTCTTTTTAGCTTTGTGGTACTTAAGAAAGCTTTGTAGTAAGAGCCTGACTGATAACTCGGCCAGATGATAATATCTGCTGATATAAGCTAATTGTATACGCACAGATATTACTAGATTCATTCACCAGTCAAATAGTATTTCATTTGAGTTTCATTGTATGACACTAGCAGTTCTCTTCCACCAGCAGATTCTGCTATATTGATTACAACAAGCATTATCACTCTCCAGAGTGTCGAGCGGTGATGCACATACATGCACAGTTATTTTCTGTCGTGTCTTCATAACATATCTGTATGATAACTGCATTTGAGGGATAAACACAATAAATGTGTGTATCTACATCTATCTATCTCTAACAATCAAAGAGAAATCTAAGAAAGATACCGCCTGACATATCAGTATCAGATTTTCTCTCTCCCAAGTATCGATACCAGTATTGGCCCCAATAATTCTATATCGCTCGGGCCCTAATTATATGGAGGGTCAACAACACAACCCTAATCTGAAAGTTCAAAGGTACACCTTGTTCTTGTTTCTAAAACCGAATTGAATAATTCACAAACATAAATGAAAACAAAGTTATTATGAAAAGTGTACCTTCCTCATATATGTTATCTATCATGTTAGTGCTGATGCAGAACGGACACAGCATGTTTTGCACTAAACAAAAAGTGCACTTCAAGCTGAGTGTAGCACAACACCACAATATAAAGTTCAAAAAGCCAAAAGTGCAAAATCATCTTTGTGCCATGGTCACCAGCCAGACATTCAGAGTCACTTTGATCCACTTCCAGCTTAAAAGCTGCTTTGATGGTCTCTTAGTTGCAGTCAGCACTATCAACACAAGTTCAGGACTAGCTGCAGAAAGACAACATTTAATCCATTTCAGATGGAAGATTCCAGAAAGTTTGGTTCTGTAACATCTGAAGCAGGCTTCATAATCCTCTAATGTCATTCTGCTGCGGCTGGAGAGCATATCTCTTGGATATCTGCAACCCTGACAGTTAGAAATATGATTGCTGGCCTAACCTTATGCTCATTCAAAGGGTTTTATAGTGCTGTGTATTGGGTCTATGGACAATACAAGTTTAGAGTAGTCTCTGAGCCAGTCAAAATATGAAGGCGCCATTTTGCTGCTTGCTTCCTTAACCTATGTATAGACTAGGATGTTTGCATGACATAAACAGGCTTTTTAGCACCAGCTTTCTGAACAATTTTTACTGTTAATAGGCTCAGTGATCACATTCATTTGCAGCTTTAATGTCAAAACAATGTAAGCTTAATGAAGTAATTCTGTTGAAGGGGAAAAAATAAAAATAATATATTTTGCAGTTGACTTATTTGTCTTATATACAATTGATTAACTAAGCAGGACATTCTGCAGGACCTCACAATGGAGAATTTGTAAAAAAACAACAAAACAAAAAAAACATGCATTTTTAAATTACATCACCATCATGTCAGTTTCTTCATTAGTCCCAAAAAGAGAAAGCAGCAATGTTTGGGTAATATGTGACTGAAAAAGTTACTGGTTTTCTATGTATGTACATGTATGTGTTCATTTTGTGCAGGCTGGCTCGTATTTTAGTAAAACTTCTCTTCCCATTTCATACGTGTCAGTGGGTTTAATGAAGATGTATTCCTTACATCAAATATCTTCATGTAGCCATCAACCTTTGAGCCCCATCACTCTTGTCTCACACAGTCAATGAAGAGCCATACTGATGCCTGCAATTGCTTTGGCCGCTGCTCTCCTCCCTATAAAAGCTGAAACACACACCATCATTTACACAACAGCTCCATAAAAACACTCTGACATTCCCTACAGCCTAGTCCAGGCGATGCTCTCTCACTATTGTGTTAGTGGTAGCTTGTTATGGCCATCAGTTAGCTCACCGGACACAAACTGGGGCTAATGGGAGTACCGAGTGGGATCATGCGACACTGACAGGCGGAGGCTTTGACCCACCTGGTGCGAGCTGTTAGCCACTACACTAGCCCCATGGATCATTTTGCACCACTCCAGTGTCTGTTAATCAATTTAGGCCTTGGCTGTGTAGGATGGGGAGGCAGTAATGATGCTCTCTGGACCCTCCCTGGGGACGGAGCATTATAAAGAAGCTACATTATTTATCAGCAGGGTCTTGGATGGGGCCTCCATTAGCCCCCGCTCAATGGAGTCACTGGCTATAAACAGAGGAGTGCAGGAAGAGAGAGATAGATAAAGAGAAAGACAGAGGCAGAGAGGAGGGGATGATGCAAAAAGAGAAAGAGCGGAAGAGCGAGGGTGAAGCCAGGGATGTAAGACAGAGTGAGTGTTTTTGAAAGAGAGAACGACGGAACGCACTTGAACATCGAATTCCTTTTCAGGGATGAAGTGCATTCAAGGGTCATTACTGTGTAAAAAGTAACATGCTGGATGCAATATATTCTTTTTGACAAATACAAATCATAGCAATGCAGTAATTGTGTTTGAATGTAACTTAAAAGTAGCAGCTGTCAAATCAGTGAAAGGGGGTTTATGAGCCTTTACATTATTACAACAAGAGGCCATTAAGTAGTAGTAGTATGTATATAAGTCATGCCCATGGAGGTGGGAACATCAGTCAACATTTACTCACTTAGGTATGATAGAACTTGTGAGTCAGTACAGATTGATCATCGACAGACTGTTGTAACACTTCCACTGTTACCAGTGAACCTGGCCACGTCTGGGGTTAGAACTGCACATTGAGAGGTGTGTATTTGCTACGAGCATCAGCGCAACAAACTTTTTTTATTACATAAACAAATTGAAAAAAAGCAAGTGTTGCATGTTACTAGATAAATGATCCACGTTTTGTGTTCACCACAAAATGTATTAATTTGCTTTAGACCATAGCTATCGTAGCAAACCTCTCAGTGCCCTCTAGTGGACAAACTTGCGATGGACCCTATCTTTTGAATTTCTTGTACTATGACAGTCTTGACAATTTCCAAAATTCAGGTCCTTAGATGTTCTGGAATTGGCTTTCGCACATGTATCCACAGCAGTATAGCGGTGGAGGGCGGGGGGGGGAGTGGCAGGTCAATGAGGAGGAGTCCCCCATAACTGTGACTGCTTACGGTTTTAAAGCAATGCTACATATAAAGGAAGTAGCCCACCTATAATGCAATCACAACTAAGCAAGACATAATTAGGGCCACTGATGCGAGCAGAAAAGAGCATATAGCAGCACAATTTGGCTTTATGTGAACAAAACATCAATCCACCGACTTGCTTGTGCTGAATGTTCCTATTGCCTGCTGTATTCACATATGGACTCAACCCAATTTTGTGCAGACCTATCAGCCTACTGCCCTCAGTGACTAGACATGGAATTGACCCGGGAGGTCCCTTTAACTGACTGGGTTCACTTTTAGTCACAGACACATACAGTTCACAGTTTTGACCTAGTAAAGATCACATAAGCATACTAGAGACTACTTCCAACATGACATGGAAAAACACTAGAAAATCTCCTGTCACCAACTTGTGGTTAGCATTGTTGTGACTCAGAAAGGCTGAACTGGGATCAGATTTATTTTATGTCCCAGACACACCAGTCCACCCACTGACTGCAGACATAACTCGCAAACACATGGGGTTTCAAGCAGCTATCTCAACCATGCTTGGCACTCAGTGTTGGGTTAGTGTTGTGTTAGGATGGACACCTCACCCCGACACATGGCAGGCTATGTTGTCCTGACCGCGCGGGAGGGTTTTGACGTTGTTCACTACTGTTGTGACTGACTCTCTGGAGACAGGAATGCTGCTAACCTATATTTACACCTTGTAGTTGAGTATTGTCTTTCCTTAGCCTTTATGCGAGATAGATATATTTATAGAAAGATGGATTTGAAAGTGGTATCTGGAGAAACAGAGGCAAAATATATATGTCCGTCTCATTTTGTAAGAAGGAAATTAGACCACTGCATGCATTGAACCATCGAATTTGCAATATATTCTGAAGAGGACTGAGGTGAAACTAACACTGTCATTTAAATCCCATGAAATCCCCATTTATTTAAATTTCAAACACAATTCAAAGCTGCATACAGAGAGAATGCAGTACTATAACACAATTGAAGGTAAATCACTGACAAGGACAAATTCCTGTCCTTTGCGTAATCTAATATGTCATCTTCAATAATGTCAGGAGACCTAGCCTTAGCTGCTGTAGGTCTCTCTCCAACTCTCTTTCTTTAGCCCTTTCATTCTCAGACACACAAATGTATACAGATTCATAAACACATTCACATAACTGAAACCATACACATGGGGTACATGTTCTCTGTCAAGCACAACACTGCACCAGTTTAAATAGCCTCAGTGGGTCTGCATTGGCAAGGAAACATTTTTTTTTTTTTAAATAAGGAAATTTTGAAAAACTGGCAAGTGGGGATGGCGCTCAAAATTGTAACAAGAGAGGTCACATTCTGTATCCATTCTTTTTATATATATATATATACTGCTTTCATGACATCAAAATATGATCAGAAAGTAGGTAGGCTAAAACAATAGGGCTGTCGATCAAGCACCAACATGTAGGTAAATCAACCAAAAAGCCCAAAGTCATGACTTGTATCACTTCAAATAGAATAAAGATGAAGGGATTAGTGGATTAGCTGATCATCAGAAACCTAATCATTAACCCTATTGATAACAGTTTAAGACATCTCCCAAGGAAATGTGCCAAAGATACAGCTTCTTGTTTCCTTAAAAGTGGGATGTGCAACCTCTATCCTGCATATAGGCTTAAATCGTCTTTATATATTGATGTTTTGGCCATCTGAAGACATCTCCTTGGACTCTAGGGAGCCTATATTTGTAGGGCCTTTTTCACATTTTTCTTACCTTTCATACACTTTATAGTTCAATAGGACACGTTCTGTAGCTTAACAAACCAAACAGCCCCAAACTAATGTCAATAATAACAAAGTTAACTCATTGTTACCTACAGAATTGCTACTGTATACAGCAGCATGTCTTTAAACGAACCAGTGCTTCTACACTTGTAACATTTTAACTCAAAAACATGTTAGTTCTGGTCTCCCAAAGCAGCACATCCACATTGTCCTTAAAAGAATCCTTGTTTTATTGTAATAGTCCTGCACAACATATAGCCTACATTAGACAAGATTAATGTAGGTTTTATTGTTTTTAAATTATGTTATTTTTGTAACCACCAGACAAACAATTAGACTAGAAAGCAATGAAAATGTGGCTCAATTTGCATCTTAAATACACTGAGTTAAATGAAGAAAGTTTGAAGCTGCAACTCATAGATTCACTGTTGGATCTACTTCCTGAACAAACATAATCATGCACAACTTAAAAAGTGAAAGTAAAGCTCCAGAAACTTCTCATTTAGCATGTTAATAGAGAAACAAAAAGTGTAACCGTACCTTTTTTTCTTTCAGAACTGCTGTTCTCTATAACCCTCTCTCTCTCTCTTCCTCCCTGTGTCTTCCCCTGTGTGCTCTCTCTGCCCGTCTTGGGTCTGCTCGGCCTGGCGTCAGTGAGTCGCGGAGCCGCATCGCCCTCCGCCGAGCGCCAGTATCACGCCGCGGGATGCAGCCCCCGACAATAACAAGACCTACTTTTCACACGTCCAAACATCTTCATTCACTGTGTGGAAATGGATTATGTAACTGTGAAACAATGCGGGTTTCTCGCTATTTAAGAAGAGTTTCTTTTCAGATCTCTCAGCTTCCTGGTTGAAGGTTGTTTAAAGGTGTTTTTATTAATGCAAACATAGCAGAAAGGCTGTCTCTTCATATCAGAGACTTGCAGAAACGCAAAATGTGAGATGTTTTCCTACGTGTATAAACAGTACACTGGGACATTTGAGGACTTTTCCAGATCTGACTTGTCACTTCTCCCTCTTGTCTTGCCTCCTCGCATTGTAACTGTCATTTGGCACAAGTTACAACTTAAACCCTTTATAACTACCTACACTTGCAGTTTAATAGGCAATGCTGCAACTTTTGGCTGCATTTGACCCACGTGGAAACATTAATTTTATCTTATTTTTTTTCACAATAAAAGAGCTCTAAATGTTCAGACAAGGTTCAATCACAGTTCAATCTGACACACAGGCAACATCTGTGGCTTATCTGTAGTTAACTTGTGAAGAGCACTGAGTCAAGCCTGCCTCTTAGTTCCCCTATTGCTTTGATTGTGATATGATAAGCGCTATTTATGTTGTCAGGAGAACATGTGTGGCCAACAGCAGCAGTGGTAAAGCAAGGGAGCAAGCTTACACATGCCATTATCTGAACTTCTCACCTACAGACAACACACAGACACACACACCATTCTGTCCCAGCCTATATTCCTCTGGCAATGGGTGAATAAAAGGCACAATATTGCAATGCCAAGAGTGAACCTTCGAACAGTTCTTCAAACCATCTCATTAATATTGCATGATAATGCATGAAAATAGCCTTCAGACTGGGAAACAGCAGCAGTAGAGGACATGAAGTGTCATTTCCTCAGAAGTGATAAAAATCAGTTCTTACATGTGCATCAGAAGTATAGTGACTCACATTCTAGAACAAGAATAACCTATGATTCATTAGGAAACTGAATGTTCATGTCAAAAGCAGAGTTGAAGAGGTGAATATAGTGATAGGCTACAACAAGGAAATATTCATCTCAAAGCAAAAGGTGCAAAAACAGATTCATTGTTGAGAATGTTCTCCAGAAAATGTAAAGAAACATTAGTTTTAAGTACAATAAAGCATATAAAAATACAAAAAAAGTACTCAGTTACTAATACAACAGACATTCCTAAGAAAGTTATAGCAATATCTCAGAGCTCATTAAACCATTAATAGGCTCCAAATATAATAACAAAAAAGGGCGTCAAACAATTAAATCTTGCTAAACGGCTCCATCACTGTACAACACACGTTAGCATGCTCTTCTAGTCCTTTGCGAGTTAATTATCCGTGTTCAGGGTTGCCGCTGTGAGAAGGACTAGATTTTCTCCAAGGCAGGCGGAGGGAAACATTCAGAGCGGAGGAGGCTCCTGGCGTATGTGACGTCACGGCGCTGGCGACAGAATGTCTGAGTGAGGCGGGAGCGAGCTGCACGTGAATAAATCTGGGAAAACAGTGCGAGATGCGGGGGGGGGGTTTGGGTGAGAGGGATGATGATGATGATGATGATGATGGTGGTGATGATTATGAGTAGGAATAGACAGAAGGCTCCGCAGAATGGTTGAATGCTTCCCTCTAAAGTACGCACACACTCGCACACACTCGCACACCCACTGGATGAGAACACATACTGCTCCTGAGGAAGTGGCAACTGAGATGAAACAGATCCCATCAAGTTTTATGGCATTTAATTTCATAACAGTGCATTAAACCAGTATTATTTCAAGAGATATTATTTACTTTGATATTTTGTACAGTTTAACCCTAGATCCTTAAATCCATCATGTATTTTCTATTTGTGGTCAAAATTAATACAAAGTAGCCACAGTAGCCTATAATTTATGGGCTACTAGCACTTTACTTGAGACATTTTGGCCAATTACAGCCTACTGCAACTCCAGTAGGCTAATTTCTCCCGAGTTTTAATTTACAGCAATCATAGCCTAGTGAATGTAGCTAATTTAAATAGCCTACATTTTTACACCTATAACGTTAATCACGTAAATAGTTGCAGTTTTACATCACTTTTTTTTTTATCTAGGCCTTATATATAAACTGATTTAAAAGAGTTAGACTAATTACTCAAAGGATCAAGAATTTGTCACTTCTCATACACACACACACAGACACACCATGATCTTTGCAGCAAATTTGATCTACTAAACCTAAAATTTAAATCTGTTTTATAGCCACATTCACATTGCCATAATTTTTTTAGGGTTAATAATATTCCTTAGGTTAGTTAATTTACTCATTGGACAGCACATACTTGAATCAGCAAATGAAAAATAAATATATAGTATTAACCAAATTTAGGGACATATGCATAAGGATGTGTAAGGTAATTGAATTACTTGGCTTAGTAGAAGAATGTCATCCAACCTCTCTTTATGTTGAATGAGGACACATTTTTTGCATTTTAAAGTGGCTAACATGAAGCCAATCATATTTCACACCACAGTTATACACTAATGCAGTTGTTAGGATTGGGAGCAAGTGAGCACTTCTTATTTATGTGACTTATATCATTGCTATGTCAAATCAATGGCAAGGAATAAAATGCCATAGCAGTAATACAATTGAAGCTGATACGGCTGTTAATGCATAGCTTACTTTTGATATTCATACTGAAGATGCAATAATACTGTCCTGTTAGAACAGGGAACCAAATGAACCTTTGAATCATCATCAGACCAAAAGGGGCGGCTGCTGTTCAGAATCAGAATAAGAAATACTTTATTAATCCCCAGGAGGAAATTCAGTAGCAACTATAACAGGCTGCGTGCATGGTCAGCACATGCGCACTATGTAATATTGTTATACAGAAGTGATAAAAACTGAATGTGGATCTTGGCTTTAAATGACAGTCCCAGTTGTTAAGCCACATCAGTACTCCAACCACTTACCAAGGAGAGGAAATGCCAACAGGGAGCTCAGCTTCGTCTCATCTGTGATCTCTAACAAGCTAGCCTCGGTAGTAGTAACTGTGGCTGAAAGAGATATACAGTTAGTGGGTTTGCACATGACAGGACATGGGCATATATGCAAACACATCACAAAAACATGGCTGACATCAACCTGTCTTAAGATAAAGAAAACCGAGTGGACCAAAAGCTAGCAAAAGTGGCTAATGTGCTTTGCAGTATACTGAGAATAAAAACGTATCTGGACAAATCTGGGGTTGGCCAGGGTTACCAATTATAAGAAAATCAAAGTTCTAACCACGGAGCACCTGAGGTCTCTTTTACACTTGTAATTTGGTTCAATTGTCAATTGTTCAATAGAGCAACAAAAACGTTGTGAACTATTTTTTTGAATTGTTCTACTTATCTGTCTATTTTATTAACACCTAAAAGTTTGAGCATAGAGTCAAGCTTCTAGTCATTCCCATGTTGATGCATGTTACATTCAACAAGAAACAAAACCTGCATGACAGGAGTCATGAGTAGGGGAACTAATAAAACACTGCACTTGTCACAAAAGGTTAAAAAAATAAATGTGTACTTTAAATTAAAAGAAAACATTTAAACTTAACTACAAGGTGTGAAAATGTAAATACTAATTCAATTCTAAATCTGTACCTACTGTAGCTCAAACATTTTAATTCTTTTTTTATTTGATTGGGAGCTTCCAAAAGCCAGAAAGTGTTCCCTTGTGGGGGGGAGCTCACTTTGTTTTTGGCCCATAAAAGTCTCAATATTTTTGAAAAATATTTTGACACATTTGTTTCTCATTGTGTCTATCAAAATGCATTTGGTAATAAGTCAATTTTCTCTATTTTTTGATGCAGGAATAATTCACAATCACACTGGAATGCAATAAAGTCAGAATATTCTTCAATAAGATGAGCTGCAGCTATTGGAATAGCCAAATACACTTCTGCTCCCTCTACCTAAAACAGGACAGGACCTTTGAGGCCAACATGTTGCCTGTAAAATGTGTGGACAGGACATTAACATTTGAAGCACTTAGTAGTAGGCTCTATTAGGTCAGAGTTCATGAAGAGCCATTTAGAAACTTTGGAGCGCTGCCTGTATCTAACCAAAAGAAGGAAGAGTGGACTCACGGGTTAGGATTGATTACAACATTAACTCCTCTGACTTCCATGAATTAGCACGGGTTGAAACACTTAACGATGACTGACACATGTGTTTAGATGACACTCCTTCACACATGAAATTCATTTGGCTGTACGAGGGCTCTTGGCAGGTCTCCATCCCTTCTTTTTTTTTGCAGCAATGCGAGGCACGGCATCAGTGCATCAGGCCGGCTCACATTTCAAACGGATGGCTCATTTGGCGCGGCTTTTTGCAAGTCCTTCTAGAAATAATGTCTGAGGTGGTAATATTTGAATGCTGTCTCCAGGGGATCTCAGTTTTCCTTCTCTACCAACGTTGCATGGAGACAGAGGATGCACCAATCACATTCTGACACACACTTCATATCCTTATCGCTCACCTATTTTTCATGTTATGGCCAAAATATTTGCTTTTCAATGTAATGAGGTTCATTGACAAGTTTCAATTTGTAGAAATACACCTTATCTGTTTTGTCCCCTGTCCTGCGAACTGATTGATTGTCTCACAGGTCTTTCAGAGGTTTGATGACGGCTTTTCTCACTAGACAATGCTCTATTTCTAATCTAAACCCACTGTGTAAAATGACACTCCCTTGAGGACTCTGTCTGCAATTCCCCCACCCTTAAACATGCACACACATACGTACAGCTCAACCCCCCCCCCCCAGCAGAGAGATTCCCTAGGATCAGTATGGAGGGTGGTCTGCACTGGTTTTATTGAGTAGAAGTGTTGGGGTCTCGGGGAGGGGATGCGTCTAAAAGCAGCTGTCACAGTCACTTGTTAGACTGGACAGTTAACTCTAGCACAGCTGTCAGTCAAAGCAGCCATGGCACATTTCGCACAAGGGGGTGGTGACACAATGAACTTCAACCAACTGCCGACGCTTGTTCGTGGTGGACACATGGCAATGCACCTGTATCTCTGCCAGCTGTCCTTCACTGTACAGGTGCATTAGAAGCATTAATACAAAGGAAGTGTGGTTCACATCTTATACATCTTATAAGATATGAGGGTAATGCCTTTGCTTGTGTGAATGTTCCTTCATTTTGCAAAGACATGTAAGTCAGGTGCATTTTGAGACTCTAGCTTGCCCAGGGGTACATTAATCTGCTATGAACCTGCAAAGGATTGGCGTCCAGTCTCGGGCATTTCCCTTTGGTTAATGAATTTGTGTTTGACATGCTATACCTTTGAAGATCCCTTTGAGTTCAACTGCTGAGCTATGGCTTGCTAGGACCTGCTGGGGGAGTTGTAGCATATTTAAAAAGACAACTTTTAAGTCAGTTTTGCCGTCACAATGCAGGGACAAGAGGTTCAGCTGACTACAAAGATAAAGATAAAGATAAAGATAAACTTTATTGATCCCCCATGGGGGGAAATTTGTGCATTACATGTTAATGCACAAATTAACATGTAATGCACAAGCCTTATTGTTATGATTATCCAGATCATAGGAACACAAAATGAATATTTTTCCAAAAAAGGAATCCTGTAAAACATTATTAGGGGGAAATAGATAAATAAAGAAACACAAGTCAAAAATATACTCATACCCTATGCTGACTCATGCCATCATGTACACCTCCTTTCCTGAGATATAGATAAACACAACAGTTTACATGGGTTATCTCCTCCTGATTACGCTTTTAAGTCAGTTAACAGATAAACTGAAAGTTAAAAGATACCTAACTTTTTTAACATTGAGGAATCACATGTAGTAGGCTAGTAAATCAAATCATTTCTCATGATTTAGTTTAAATGTTTTTCATCGTTGCTAAAGTTACACAATTTAGAATTTTCCAAGGTTCCCAATTTAAAAAATAAATAAACAAATTATCAGTAAAACTTGAACATTTGGATCAACAATAAACTGTAAAAGCATGTTTCTCTGTGGACTGGACTCCTGTGAGAGAACCTTAGGTGAGCTGATGTCGAGTTCTCCGGAGATTAAAGGGATCAGTTGCCAACAACATACATGACACTACGCTTTTTCTGGATCATATGAGAAAGGTATCTGTATGTTCAGATGCAAAAAGCCTAATTCATTTCCCAATAATTTACAGTACATAATTACTTAACTCTAGAATTAAATGTTTAAATGTTCTTTTTGTTTCTGATCTATTTCAAGAAACCAATCCGAGCGTCACTACAAGCTTGATTACGGATGTTTTCCTACAACGTACACAAGAAGCCTGCCTCTGATGTCTTTCATTAGATCAAACCTGGATCCTACTCACCGGATCATCAAGCAGATGTCCCCTCTGTTCATGGAGGCTGAGGTCATACCATTAGAGAGAAAAGGGGGGTGGGGGGGTCTGTACATCTGGAGCTGGCTGGAGCATTGTAAGTGATAGCTATCATGACATCACCTCTTCCTGGTTTGGCCTCCAAAGACAGAACTGCAGGGCAAAAATAGACCACTCCTCAAACAAAGCTGATGACTGATTGTTTGCTGCAAAAATGATTACACTAGTGGATGAACCACAAGGACATCTGAGGTCAAATGTTACTCAGACAAAGGAACAGCTGTAAATGCATAATGAGGAGATGATGTGTCTTTATATTACAGAGATTTGTTTTATCAAGAAGGGGAACCATGTTTAATTGTCTGTTGGACTGAACAATTGTTGAAAGTTTCTGAATGTTGATTTAAGATGTTATATTCGGTTACATGTGTAAGGTAGCTGTTAATACTCTGGACTGGGTAACATGAACATCTTTTCTATGTTTACCATGAAAAATATGCACACACTGAACAGCTCAGGAATTTTAAGACACAAGGCATAAAACATCTACTAGCAGGGTTGCCATAATGGCATTTATATATAATAATTGTACAACAATCTGATTCTTGAAGCGATCTATCTTTGTTTATTCAATGTCTTGCCTTTATCTTAGTCATAACTCTTACTCATCCTGCTGCAGGTGTTCTTTGAGTTCTGACCAGGCTTTGAACTCATTAACCACTACATTAAAGGCTCCAAACCTATAGCAAAATGTCAGAAAATGACTAGATATATAATGCAAAATTTGATACCGAGCAAGGTTTTAGGGTTTTTTACGATGTATTTTTTTTCAATGTCTTAACAAAGAGTATAGTTTAGACCTGCTCTCTTTGTAAAGTGTCTTGAGATAACTGTGTTATGAATTGGAGCTATACAGATAAAGATTGATTGATTGATGAAAAACAAACCATTTATTTTCTGTTGTTTACGTAGTCTAAATGTCTAAATGTTTCCGTTTTGTTTTAGTAAATAATATGAATTGTGCGTGAAATAACTTAAAAGTTCTGTGAGTTGTTCAAAATCCATGTTACTAAACTATTTATCTTGTACAGCCCAATTACTGGCTCTGTTTGTCTTATTATGGCAAAGGGAAGATGAGATTTGTATGATACAGTCATATTTAAGGTCTTGACCTTAAATCTTTAGTCTCCTATTGCTAGCCAAAGGCCAACATGAGGAGAAAATCTGCTATGCAACGGATGGACACATAACTTCAAATTAAGGAATACAATTCATTTTGTTTTCTTATGTGGATTTTGATTGATTGTTTTTTGGTAATTGATGTAGGCCTAATTGCTTGCCTGTTTAAGGCTGGACCATAGGAGGCATCACTGAGGAGCTTCAGGTGTGCTGAAGCTACCCCAAGGCCAGCCAAAGCATCACCTATAGCACCCTAAGAAATTGTGGATTAGGCTAATTGTATTTTTATACGTTATTTCTTTACACGTGAGTCCTATTCTTTTCAGTTTTAATGAAGAAATAAAACAAATAAACCAAGTTTTTCAATCAAAAACTAAACAAGAGTGATGATGAACCTAGATAGGCTAATACATGTGTAGTTTAATGGACTGATAAAGATTCAGAAACGCTGCAGGACGGGAATGAGGAAGGGGACCTTCCCGTGTTTTTTGTTGATCATTGTTGCATTCCCGATTATATCAGGCTACTGTCCTTATAGTTTTCCCCATGAGGGTCCATGTGGAGTTTTAACAAAACTTGAAGAACAGCAGACTATCGGAAAATTAACCTGGGACAGTTGGCGTTTAACTCCATAAGAACAAGGGCCATGAACAGTGAACAACAACAAGGCAGCTGTGTATTAATTTAATTCATTTGAGGAACACATTCTGAAATATTGTTGGCTACTTATTTCTATGCGGTGCTCATTTATACAATTAATATTGAATGGAATAATGTTAATTTATAAGCTGCAATGTTAAAAGGCAGCTGAGTTTCATCTGATCTTAGTGTCTGAGGATGAAGTGTGCGTAAAATCAAATGTAATGCTTGCTGCGTGTGTGCAGGCCCTGCCACTGGCTCAGTTGGACTTCATTTTACCTTCATAAGTGTGCATGTATGCCTTCAGCTGAATATTTCCCAGCTGAATATTCCAACCTTTGTTTAACATATAAGACCTTTAAAATGTGGCTCGACAGATGTTTGTGCACGCTTGCCCTTGCGATTTTGCGTCTGTGCACTTGTAGGTGTGCTTGCGTGTCAGTGGTGTTGGAATAAATGACGCCGCCTCTGGGCTGGAAAATCTTAAATGTGCACTATGGAGTTTTGGTAGAGAAATGTGAAAGTTGGAGATGTGTACAGATTCTGTGGTATTTGTTCATAACTATACACAAACTGTCCTCAGAGGAAATTTTGGTCCCTGGATCACTGTTTGAAGATAAAATGCTACGCGACAAGTTATGGTGGGGGGCCCGCTACAGTGAAACCGCAACTCTCCTGATAGCTTTTAAGCTCCAATCAGTGTTCCAGGGATTCATTTTTTCCTTTGAATAAAGTTTGTGTATTCAGTAAAAATAATAATAATATGGAATTGTTTCACTTCTCCAACTTTCAAATTTCACTACCAAAACTCCATAGTGCACCTTTAAACATAGTGTTACCTATTTCTCTCCATAGTTCCTAAGGGACAGCTGCTTGGCTCATTTAATGCTAATTAGCACTATTGCCAACAGGCATAAACAGTAGGGGAAAACCCACCTGGTACCTCCACAGTATTGCCAACTATCAAAGCTTAGCCTACATTACCCATCAGCCACAGGGGTAGTTGTGGATCTGTGGTATGGTCGCTCTCAACTAGAAGGTTGTTGGTTCGATCCCCAGCTCCTGCATTTTGACATGTCTTTGGGCAAGTTATTGAACCCTAAACTGCTCCTGCTTCTAAGTCAGCGGTGTGTGGATGTGTATGAATAGGATTAGTTAATACTGATGGACACTTTACAAGAAAACAACATTTTCCATCGGTGTGTGAATGTGGTGTGAATGGGTGAATGTGACATGGGGTGCATAAAAGAGCGTTGAGTTAGGGCCCTTTATGTCTTCAACTTCTTTCTTAACTAAGACAACCACTCACGCATTCACTTGTTGAGATGGTCCCTCTTTTAACCGTAACACACAGTAAAAGGTCTGGTTATGAACTTCTGCAGATTGTTGTTGTTTTTGAGACCTGTTGGCTGTTTTTTTTTTTTTTAGAAATGTGTGGTTAATGAAGAGTTTTGTGGAGTGCCTAATGTTTATGGCCATACTCCTTCAATATGGGATGCCTTGTCAGTCAGATTCAAATGTAGCCTTCTTTTAGGTTAATGCCATTGAGCACATATCGCTGCAAAATGTTACAGCGTGTTAAACAATAAGTGAATGAAGAAAACATAGTCCAAATTTATTGTCATCGTTGACAGTGTGCTGATGTCAGCAATATGCTCAACCCTTGCATTAAGCTATCAGCACGATATGGCTTGATATTTTGATTTTGTGTGCATCAAGATATGATGCAAAATAAGATAAAAAACTTGTGTATGTAAAGCTTGAATTGTGCACTGACAATCTACTCAAAGGAGATAAGGAATGGAGTACAGCATCCATTAAAACAATAGGAAGCTTAGGTCTGTCTTATTGTGGTTTTAGAATAAATAAATGTTGCCGCTGTGTTGCAATTGTAGCAGCAAATGTCTTACTCTGACTTTTCTCAGAGACAAATCCTTCCCTTGGACTCTAAGCAGCATGTCACAGAGCAGTAAATCAAGGACATGGTCAATCTGGGAATTTCCTTCTCAAATGCACTTGGGGAAAGAAACAGTACCCAGACACTACAGGCTGATGTCACCAATCTATAATTGATCCATGCAGTTACAGCTGTCATATGACCTGCACAGATGTGTGTGTGTGTGTGTGTGTGTGTGTGTGTGTGTGTGTGTGTGTGTGTGTGTGTGTGTGTGTGTGTGTGTGTGTGTGTGTGTGTGTTTATCAGGGGTGTGAGGAGAGCTGATGTGTTTTATAGGGATCAGACATTTACAGGACAAGCTCGGTTAACTGCCCAAGTTTATCCTTGATCACAACTCCTAATCAATTCATTCCTGAGTAAAATTTAACAGAGGATTCACTGTTATGAGGATATGGTGTCATGTTTGGCTTTCAGATTGATGACTTTACCACCCGTCTTCTCTCTGACCACATCTCTTAGTCCTCAGTTCAATGACTGGGCCCTTGGGAGGTGGGTGGGGGGTACATATTAATCATGATACAGTCCTTTCTCTTAAACATCAGAGCAAATCTCCTGCTCAGCCATGTTAGCAGATCCACCCTCCTTTGACCCTATCTGTATGAGCTCTGAGGTTTAGAATTGTTCGTGTGTCTAATGTCAGGTTTGCAAAATGATATCTTCTTCACACATAATCTCACAATTAAAGGGATCTTGTATTTTAATACAATTGGAGCTTATTGCCTGAGTGCAAGTCCCAAAACAAACACAAAACAAAAAATATTCTAAAAAAAAAAAATAGAATACTTTCGGTGTCATGCTCATTAATAGAAACGTGAAGGTATCTTGTCATAAACAACAATCCGTTCAATCTATTTTGTAATACAATTATATACATAATCATTTACAAAATCTGATGGCCATGGTTGATTACTTGATTGCATATATTATAGTTACAATCAGCAAAAGCCCTTGTGCCATACTAAGAAATACAAAAATTTAAATGATTAGGATAAAGCCTTTCTCTTTTTAATTTTTAATTTTTTTTAAATTTTTTTAATACTTTTGAACAATATGTTACCATTTTGTTTATAGAAATAACAAGCTATATGACCAGACCAAACAGAGACAACTGTGAAAGAGCTGCTAATGTTAAAGTAGATCATGAGTACCATCTAGTGGTGGAAAGTGGCTGGTGAAAGATTTTGTCCACAGGATGCCAGATTGGCAGTTTACGAGGTAGTCTTATGTCCTGCTTCATAATATTTAATAGTTGGATATATACATCAAAAGAAAAAAGTGTTCTTGCACATTGTAACTATTGGATAACTCAAAAAAGGTTTTATTAGGCATATTTATTAATTCTAAGTTGGAAGCCAAGGGAGACTGAACTTTTGTGTCAGGCCTCCACTGTCTAGAAAATCCTCCCTAAAGTAAAACCAGAGGTCCCCCATTTACGTCATTCATTAAACACAATATTTTAAGTGTGTTACGCACAGTGTGTGGTAAATTCTTAACTCTCATCTTATTGAATACTGATAATGTTATATAATGTTATTGTTATTATTATTTTTTTTTTACAGTTTTCTTGTCTTTATGTAGCCTATCTTTCTAATTTGTTTTTATAGGAAGCTCCCCCCCCTCTCCCTTCCCAGCATGTACAGCCCCCTATATTGTATACTCAGCCCCTTTCTTACTGCACACTGCATAGCCCCTGGCCGCAATTACATATCATTCATCCTTAGGTTGCTTTTTGTTTTCCACGCCCCACTTTTTGATTCGATTTTCGAAATTTCTAACATCTTGTCAAGTCGAGGGTTGGCGGTCTGCGGCTTTACACCAAAACACACATGTATGTAAATTGCATCTACTGCATCCACTCCCAATAGCTATTAAAGATATCTTCATGCATGCTTAGTTCCCCCCTTAGATTTATTTTGGGGCTTTTGTACATTTATTTGGATTGAACAGTGTATATAGTTAGAAACTAAGGAGAGAAGGAGTGGGGAATGACGTGCAGGAAAGGAGTAACAGATCAGACTTGAACCTGGTCCCCCCGCTTCGAGGACAACAGTCGTTGTACATGGGGCACGAATTAAATGCTATGCCAACCGTCACCATATCTTCATGCTTTTTTATCACACTTACCTCTTTGTATTTCCAGATGTTTTTTTAAAGACTTCTGGAAAAACTTTTTCATGATGTACTCTTTGGTTGTTTTCACATTATTTCACAACTATTTCACTTTCAAAAAAATATATTTTGTTTCTAGAATGTACTTTTGGAGCACTAAGAACAAGCCCTTACAGGTACAAGTACCCAGTACCCATTCTGTTTTGCATGCACATCTTCTTATTCTCCATTAGATGTCAGCGTTGCACTGTAACAAAAGGTACCATTCCCAATGAAGTTGTGTCAAAGGAGCCTTTGAAAGTCTCTTGGCAGCACCTGACTCACAGCTTCACAGGGATACATTTGGATGGAAAGTCTTTCTCAGGCTCCAAGAAACATGTCAAATCATTCAAACTTCTCCGTCAAAATGTACTTGCTTCCTTTTTTTGAAAATCTTTTTCAAACTAAGACAGTGTGCCAGTCATTCATAGAGCTAAAAGAGAGGTCATTGTTGATTTTTATGCTGCCAATAAAGACAGAACAAAGCCTTAAAATAAAGCAATATACCAACCAATGGTTCAGAACATATCAGCATTGGGATAAATGATGCCAGCAGCGGTTGCAGTGCGGTCAGGTTGAGGTGAGGTTTTGGGGTTGTTGATTCCTCTTCAAGTTTGGTTTAAGTGGAAATTGAGATTCCGTTTGGCCTGGGGTTGAGAAAAGGATCTGTGGAATAGGGAAGCTTTTTCAGCAATGTAGAGTTTCACTGAATTGTTCAAAGACAGAGACCTATAAAATATGTTTCTGTCTAAACTGTGTATACAACATCTTGTTTTATGCTGTAATTCTGCACTGTCAGAACAGCTAAGTTGGACGATAAATCAAGTGTATGAACCGGCAATTTGAGAACTACAGTCATAAAACAATTTCCACCCATTGAAGTTTTAAGCGGAACAAACTGTTTTTCATTTCTCAGTTCCACTCTGAAAATTTAGAGTGTGTCCCTGTAGGCAGGGTGGGGCAGTGGCTCGGCAGAGTGAATGGGAAGGTATTACACAGCATGACTACAGTCCGTCTCTGTGTCTACGTCTGTGTTCTCCGACTCCGGCCCTCGTGAGCTCACCGGCCACTGACAGGGATTTGGCTGCGGTCTGCTCTCACTGAGTGATTCCCCAGCGGGACAACCTGCCAAGCTGCGAGCCCTGCCAGCAACCCTCTCATACATTCCTCAACAGAGTGGACACTGCCAGCTTGGCCAGTCTGGGTGGGTGCCACCCAGCGCTTCCGTAGCTGACTAGACACCTGAACTAGCACAGGAGGGGAGAAAGAGAGAGAGAGAAAAAAGGATGGCTGGACGGCTGCATGGCTGGAGTGAGAGCTGTGTGATATAGCCAACGAACAACCTCTGCAGCTGTCGAGACTTTTTCACAACGATTCCACTGTTTCAGCCTCCAGAACAGCACTAATTAAAACTCTGCCCATCCCTCTTCTTGCCGGAACTTTCCTCAAATGTACGGGCTACATATATGCTTTATGAAACATGCTCTCTCCCAGATTTATACAGTCCATGACTTCAAAGTTGTCCTCTGCAGCCAGTTTAAACTGAGTTACTAAATCAAAAACCATTGTGGTTGACCATTTCTGTCATCTTCCATAACTGATTTTTAAGATGGAGTAACAGTTTGTTGGCCACTTGAGGGCAGCAGAACATGTTTTAAACAGACTGACAACATACAAACATATTTACAACAATTATGGATTGACTGGGCATTTTTGATTTAACTGAATGTCAACATTCAACATTCCCTGAACGTAACTTAATGACAAAGGCTCCATACAAAATTGTCATTTTAACCCAAACCAAGTCATTTCTGCTCTGCAACCTAAACAAACGTATACCATCCCATCATAGCATCTGTAAAGGTCAATGTGCCTCAACTGGAACTTCTCAAAAAGAAAATGTCAAGATGGCCCAGCTTGTACCAAAAAATACAAAACTGTCTTGATGTGCTTTGGTTTTTAAGTTATTTAAGTTATTAATTTATTTGACCATTTTATTTAGAATTACAGTTTATACATTCTAGGAAAACAGTTTAAAATGACCTTGATATATCTTTAATATTGTTTTGTATGTCCAACCCACTCCCTCAGATCTTTAGACATTTGTTAACACTTTTAGATATAATAAAGTTTGTTAACTGGAACTTGCAAATCTTGACAAATGACAACTAGTCATTAACAAGTACAACATGAAGACTAATCAGGACCTTTAATTTCTGCTCAAGCTGAAGACAAACTTTTCCCTCCGTACTTTGGATGACACACATATAAAAGAACACAAAGGTTTTGGTCTTCCCATTGGTAGGGCCCAAAATGCTGCACGGCAGAATAAGAAATCGTGTTGACTTCCAGGAGAAACCTTTGGTCCCAGCCACTTCCCTTCACCTTCTCCAGAGTGGGCATTCCTATAAAGATTAGCTAGAAATCTTTCCTGTTCTATGGAGGATAATCCCCTGAACAAGGCTGCCTGGCTCTCATATTAAGAATGATTTAGGCACAGTGAATTCCGGTCAGGTCAAGTCTCCACTTTCATGTTATGATGTGAGCTGTTCCAGTTGTTATACGTACCTTGTGGAGAGAATAGGAGCAGGCAGGAGAAAAGACAGGAAAAGAGGGCGGCTTTTTTTTCTTTTCTTCTTCCAACTGTTCAAACAGAGTTCAAAGCCATCATAAGGATTTGAAACATGAATTAAGGTTCACTGATACACAACAGCTCAGGAAGCAAGTGTGTGTGTGGCTTCAACAAAGATGTCTGGGAGTAAACTTTTAATACATTTGAGGTCTCTTTGGATATTTCCACATCATGTTTTCTTACACACACACACACACACACACACACACACCACACAGCAGAGCATTCATCAGGAGTGTATTAGCATGAATGAGAATTACAAGGAAGCGCGGGTGCACAGGGTCACACACAAGAGAGTGACTCACATGTATTTACTCCACATAATGTGATTTAAAAGTGACAGAGAGGACAGCGCTGCCTTACAGATAACAGAGAGCTGTAATTATCACCGTGGCAAAATTGGGTATAGTGGGTTAGGTAAGCTGCTGTGATGTGTGTCTATTTTAATTTCTGCACTCAAGTGATTCAAGCTTATTTCTGTTTCTCCTTTCTTTTGGCACAGATTCACGAATACGGGGAATGATTTGGCAACGGAAGCAATAAGCTCGCTTTTATTTAGTTCAGCTCATTTCAGTCACATTCAATAGTGAATAAAAGAAAAATCTGGGAAGGTTGCTGTAGGCAGTGAGCTGTCACACTCTCTCAGATTTTTGTAGGACAAGGCGAGCAATAGAAAATGGCCCCCTAACAAGATTTATAATTGTACGCCAAGGGTTCAAGTTTTGGCTCCTTCCCCCAGAGTGGGATTGGTCAGCATTTATAATTTCAATTCATTCATGGAAAACACTACGCTGTGGTCCTCCGTAAAGTGACTGTGTGTCGGAGGAGATGTGGAACATAATACCAGAATTAGCCTTGGAAAAGCCTCCTCTGATGGAGCACGGGGAGAAAAGGCTGGCTTATTTCAAGCTAAAGTGAAAAGGACTGTATGGGCAACACAGGGGTTTTAGTGGTTTTACAGTTCAGCGGTGGTGTTTGAAAGCACAGGCTTTCAGCTACGTGGGTGGCACAGTTGTTTCTAGCATCTCTGCTATTGTATTGTCATTGGCTCTATTGCACTTGTCAGCATCATTGCTCACTTTCTCAGGATAAATGTTGATTTTGCCTTATATAAGGGAAAGCCGAGGCAGCAGCGCTTTGATTCGTGAAATTGCCATGGCCTCAGTGTGAGAGCTTGTGTCAATGCAGATGTCCAAATTCCTCTGACATGTTTATTGTTTTCTTTTATCTTTTTTGCGCAGGCCTTTCTGCACACAGTTCCGCCGCCACTGTTGCTGAAATCTTGTGTGCCGTGTAAACAGAGAACCAGAAAATAACAAGCAGAAGAAAAAGGGAAAATTTCCACTCCTGCTTCATCATACTCCTTTTTTCTCTCTAGCCCCCCTTCAGCGCACCCACCACTTGTTGTCCTTTATTTGTGGCCTAAGTGCCTTGGCATTAAATCTTATTATTTTTTGGTAAATAAACCAGTTTCTGGTAGGAATTACACACAACTTAGTGTGAGGTCCTTTTCAGAGAGGGGGCCTGGATCCTTTTATCTAAAATGTTTTCTATTTCTGCTTTTGTAAGACACTTTTGACTGCTTTGAAAGAGAGAAACAAGGTTTTTCTTGAGTTTCTGGGGGTGAGGTTGGGGATTTTTTCTCGGCATTGTGGTGAGATTTATTCGAAGAGGCTGCATTTTTTCCTGATTTCCCTCTTTGTTCTCTGTAAGTAGTTCCAGGTCCCCCCTCAGTCACACACACACACACACACACACACACACACACACACACACACTCATCTGTACGAGTGTGTGCGTCAACGTGCACGAGGCAATGCGATTTTGCACATGGGGTGTGTGTAGAGCACATGTGTGAATGTGTGTGCGTGAGGATGAGGCGGGGACTTGATGTGACACCTGCTGCTGGGATGAATAGGGTCAGTGGCAGGGCCCTTCAGCAGGCAGCAGCTGCTTGTTCTCACTGCAAGACCGACTCTCTCAGCACCTCAAAGCCTCCTGGACTACAACTGAGGCCCTGACACCATACCACACATAGTGCCCCCTACCACCGTCTCCCATCATTACAGTTATTATCTCAAACGACTGCAATCCCTTGTCTCCCGGGGTCACAAACTTAATCATTCGGAAGGAAACCTGAAATTGACCCCGAGGAAAACATCAAAAAAACAAACTTCAATTTCCACTTTTCTGCTCTCGGAACTCAGGAAGAGGTTTCCAGACAGCTGCTGACAGACAAAGATTCTTGGTATTTGGTTGGTCTGACCTGTCTGTGCTCTCTTGCTGTGTGGTAGTCTGCCCTGCGTGTGACTTAGTAGGTCTGAAAACATTCCCTGTGGCATAACAGAGGAAGAGGGCAGGAGATAAAACATCAGTCTGTGTTTTAGAAAAAAGTTTAAAAGCCTTGACACTGGCTACAGGTTATTTCCCCCATTTAATAGAGTTCAGTTTGAAAATAGAGTCATAATAACCCTTTACAGTCATAGTTGACTTTCAATTCTACATAAATATCCTCTCCTTTTTATTGATATAGCCTTTTCCCTTATCTTTCCAGCAGAGGTCAGCCTTTTATTAACAAATTTAGTTCCACCAAAAAAGCAGCTTTTTCATTTAGAAAACTGCAACCTTATGGCATTCTGTTGGATATTCCACATGCAACAACAGGGCTGGTGTTTCTGTGACAGCGGTGATGCCAGCGCAAAGAAAAAAAAAAACTCTTCTGTCATCACAGTCCATTTAGGCTGGAGCACATGAGCAAAGTACAGAGTGTGGTCCTGTTGCTTGTTGCTCGGTGTGTTTGTTAAATGAAGGGTTCCTTCAAAAGACATCAAACAGGTGCAAGCGGGGGGGGGGGGGGGGGGGGGGGGTACTGCAGGTTTTGACTTTGTTGGCTTGGAGGAGAAAGATTAGCCTTAAACAGAAAGGGAAACATTTAGCATAACTGGGACAAGTACCTGACTTTTCAGTATGAAAACGTTTTCACCTCTGTTAAACACATTTTTAACCTGAACACATGGGAAGTAACCCTCTGATGATGTGGGCTGGAAAAGGCAGCCTTAAGATGGAGGTTGTATGGTCTTGGTCCTTTTGGAGAGTTTGTAGTTGAAGTACATGTCAAACTTGGACTGTGGGGCTCTCTTGGGCCAGCAGGTGCGTCCGTTGCCGAAGTAGTCCTCCAAACACTGACAGGTGTAGGAACCATCTGTGTTGACACACTGAGCGTGACGGCTGCACCGGTGAGACCCTGTTAAACATTCATCCTTATCTGAGGAGAGAGAAGTTTGAAATGTTTTAAATGACAGCAAATATTGAATCACTTTTTTTTTACGAGAGCAAGGCTGCTTCATAGCTCGGTACAGAAGGTTTTGAGGACTCCGTGTTTGAAACCTGCTCGACAGAGATATTTGCAATGCTCATCACATGGATGAAAACAAAAACAGCTTGTGGGTGAGCCCACAGCTGAGTGGGTGAGCTATGACTGCTCATCAAATAAACATGGTCTCTGAATCCTCTGCTGCCAAAGCACATCTTCACATGATCCCTCTCTCTGCCAATTAGCACAGATGAGGAGAACATGTGGAGCTGCACTGTGATCCGTTTTTTTTTTTTTTTTTCCATTTCCAGGATTGGACATGGAACAGATCTGAGAGGGGTTTCAAAAATGTCATACATGTGCGTCCCTGTGGCCTGGTGGTCTAAGATGCACAAGACTGCGTTTTAACATCTTTGGCAGGATTTTGGTCGGGGGACTGCTGTTGCACAATATATCCCCTTTACTCTCTCTGCATGTTTTCAATTTACTGCCAAATTGTGTCAAAACTATGGCGGGTGACAAGGACCAACATGCTGCAACAGCCATTTTCATTATAGTATCAGTATAAAACGGCTACAATTCAGACATTATTCAAATTGAAATGTATCCCTAACAAATAAAAAGGTGCAAATATTTATTCCCCTTTGAGAACAGTTTGCCCGTGAGAAAACCTCAAAAATACCTTTCCACTCATGGGCATAATTGCACATTAACCTTAGTTAAATATTTTTATGAGCAACATGTGACCATCTGTTAAACCAAAATAAAGATTTATTGCATATGAAGTGAGTTGTTTGACTAACTTTGTTTGGTAAGAAATAGAGAACACACCTCGACATTGCAGCGAGCCCTGGAGCGTCCCAATCACAAAACCATCCTGACACACACACACAAAGCTGCCGAAAGTGTTCTTGCATGTCTTCCGAGGCGGACACACATTAGCATCATGGTGGCACTCGTTCACATCTGCAACACAAAACAAACAATGGTCAATCACCAGCAACACGTTTGTCAGTCGGACAAACTTTTTGGTCACATTTTCAAGCTCACCATCACCTTCTGAAGCAAACACACAAACACAAACACGTACATACACACAAACCTTAACTTGTAAGGACAAGGTGCTTAGATGTTTCTTGTCTTTGTTCAAAACAATAATTACCTTAAGAAAATGGTACAAATGAGTACTTTGACCTTGTAACCACATCTTTGTACTGAGGCTTTGAAAGGTGGTATTCTCTTCAAAACAAGGAACGACCCCAAAGCACAATCTTTGACTTCAGGTGTACAAAATGACATACTTCATCATGGTGTAGTCTGGCTGCATTTTCAAAGAATGACACTCAAATTACGTTTTAGTATTTGTTTTTATCATATGTGAATGACAATAGTTGCAAGATTATAATTGACCCACTAACCTACATCCCTTTCCAAGTTTTTAGTCTCCTAAGATCTTTTTTACGTTGCTTTGAGAGATTGTTCAAAATTGGCAACACAATTCATACAATAAATATGACAGAAATGACCTTATAATCCTACTAAGAATAAATAAACAGTAAAGATTGACTTCAGAAAATGCTCCAGTACAGTGCATTGCATGTGCTAACCCAACTGTAATCATAGTTTTGCATCAGTGGCACAGAAGCTTTAATTTTGCTATTGGGCATCAAATCTTTCCCATCAAAACACTTAACCCCTGTGTGAAAATGTGTTAATGGCCATGAGAAAACCCGTTGGAGGCTTGTTCATTACAGGACAGAAGAAGTCTGCTGCAGAGCTATTGAGGCGACTTCAGTCGTAAAGCGGTGGGACACTGAGGAGAGAGTCCAGGGTATGTGTTCCTCTACTTCAGGTAATTAAAGGCCTTTTCCCTCTCGGGTGGAAAGACCAAGTGAAGAGGTGCTGGTGTTGACTTTAGTGCAGTAAGCTGACTTGGGAAGCTGTGTGCTTCACCTATGGTATAAATGAAACCAAAAATAAATGATGTGGACTTGTATGATCATTGATCCAATGCAAGCTGAGGTAATAGAAGCAGCAAGCAATGACTGATAAAAATGTCAGTTTATTTTCTCCACAGGAAATTGCAGGAGAAAAACATTAAGTTAATAAAAAAAGGTAAAGAATTTTGAATTTTCAACCACTGTTTCTTCTACCAGAATATTCCCTGCTCATTTGGAAGTGACATGTCTCGAAGGCATCCTGTCAATTGGCATAGTGGCATACAATCATAACATTTCCAAATTTAACTCCAGGTTTTTGCTTCCAAAAATCCAAGACCGTTACTGCCAAAAAGCCAAACTTGAGTCTTATAAAGGATAGTACACAACAAAATACGATATAATGAAGGCTATTCACTTGTTAAATACATTTTAAGTGCCTGAACTACCATTTTTCACTGTCTTTATTATTCAGTCTGACATAATGTTGTGCTTAGAAAAACAGGAAAAGCATTAAATCTACCCTTTCTTTGGTAATTCAACATAGTGATGAGCTGTGTTTCGTCTCTGAGGCAGCATTACCTTCACAGGTTTTGTTGTCAGCAGCCAGGTGGAGGCCTGGGGGACAGAGACAGCGCACTTCTTCCCCTCTCTCCATCTGGCAACCAAACTGGCAGCGCAGGGAGAAACATGCGGCCTCTCCTGGAAGACAGACAGGGAAACACTGGCTGAGGATCGGTCAAAGAACTGGGCCACTGGATCACAGCTAGGAGAACACACACATACCTGTTTTTCAGTTCATGTGAGGTGCCTCGTTAAAAAAAAAAGCAATCCCCAGCCCACAATCACAAATACATTGTTAACCCTAAGATCATATACTAACCTAAACCTTTTTCTGACTTAAACCACTAAATTAAGTCTTAACCTCTTAAACAGACTCTCTGAGGAAGCTAGATCCAACAAAGTCTCTTCACTTTCCGAGATAGTGTTGGACCCGGAGGGTTAAAAAAATGTATAGGTTCTCAAAAAGATACATAAACAAGTAAACCCACACACAGACTGTCATTCCAACACAGTCATATTAGCACACAGCACACATGTACTGTCTCTGATAAACTCTGACTACAAATGGAAACCTCATTTTAGTCATGTCAGACTGCCAAGTACCCCTTTGAACGCCTTTCTGGCAAAAAACAAACAAAAACAACGTTTGACTTTGTCATGATTCAAAGTCTTTCTTTTTATTGTTGTTGCCACAAGGAGCGCCAAAATCCACAAATAATGAATGATTCTAACGATTATGAAAGCTATATTCATTACAATTTTCAAGAACAAAATCCTTGACTTTTTTTCCGCTCTATTATGCCATGGTTACAATTCAGTGATTTAAGAGAAAATGTTAAGAAAATGTTCACCAACATCATTGAAGAAATTTTCTTTTTTTTTTCGGTTTATCCATTTATATAATCCTTTTTTTCACAAACCTTTCACTATCCATTCAATAAAAAAAAAAACTGGACTTTTGCTTCTTTTGCAGAAATGATCCAACGAACAAAAATATCATCAGTCAGTTTACTGGTTTTCTTCAAATGGGTTTCAGGTGGTAGACTGTAACCTTTGATTTTCTGGTTAAAATTAAAATGACTCACTGGTGCAGGTGCATCCATCTGCATTGAGTGTGTATCCAGGTTCACAGTAACAGCGATAGCTACCGTGTGTATTCATGCAGCGCTGGGTACACGGTCTCTCCAGGAAACCGCACTCATTCACATCTGGAGTCAATGTGAAACATAATTCAAGCAGCAGATAGAAATCATTACAGTAAATGATGCTGGGGAACACGGGCAATGGGTAAGAAATTGTAACAGACAATGCATTTAGGAATTATACTCTACCTTCATCACACTGAGGTCCTTTATACCCCTTGGAGCATAAACACTTGTCTGGCCCCACACATTCGCCGTTAACACATGACTTATTGCACACCGCTGTGAAAGAGTGTAAACACAATACAAACCAAATCATGCGGATATCTCAAACGTCTGTACACTTATATATAGAATACGATCCATCATTTTCTTAAAAGTGCTAATAACAATATGTTGATGAGTATCGTGTTATATTTTGTTGATATGGTTACTGTGGAAGCAAAGAGTTTCCTAATTACAAGTCCAGCAGATCAAATTAATTCAAATAGTTCTGTTTCATGACTTCTAGCAAATGTTATATTCACTTTCCTCCAACTCTCAAATAAAATATTTGATTCTTTAGCTTTTAAACACTATAATGTATTTATGTGCTAGTTGCTAACTTTCACCAGCTAATTGCTGGTTTGAAGCAATGTTGATGGGTGCGTTATAGTGAACAAAAACAATGAAGTTGTTGGCTTATGAAAAAACAAACCAATGAGCTGAAGGAGGCTTAAATGCTCTGCAGAGATTTGGGTAACAGAGTTGAATGACAACTCTCTTTGGGTTTGTTTTTATTGAAATGAAACCTTTTGGACTTAAGTCATTTAATGCACTGGCACTGGGAAAGGTTGCAATTTTTACTCTTTAAAGTAACAAAAAAGTAGAATGGTGGTTAAATCTCATTTACAGCCATTGATAAATGTGGTTTAGTGAAAATTAGTGCTGATAAGATATCTGAATGCATAGGTGAGTTTAAGCTCCTAAAACTTTTTCTAAAATACACTATGAATATTTTATTTTAACTCCAAAGCTTTAATATATGTATGGTATGATAGAACACTGTAATATGTGAGGAAAACAGAACCAGAAAGACAAGATTCAAAACTCCCCTACTATTTGTTGTTTTGCTGGGACGGCGAACTGATAACCTTTGAACTGTTTGTAATATGTCACTGTAGTTGTGCCGTCACTAAACTGCAGAATGACTTACGCTGACAAATGCCGTTAACATTCCTCCATCCCAAACAACAGGAAGTTGTTTGACCAAAGCTGCAGAGTCCTGGCTGTGTGCGACCCCTTGAGTGCTTAAACATTTCCACCACTGACCTGCAAGGCAGGACAAAAGGTTAACAGACCATTAAGCATCATCAAGCCTTAAGGGCTTCAATTTCAACACAGACTGCACACACAGGGGGATACATATGAATATAAGTATAACTATAAAGCAAGCCAAATAGATTAACTTTAAATAAAGTTTGAAGTCAGCAGCATTCACATTTTTTTATGTGAGATCAATGGTATTTTAAAATGATAAAGTCAAAAGGAAACAGTATTCACAGAAGTCTACAGCGCTATCAAATTACTTTAAATGTCTCTTGTGCTAGAAAGAAGCAAATGATCACAGGTCAAAGATCAACATTAAGACTACAGATGATGTAAAACACGGTATTTAATCTAATACACATACACAAGAATGGTTATGTCTTTCATCAGCCCCATAGTTCTTTAACATATCTATAGTCACACAACTGTAATTTTTAAATCCACAGCGGGATGCTTTGCATTCTGGGGCTGTCAGAAGATAGGAAAGACACCATGGACACAGTTTGAGGGTATTATATAGTATTTGCAGTGCACTTAATTGTCATTCTGAAGTCATTTTAGGCCAAGTCTACACCCTGAATAGCTTAATTAGCCCAAAACCAAACATTTCTCCAAATATTAATCACGTAAAACACAAGCAATTATGCTCATTTAGGACTTTTGTGCCTCTGGTGAGACTTTTGAATTGTTTCATGTCTTTTGAAATGTTTGTCTTTTCGCTCGTTCAGATCTTCATATCTTAATAATCAAATACTAATGTTAAGCCAACTTATATTTGAACTGATATTTATATTACGGGTGCCCAAATGCTTCATCCGCAGTCTTACATGAATATGAAGAATATAGTAATAAAACAGTTTGTTGTGAGATATTTTGAGCACACTAATCACTACAGCCGTACACTGTAACTACTCATGAAACACCTTTCTCATTACCATGCATTCAGCAGAAAACACTTGAATTCTAATTTTTTCCCTCATTAAAATCTGCTGTCATAAACAAAGCTCCAATAAACTATATGGCCTACAGAACCACTGACAAAGCTTCATTTGTACCCGCTGTAAAATCTCCTCACACCCACACTGTAACACGAGGCTATTAAAAATGATTAGACACAGGCCAAGTGGGTTCATTTTACATGCTCACGCTGTACTGGAAGAGCTAACCAGCTGTCTATATGAGTAAGATTAACACACAGACGTGGAGTTAATGAAAAACATTTCTCCATGTAAAAAAAAAAAAAGATCATAAAGTGATTCTTACCTGTCCTGGTGAAGAACAAAGGAGAGTGTAATGAAATGCGCCATCATCACAAAGGCCCTTGGCCTAATTTCAATCATTTTCTTCCACCAACAGTTCTACAATATTGCATTAAGGTCATATTAGCCGCATCTTGTCATCAGAAACCTACACTCCGTCAAAACAGACACTTGTTTCTGGATGTGTTTGTTCAAGTGTGTTAAAAAGGCAATTTCGAGGTGTGCGAAAGGGCATTTAAGTGTGTGACTGTTTGAGAAGTAGAAGGGGGGGGAGGTCACATGGTTTAATTGTAGGGTGCTGAGAGTAAGGGGAGTGACAGCTCACCTGTGTGCAAACAAAGAGAGGGAGGGATAAAAACAAAAGGAGAATGACAGGGACAGAATGGAAGTACAGGAATGCGAAGAACTGACATAATATGTTGATGTTGACTAAACAACATCCGCTTGATGTGAATTTGCTTGTTTGTTCTGCTCCGTCTCACACAATCAGCATCATCAGGTATAAAGTTGTTGTTATTTTGAGAACTTTAAGGACTGTGTGTTATTGTTACACTGACAGTTTAGTCCTTAGAAATAACAGTCCATAAAGTAATGTACACTGAGGTTCTAAGTTTTTTACTTTAATCACATTCTCTTCATTATGTTCTGATTCATTGGAGTTACATGCTGGTACTGTTCAGGCAGTCCCTATGAGGCTGAGATTTCATCTTCTGCCTGCAAAAGGCTAATTCACATGTGGAACCAAAGCATGTAGTTTCACACTTAGCTATTTGCTACAATAAAAAAAAAAAGTCATAGATGTTTATTAGAGAGTATGAGGAGCTTTACTGTGGATGAACAGTTTCCCCTCAGCATCCGGTCTTTTTAAGATAGGTGGACTCTTCCCTTCCTTCACATTAAGCAAACTGGTTTGAGTCGAGTCAAAGTTTATTGATGTAGTTAAACAAGTGCCGTACAGGTTTAAAACACAGTGGTGTATCCATCCTAGTAGAGAAATAGAGAAAACTTGCCAATAACAATCTCGATTGATTGAATCAAAATCTCAAGAACCATGCAATGCTTTATAATTATAAGTAAACTTTGAGTTGAGTTTTCAAATAGTGTTTCTAGAATGAACTTTAAAGCTCTTTAATCACTATTACTATATTGTCATATTATTGTATTCATCCGTCTCATTTGTTGACTGAAAGAAACAAAATAAATTCATTAAGTATTAGCAAAAATGAAAGACAGACACACAGAGGAGGACTTAATGTTTTCTGAAAGTTGGGACTTACAACTCTGGGTCGGAAATATCTGCTGGCTGCCTCAGAGAGCCTTTGAAGCCTTAACTATTACCAGCACTGATCAGGGTGCAATCAGTTGTATTAAGCTCAAAGGCGGAGTCCATGTCTGGAGGCCTGGTGGTCCTCTCACCATGCAAAATCAAAAGCGCACATGCACACACATAGACACACACACACACATACACACACACACACTTACACTTCACGCACACACAAACATGAATCTTACTTAAACGCTACATCTGTCTAGTGAATGAACATCAGCTGTTTGAAAAAGCCTTTTCAAGTTGATGTCATTGCTGACCTCACTACAGCTTCACTAAGGGGGACATATTAAACTATTTATACCAATTCCCACCAAGGCCAACATAATTCTGCTTGTAAAATCAGTTTACAGTAAACCAGACTTTTTTGTTCCCACTTGACACCTCAATTTGTCTGACCTGAAAACAACAAATGCCACACACTTTGCAATGTTCCCCAACCCCATTCATCTAATTGTGAGATTATTTGTGGGTAGGTGGCCTCTGGATGCCACCACTGCAGAGAAGGCCATTACGCAAAAGTACTCAGCACAGCAACATCTGTTTCAAGTTTGAACAAATCCTACCTGTAAAAAACGAATAATTGATGCACTGGTTGATGGAAGTAAAAACCAAAGAAGGCTGCTTGAAAATTGAATATTTTTTTCTGTCAAATTTGTATCTGCTCATTTTTAACTGTGTGCCTCTTTTCTGTTCACATGCTCTCAACCCCCACCCAAACCCTTCATCTTGGATGGTTTTTGTCAAACGTGTCACCACCACACATCAGCCACTGAGGGGGAAAGAAACCATAAATGACTAGGCATGGTCTGCCTTGAATAAGTGCCAAACCTCACTCTGTATCTGTCATAAACGATACAATTAAACTTAATCCTTCTTGCCAAAAAGGAGTACGAGTGAGGGAATCGAAGAAAAAAGAAAGTGTCCGCTACAATAAAACAGAATGATAAACGTTGTCTGTGCTAGCACAGTGTGTGGCAAGTGACGCCTCCGTCTGCCAGCATGCACTTGGTGGGATCAGATCAAGATTTAGAGTGTGTGTCTGAAGATCTTCCTTTTCTTTTGACCACATTAGAGGTGTAACACATCTGTGCTCTTTGATTCCTCAACCTGAAAAGGGAAGCTCCACAAAGAGATCACAGAATTAGCCTAAAGCCTCTTCCCCAACCCCCACCTGCTCAAAAATGTAGACATATCAATCAAAAATGATGAGATTGGATAGAATCCGGCAATGTTAAAAGACAATTCCTGGAAAAATGCTGGTTGTCAAACACAAAGTACATACAGGCTGCTCATATTAAATTATACTTTTTCAATGAGAAAACTGAAAACAGAAAACTGTGCTCTCTGGACATTTTCTTTGAGAGTATTTGCCTAACAGATCTTTCCTACAGAGATAAAATAAAGAAAGAAAGAAGTGCACTGGAAAAATCTGATAAAATTAGTTTTTATAATTGCTGCTTATCATTTGGAGTTAAGGGCAGAAAATTATGGCTAAGTCAAAAAGTGGGATGAGTCTTACATCTTTTCTGCAAACTGAGTTATAGCAAGAAATGTAAAGTACTGAGTCTCTTATTGAATTCTGCAGAACTCTGTTTCTGTTATTTATGCCTTCATAGTCTCGTGCATATGAAAAGAGGGTAAAAGTACATCTGGTTCTTATGCACAAGTTTTCAGTATGAGTTATGGGTGTAACAGTACAAAGTAGGCACGGCCCAGTTTATTCCTCAGGTTAGGGTTAATAAGATTGGTCGAACGGGAAAAAGGCAACAAAATGTCCCGAATGCATATCTCTAGATTTCTCTAAGTTATTTTGAACTGACAGTAGTAAAAGTCACAAAGTGTTCCATCTAATGTCCTTTAGATTGTTTCCCCAGCCTGTAGTGTATTAAACAAACAATAAAGAGAGAGAAAAAACAAAAACAATGCTAAATAAAAGCAACACAAAATGAAAAACATCTCCTGATTAGAAAAAAATAAAATGATTACAATGTCAAATAAAAAGACAAAATAAAATGTGTCTTTAGAAGCAATGTATCATATTTATGATAAACTTGCGTGTCTGAGAGATTATTATAAACCTCTCAAAGGTGCACAATGATTACTCTTAGTTGAACTGTGCGGTCACTGAGAGATATCTTTGAGTGGCATTGGAGGCCCAGCCATCTGTTATTAGCGCAACAGTGGTTGCAGATTACATCTCATGCTCAATCACCGCTGTTCAGCACCAGTAAAGGGCAGTTCCCTGACTGCCTTATGTGCACACTGAATGGAAAAAAAGGCGGCGTCCTTTAATACTGCATACACACGCATGTCTGTTGGAATGTAAATGCAACTAGTTTTATTTTTTAATGAATTTCCAAAATGAAAAATACTCATTCAAAGTCATCGACTCTCTCTGCCTTCACATCGAGAGGCTTTTTTTAAACAGCGGGGAGATGTTGGAATCCTGTATACCTTCACCTAGCTCATGGGGTTAGTATATCTAGGTGATGTCGTCTAATATTCATTAGCTTGTTCAACATATTTTGAATGACATACCGCACTGGGAACCATAAGTTTCCCACCATAAGTTTCTTGTGTTTTGTCGCGTCTGCTTTGTCTTTAGCGTTTTTTGTTCAATAGCGTTAGGAATTGGATACTGTCGTGTGTGACTGCCTTTTTTTCTCCACTCAGACATATTAGTCATATCTCTGCATGCATCAAACCATGTCTGTACCTTGACAGTCCGGGCAATTACAAATACCATTACAACTCTAGTATGAGTGTACTAAAGATTAAGATTAAGATTAACTTTATTGTCCCAGTGGGAAATTTGTCTTGGACTTCACAGAGCTCTGATGCAGAAGAAAAATACATTCATTCCTCGGTAAAACATGTCAGTTAAATAATCATTAAATTCCATACAAATGAATTACTAACACCATAAATATGTAAGCAATGCATGTATATCAATGCAATTGGTTTGTATATTTTTGGGTGAAATGGTAGACTAACAATATCCAACACTCTTCCGCCATAAGACCCTGGCAAAGAATATTCAATAGGATTGGAAATGTTATATATTATTTTCAGGAAATTGAAAGGATCAGAGGCTTTGGTAAACTGTATCTCTGTAAAACTATTTGCACGACTATTTCAATATCGAGTCTGGTATGAAAACAGTTGTGTGTCAAAGCAGGGCTGTGTCATATTTTATTTTGAGGGTGTAACGCTGATTTATGAGTTGCTGTGAGAAGACTGTCAACAAAACAGATCTAGGTATATACTTTTACCAGGTGGCAGCCATGATGATGGACATTCTGGGGTCAGAGTTCAGAAAGGGCTTACAAAGGAGCCACCCAGGAGTGAGGGGTTAATGACTTATGATCAGGGATGAGGTCAGGACATGAGACACCTGCACAACAGCCTGAAGCGTGCAGCAGGCATTGATGTGGCAGCAGGACCCTGTAACAGGGGAGCGTGTATTTCTCCATTCATCACCATGATGCCTATTAAGCTCATTTAAATACCTCTCTCTCTCTGTTCGTGTTTTTTGGGCGGGGGGGGGGGGGGGGTTTATTCCTTTAATTAGAGATGGGACAGTGGATACAGTGAGAAATCGGGGACCTCTAGAAATGACTGATGTTGGCTATATAAAGAGTTATCTTACCACTTATTGTCTGCCTTGTCTAGTTTCTTGGTGCATACCGTCTATCTATTTTTTCCACTTATCCAGGGTCGTTCTTTGGTAGCAGAAGTCAAAGCAAGTTGACCCAGACATCCCTCTCCCAAGCAATGTTTTCCAGCTTTTTTAAGTTTAGTATGATACTCTATACTAAAACGGAACTTGAAATTAAAACAATACTGGTTTGATACTCGATACCTAATGGATCAGATACTAGATTTGGTCACATTAGGAATTCAAAGTTTTTTACTGAACAAACAACACCAGATGTGCTCATACTTACAGCCATATGTTTCCTCAACTCTGTGGATACAAGCTTTTAAAAACTGCTTACTAATGCTAGCCTTGTCTGCTGCTCTGAGGTATCTTTAACAAAAAAGCTCAATGCTCTGATCCAGTGACACTGCATGACTTGCTCTTTTCATCTCAGTTCCAGGGATGTAATCCCTCTACTGCCTACTTTTGGGTGGTGATGTGGGTGGTGAGTCAATGGAGGCCCAAAACGCTGGTGTCTAGGGCCCAAGACCAGAAACATGTCACGAATCAGTAACTTTAGTGTTGATTGAAAACTCATTTAAAAAAAATCTTATTTAGTGAAGGCCTGTCATTGCCCTTGTGGGGGAGTGGATGGGGAGCACCCTAGCGCCCTCTATTGAACAACGGCCGCTTAAAAAACAACTTCCTCACATTAAGATTCAAAACACAAGAGTGAAGCTATTATTATTATTATTATATGTGTTGGTGATACATGTTTTCTGATTTCCTGACAGGTTTGTTTACAGTACATTGTGAACCCAAGTCAAAAAGGCATGTATTTTTGTGTATGATCCTTCAATGCTTCCTCTCTAGTCTGTTTGTGTAACAACCTCTTGCTTTCACCACTTTACCATGCTTGTCAAGGCTATAGCTGAACTAGGAGTACACAGTGTACAGAGAGGCAGTGCAGCCATTCGACACAGAGCTTTGAAGAGATTAGGATGCACACAGTACACCACCAACACAGGCGGTCTCCGTACCAAAACAAGGATTAGGGCTTTGGCAATGTCAGTATACTAAGAAAAACACTTAACAATGCAAATACGCCAAAGCATCACCAAATAAAAATGACACCAATGCATTTTTTAACCTTACCCACTGAAGAATGAATGGGCAATATTTTTTGAGAAGGAGTGAACAGTATTTGGTATTCGGTTCAATATTTCACTGAGGAGAAGGGCATGTATAATATGTAATCCTTTATTTCTGGAATAACACTGACTTGATTTATTTGTGATTAATTTGGTTAAGTGCTTTCTGACACAGTAGTTAGAGTTATGGGGAAGCATTTGTGTGTGGGTTTGACTGAGAGGCTGTGAAGTGTTGCAAGTTATTGTGATACTAAAGCCATAAACAATCTGTTGTTTTTTGTTCACAAAATTCCACTTAGCTTTTTGGTTTTACAGTCAATGATGATTCATTCAACAAGTGAAAAGAATGATCTCTTTTCCTACTTCTAGTCAGTGCACATGCTGCAGCATTTTGGACCAGTTGGATAGTCTGTGAAGTCTTTGCAGCCTGATGAAAGGAAATTGCAATAATCCAACCTATAGAGGTACAGTTAAAAAATGCATTGACCAGCTTTTCTGAATAGTTTTTTTTGACGGAATGCACCTGGATGTTTGCGATTTGGCTCCCAGATAGCTTGCCATTGTCTGTCTTTATTTCACATTGTGTGTTGTGGTAAGTTTGGTAAAAAGGTTTTTATTGTGCTTATCGAAAACTAAACTTAAATAGCTACTCCATAGTGTTTCTTGAAACTACAGCTCTTTTTACCACCACACTTTAACCCTGTACAGTACTACACAACATGACAAAAATACTCTGTACTCAAATCCAACTCATGTTACACACATTAAAGTACACACATTGTCGGTTTATGAGACATCTGTGGGGTTGTTTGTCCAGTTTGATGGAGGTGGAATCTTTAATAAAACGTAATTACGTAATTACTTCAATAGTTAACACTATCGAAGAGGCGTTTCTCTAGGGCTATGTGCAAAACACAACTTTATAACATGTACATTTTCTGATCAACAATCAGCATCGAAACATTGGGAAAAAAAGGTAGTTTTACATGAGTGTTTCCATCAAATTGGACAAACAACTTGAGGGTCTTGGTCTCCCCAAGATGGTGCATAACAATGTCTTTGTTGAAATGTGTTTTATGTGACAGTTCCAGGACATATCCTGATAAAATAACTCCCAGATTCCTAACCTCGGTGCTTGATGCCAGACTGATGGCGTCCAAGACAGTTATATCACCAGAAAATGTCTTTCCGAGGTGTTTGGGGCCAAGCACACTAACTTCAGTCTTGTCTGAGTTAAGTAGCAAAAAATGTCAGTCATATTAAATGCAACTGTGAGATCTAACAGGACAGAGATAAATCCACTGTCTAAAGCCATAGGTAGATTATTTGTAACTTGAACCAGTGCAATCTCAGTCCTAATGTGGACCCTAAATCCTGACTGAACGTCCTCAAATAACCTGCTGTTATGCAGAAAGTCATAAAACTGATTAGCCAATACTTTACAGAGGATCTTTGCAATAAAGTGAGGATTTAAAATAGTAAACTAGGTTGCCCGGAATCAAGAGTGGGCCTTTTAACTTGTCATTAAAGACATATTGATCATATCTAGAAAGAAGTTTAACACTTTTGAGTGAAAGACTTTTAACTCCTTTATTTTGGAGATAGTACAGTGGTTAGATTTTTTTAAAAAGGGGAGAGATTGGGGAGTGGCATGCGTAAAAAGAGTTACAAGTTGGATTAACCTGGGTTGCCTGCTTGGAGGACTATAGTCTCTGTACATGGGGCGTATGCACTGACCACTATAGGCTAGGTGTTGATGCAGTAGACTGATGGTCAAGAAAGATGTGCATGCAGATGTTGGCATTTCTTTCTATGCAGTCATGTAAATGAATGTTTCTGTGTCACTACTGTGAGTGCGTCTATGGGTGCTTGCTATTGTGCAAGACCTCAACCTCTTTTTTTAGTGATGTTTGTTAAACTGTTTGGTCCTCACAGCGCAGCAAAACAGGCAATGCCAGGACAGATAAAGAGAAGGCATGCATCTGGCAGAGTTCACTGGCCTGGACACAGACTCACCATCAGTGGTCTGATGCAAGCTATGGCCACACTTCAGTCAAAGAGACCACATTTTTGCATCTGCAGAAAAAAACAACTGTGCTTTAATTTTCTTTTCCTCTCAATGTTACGTTTTCTCTCTTGTAAGGCAGGTTAGGTCTGGATGTAAGTCAGTGTTGGGATAGCATATTGCATACTTCCATTTTCTTGTAAATTTAGACAGTTACATGCATTGTTTCAGTAGCCAGATCCCTATGAATTTATGTGGACAATTTCGATCAGTTGCTGACCTTTTTTGGCTTTGCTTGGTCTCTTTGGTTGACAGAGACACACAAACACTGTTCGACCCCAGTGTTAGCTATAGTGTCAGCAGTGAGGCTGTGGCGGATGTCCCTCTGTTGACTCTGGATGATGTAAGCTCAAGATGAGCCCTGCAGATTAAGAGCGAAGACAAACAAAGGGTCCTGCCAAGATGAGCCACAGTTTATACAGATTAATATAACAATACAGCCACACGAGCGCTGCCGTAAACCATTTGCATAACTCTTTTTAATGTGTTTCGGAAAATGTCTTTGCTTTGCTTTCAGGGAATACCCCCATATGGAAACTTATACCTAGGTGGTCCATTTCAACCGACAGCAGTTGTTTACCTACTGAGGCTGAGGATCACAGAAAGGGGAGGCAGACAAAGAGCGATGTGTTGTCTTAGACAGCCAAATGCAGATTCGATGTGGATCACACACACAGATATGTATGATATATGCAGAGTAACACATGCATGTAGGGAGCGATTTGCTACTGCCCTTACCCTTAAAGTAGCACATTTCACCAATATTTGTGAATTCTTTTGTTGCATTTTCTGATGCATTTTTATCCACAATTAAGACACCAAAAAGGAGCAGGATTGTTTTCAGTAAGAGGTTTATTCTTAAAGTGGGGGCAGAAACCCTGAGGAACCAGTTTAAATTGGCTCACAATAAAAGAAAACACAAGTGTTTCTCAGCCAGGATGGATGCAAAGAATCAGGTTAGCAGGTCTTTTCAGAAGGCAAAATAAAATAAAACTCATATTTAATCCACAATATGAAGAGGCCTAGTTCCCCCTTACATTTACGCTCAATACAGTATTAACAATAAATAACTATTTTAATAAGCGTTGACAACTATTTAAGATATATGAATCTAATAAAACAATATTGGAAGACTATCTTACATGCATACTTTACTGAGTGCGCCCAGACCTCTGAGTCACTTGCAGATGCCACCATCTCCACCAGGTTTGATCACTACCTGTTATTCCATAAGACTCTTCAGTGATCTTATCAGGAATTCTTGTAGCACTTAATAATGGATGCAATCTAATGTTTCACTATTTAGCCAGCACTGGTTTCTGGTATGATCCCACTACTTAACTGAAATTCAACCAGTTCAACCACTTGCAGTTAACGCCAATGTGTTGACTGCAATTTATCCAACCAACTTTTCAGCACATTTGACATATCAGCTTATTTCCTCTGCACCTATAATCCTATACTAAACAGGGCTGTCACATGACTCCCTTTTCATTCAGTTCAATCATCCCCTGTTTGTTGTCCATGTTGTAAATATGTAAGGAGGGTATCAAGGATTACTGTATTCTTAATTTCTTTGGATTGCTGCATGCAAAAGACCAACTTCTTTTTCTAATCTGAAGATTCTCTTTTTTGACACTTTTGGAGAATAGAAAAGTTTTGGTTCCTGTACCAATGCCTCCAAGGCGCATTTCTCTAACAAAAAAATGAAGGACTTTTCTGGACCCGTGCCTTTTCTTGTAAAGTTAAAAAAGGCTATTGTGTCTACTTTGCAAATTGACTTGTATAGCGCTTTTCTAATCTTCTAAGCGTTTTTTACCCTTCATGTCACATTCACCCATTCACTCCACATTCACACACTTGGCTACTACGTAAAGTGCCCAACTTCCCAACAGAAGTATTCCATCCACACAGACTCACACACTGCCAGCTTAGCCTCAGGAGCAATCAGGGTTCACATTCTTGCTAAAGTACAATTCAACATGTGACTGCAAGAGATAGAGATCAAATCTCCAACCTTCTGGTTGAGAGACAATCGACTCTACCACGAAGCCCCTACTTTTGCTATATTTGTAATATTTATGTGCTCAAGCAATTTCATAGTAAAAAAAAAACTACCTAGAGACATCCCAACCTCGGATTACAGGTAAAATATTCAAGTTCATCCTTTTTTCACATTCAGAAATTGAAATTTCGAAGTCCTTCCAGATAGTCAAGTGCACATAAAAATGAAGGACAAATGAAGGACATAAAGAGGAACAGGGTTTATAAATGACATGAAGATATTTAGAAACTGACATATTGCACACTCACTCAACCTTTTAGAATACTCTCCAGTCAGTGTTGTGTGTTTTCATTTATCATGGATACATTTTTCCTCCTCTGAAGCACAAGGCGTCATTTTATAACCGCCGCCCCTCACCCCCGTCAGTCTTACCTGTCGTCCGACACTCAGCTCTGCTCTCGGCCCTCTGTGGGGGTTTAGCATGTGTTAACATGACAGATTGAGCCCCAGTGGGAACCTTAATTGCATCATTTCATGGATGCGAGTCAGTGCTGTGGTCCGGGAGAGTAAACAAGCTCTGAATCCAGGAGCAGAGAGCAAGGAAGGTGAGAGAAGGAATGAAGAGTGCATGGAGAGAAGAACAGAGGGGAGCGGAAAGATGAATACAAGAAGGAAGAGGAAGTGCTTAGGGATTGGAGAATTTGTGTTAATTACTGGGTATTGAGATGGATTGAGGAAGTGTGAAACGTGACATAGAGGAAGGTGTGAAACCGAAAAAAAAAACCTCTTATTCGCTCAGAAAAAAAAAAGCCTGACCAACAGCCTCACTTAAAACCACCCAAAACTCTCCAAGGTGGTCGCCGAGTGAGGTTTGTTTTGTTATGCGATAAGCCATGAGTTAAGTGAGGCAGAAGGAAAAGGCCACAGCGGCAGACTCCTTGGAAAGCGTGTCTTCATAAGTAAGTGATCGGGCCAGGGAATATGAGATTTCAGCGGCCTTGGTCTTGCGTTTCAGCAGTAGTCCTCACTGAGTCAGCCTGTGTAAACACATGAGGTCACAGAAATCACTACGCAATTAGGGGTGTGACAAAACCAGATATACAACCAGGGGATTGACATGCACACAGATGCAGAAAAAGAACATACAGACTCACTGAAAAAAAAAAAAAACACCACAAATGTTTACAAAAGTCCAGATTCAATTTTCTCACATAAATCAATATGTTGAATCCTGCAGATGCCACAATTTATGCCCCAAATCACAAGAGACTGGTGCCAATACAGACAAACACAGATGTTAAAGTACAACATTAATCAACGTTTTCTCCCCAGCTAGGATCCCTCCCTGACAAGACATCATGACTTCATGTGTTAACACATGACATCAAACTCAGAGCCACAGTACAACATGCTCAATGATTTCCATGGTTATGTCGGTGAGCTCGTTGTTTGCTGTTAGAGCACAGTGGAAACAATTATTCATAGTGCAGGGAGCGTCAAACAAGATTTGAACGGATGCCACAATCGCAGTGAGAGGTTTACAGAAAAGTGTCATGATTGGACATGTCAACATGGACAGGCTCAGAAAAAGCATGTTGTTAGAGTCACCAGTAGTGGATTACTGTCTGAGCTTTATAAAGGAGCAGTGCCACCAAAAAGGAACATTTGTGAAAAAGGATTTCATTGTTTTTGCTCTGGAAGTAAAAAAGAATCATGGTGGTCTACATTTAAAAATGATGAAGTTACAACATCTTTTAAAACGTAGATCATTTATGTATGATCTTTATAAAACAATAACATGGGAAATGTAATTGTGTTTAAATCTGTCATGGTGAAGATGTAAACTACACCTTCCGTGTTGCATCGCATTTTGATTTGAAACAAGCTTAAGTGACTCTTAGTGCTGCATCAGTGGCCAATGTATGTGTATGAATTGAATATTTAATACTGATGGACATTTTACAGAGCAGCCGCTTCCATCAGTGTGTGAATGTGGTGTGGTGAGTTGAAGACTAGAAAAGTGCTATACAAACTCAAGTCCTGAGCACGAGGCTCTGTTTGCTCCGCTGAGGTTTGTTCACCAAAAATAATTTAAAAAAATGTAGTGGTAAGTTTATTCAATGGTCTTTAGTTAAGTGTGTGTAGGCCTGGTCTGAAAAAACAAATATGGAATTTGTTTTTATTTAAAATTTATGTTAATTTTTGACAGCACCGTATTTCTGTTATTTCTGTGTAGGGGAGGGCAAGGAAATACTGCTGGGAACCTTTGACTTTGTAGTCACAGATGTAATTATTTTTGCACTTTCCCTCAACCAAGCTCGCTCTTTTTGTGTGTCAATATTTAAATTTGAATGATTTCAATAGCACGAGGCAGTAATAGTCCCGTAGGACATATTAATTTACTACAGAATATAAACACTTGTAAATACAGCATGATTAATTGTTCACTGTCGTTTGTGTGAAGAGAAAAAGACAAATTCCTCGCTTAATAATCTTGTTTTCCTGTCTGCTCGAGTTACCCTATAAGTTTTGCTTGCGCCGCCTCTTTGGCTCATGTATACAATATTATAGCATGCACTTCCAGCCATCTCAGTCCTACAAATATTTGGTATACAGACTCCTCATGTTTATTCTAAGTACTGGGTTACACTGTTTGGGAAAGATAGCCAGACAAGGGCCCTTTGGGAAGGAAAAACAAAACCATTCCAAATGAAAAGTAATGATTCATGCCACAGATAGTGTGTAAACTCAAGTATATATTGTACCTCACAGCACTATTGGACAGTTCCATTTAATGCCATTTTGATTGGATCTGAATAGTGCATAGACAACTTAGTATTGCATTACTCTAAATATGGCAGTGTGTGTGCTTTTGTGTATGTGTTAGTGAGACCAGAGTAAGGTGGGTGGTCTCCACTCACTATCATTGCACAACACAAAGCCTCATTGGTATTTTGAGAAGGAAATTAATATTGTCATCAGCAGTGGCTCTTGCGTGTGTAACTCCATGCATGAAGTTTTTTTCTGTACTTCCGAAAAAACAAGAGTGCAGAATTTCCACTTCAAATGAGGAGTCAGTCTTGACTTTGAGCGATGCCACGATGCTGCATGACGACAGAGCAGCCATCTCAGCTTGCACCTCATCGTCAACTCTGCAGGCAGCTTTCCATTCAAGCAGGAGTTAAGTGACTAGGCCTGGAGCCACATTGGCTCTAGTTTAACTTAAACATTTTCCTAACTTCTTCTCTTTGCTATTTTACCTGAGCAAGCCATCAGTGGAAAACATTGCAGTCGATTTACCAGAAATTAGAGAATTCCCAGTATGGGGCCAACTCTTATACATTACATTTACATCACACAATGACAGATTTTTTTAGACTTTAATACAATCTCACAAAAAACTTTATTTTATAGTTTTGTAATTTGTGATACAGGAAACGTGGCAAGAGGTCAATAACTGTCACCTTTGAACCAAGGAAATGGATATTGTGCCTTTTGTTTAATTTCTCAGAGGAAAATAACTATGTTTGCCATGTGAACTAGATTAGATATAATATCAGAATGATTAAATTGCAGAATTCAAGGGAATTTTTTTTTTTTTATTTGATTTCCAGATTAGTGCCTTTACTCTAAGCCAAAGGTGTTTTCGGACCAAACAGTTCTGGGGACCTTTTTGAAGAGAAACTATCCAATAGGGAGTTCCCTGAGAACTACACACCATGGGAACTTTTTTCTGTCTGCATTCACACCGCCATGGTGATAGGAAAGTACATACTCTGAAGCACGAGCTAAAAAGGTTCCTCTAAACGAGGTTCTAGGAACTAAAATAGTTAACATTTCCTGCAGTGTGGAATCAATCAAAGACGGAGAGGCTTTCAACAGTTCCTAAGACTATGAAAAAATTCCAGCGGTCCGAAAGGCATCTCAATGAAGTGAATAATAAAAAACATTTTCATAACTTTATGTAGGTACTAAATATTACATTTAGAAAAATTGCGATTGGCCTTCCTTGAACCAGGTTGGATGAACATCTTTATGAACGTGAGGGGGACGAGAAGCGTCCGCTAGAGAATGTGCTCCCAGATTTTTGTTTTTCCTTGTAAATTATAAGAAAACCATTAGTAAATCTATTTTTTATTTTAGATTACCAATAACCCAAAAAAACACACAAATATTTCAGACATGCTATAAATTTTAATAGACATATTGATATTTCTGTAGAGAAACAAAGTTATCCCTAGTTTTATTTACAATACAGGAATAAAAAAATTGTCGCATACAGTACAATGGTAAAAACAACATAGAGAACTTAAATAATTTTTTTGTTTGTTTAACTACTTAAATAATGAAAATGGTTATTCTATTCACACCACGCCGTCTCAGCAGCTACAATGCAACTTTCACATTAAGTGCTAAAAAAAATCATAATTTTCCATTTTACAGCATGAGTTCCATTTAGACCAGGTAGAGTTGATTTATTCAGCAAACACAAGCAAGGGTGGAGATGAAGAAGACATACATCTTCACAGATTAAAAAAACAACAACTTTAATTGACCTTTTTAATTTGAGCCTTGATTTTCAAGAAAAAAAAAAGTTGGGGGAGAGAAAAACTTTGTCTTCAACACTATTAAACAGTGATGGTTTTTATCATGAATCATTGTATGGAATTTAAATGGAAAAATGTGTCTGTGCTGCATACATTTTAACTTCAGTGTGGTATCTGAAAAGACACAACACATTGATGTTGCTCCAGACAGCCCAGTCTGTGTTGAACTGTTTTGAACTGTTGAACTGTTTTCTGACAGTAGCAGTCAGATGCTCAATCGAGTGTAATGTCTGCACATTATTTTCCATTAGACTAAAAGTTAATCTAAAGTCTCCTGTTTGTAGATAAGATCACCTCTGACTGTGTTCTGCTTCCACAACGCCTTGGCGGCCTGACGGGATCTTTGATAATCTCACTTGAAATTACTTAATGCAGGCACAGACATGCATTACTTTAACACACTGGTCTCTCTTAACAGAAGAAGTTGTATGTTTAAGTACAAGAAAATGACATGAACTGACAAGCTTAGTGTAAAACTGCTTTCTATAAACACGGTTCTCTCCCATATATTATTACGCTTAAAAAAATAAACCCTCCTCTATGATAACAATAGTAATATTTTTTTTGTTTTGCAATGCTAAGCAATACTTAGGTAAGCACTATTGGAAATATACATCACCGCGCAATTCTCTTCCCTTTGTAGATTTTAATTCAGGTTCAGTTTCAGTGTGTGACGCAATGACAAGAGATTGTAAAACCACACCTGTTATAGAGTGATGGTGCCTATATGTAAATGTGTAACTTGTGTCATTGCGCTTTAAACGACAACCCCATTTTGAAAACAAAGTGAATGGAAAAATAAAACATGTATACAGTGCATGGGAGCCAAAAACTCGGTTCAGATTGAGACTGGCTTTGACAAACTCAGTCGTTCATTTTTCCGTGTCAGTACTAGTCCTTTGTTGAAGATCCATCCTGTTCATTTGTAGCAAATGAGTGTTGCAAAGCAGAGTATACAGACTGTATACTGTAACGTTTCATGAAAATGCGCTCACAAACTAAATACAACATTATAGGTGAGACAACATGGTTCATCTCTCTCGTATTAGTTCCTTTTTAAAATAGTACAGCACTAAGCACTTTGGGCTCTATGTGACCCACGACTCTCATGGACTTCTCAGTTGTTGTTGTTTGTTTAGCAGAGCTGCAGAGCGTTCCTTCAGAGTCTGTGTATGTAGACTTTCATTTTGTTCATTTTGAATAGACCTTAAGTACAAATTGAACCTTCAGCCCCATCACTCCATACAACTTTAAATCCTTAAAGAACCCCTGAACAATCATTTGAGTCTCAGTTGAAGTGCCTCAGACTCCATTTTTCTGGTGGGAGGGGTCTCCCACCAGAAGTAAGGCAACAAATGGCCCCAGAAAAGATCCAGAGTCTTGGGGTAAAAATGTTCTCGTTTGCAGAGTTCCTGTTCCTGTGGAGTGACCTTTGTGAGAGTGTTTTCTGAACGGCAGACAAAGTGAACTGAGCTACCCTAACTCAGCCATGCTTCTCAGTCATGTTGCTGGTGCCTGCAGGTCTCTGAAAAGTGAACACGGCTTGGATGCCAGGCCTGGTGCTCAGGAGCAAGTAGCTTATAGGTGGAAGAGGAAGAGTTCAGTGATGAGGATTAAAAGCAGTCTGACATGGATCCTGTGTGTGTGTGTGTGTGTGTGTGTGTGTGTGTGTGTGTGTGTGTGTGTGTGTGTGTGTGTGTGTGTGTGTGTGTGTGTGTGTGTGTGTGTGTGTGTGTGTGTGTGTGTGTGCATGCCTGTGTGGGTGTGAGGGATTAAGAAGCCTTATTAAGGACACCTCATTAGAGTCTGCTGGTGGTGGTAGGTAGATTTGTGTCGACTTGAGGGGGACAGTGGGGAAGCAGCTCCCCCCCAGCACACCCCTATACGATGTAGCTGGTCAGGTCCAGGAGATACGAGGTCATGTCAATGATGTGGTCCATTATGCCGTCTTTCTCCTGGTCGTTTGGCATTCCCTGCTCACTCTTCTCACACTGGGGCCCAGAGTAGCCGCTCTTACAGAGGCACTTGCTGGGCTCCATACACACTCCTCCATTGCGGCAGACTGGTTCACATTTGGCTGCATCCAAAGAGAAAGAGAAAATCAGTGTCAAGTAAGAAAACATGAGAAGAAACACAAACTGGAGTTGTTTCCTTCTAAAGTAAGTCACAGAGGATCAAACAAGTTTTTTTTTAAGATTTTAGAAAAAGTGCACAGGCCTACTGTGCGTGTCATCAAGCATTATTTAACTAATCTGAGCATCTAGGAAGAAAGAACACATGAAGGTTTGCTCAGATAGCACTTTTCTGTAAGCAGCAGACACAAATCTAAGGTCCCTCACCAACTCTGCAGAGGGGTCCCTCCCACCCGGGGCTGCAGCAGCACTTTCCAGTAGGAGTGCAGTGTCCGTTCTTACAGTGTCTGGAACAAGCTGTCATCAGCAGCTCTGGAGGCTCCACTGGACGCTGGCACTCCTTTGGAGCATGAGGCCTGCAACAGTTGTTAAAAGGAGTGAGAGTCAATATCAAATGTCATTCTCACAAAACACCACAAGTAGTGCTATACATCGATGTATAATTTAAATCGATTGTATAATGCTGCATGTGTACAATTTTACTTTGTATTTGTTATCACATAACCGTCGCAGACATTCAGTACGTTAACATTCAGTGAAGTCGAGCTGCAGTTATAGCTCGACAAGGCTTTTTAATTGGACTACTGTCATTGTTCCAGTACACAAACACCAGGGAGAATCGATTTATTGACGATAATGTACGACTCCGCAACGATAGGTGGCAATATGCCCCCAGACTGAAAGTAATAATGATGTCTCCACATGACCGAAAAAAAGGCAAACCAGACCATCAGAAAGAAGAATGATCACTTCTCATGTGTGTGTGTAATTAACCACTGACAAGACGATGGCTGATAGTCTTTTTTTTAAAGGCAAAAGTCACAAAGACTCATAACTTTGACTGTTAATAGAAAGCAGGATGGGATTGTTTTCTCCACAGGGGTCTCCAAAATTGGCACAAACTTTAAAGTTCCTCAAAGGAGCTTTCAGAAAGCCAACAGAGACATCTAAAATAATAGGCACTGTGTTTAGGCAATAATTATGAATATAAACAGGATTTTACTGATTTTTTTCAGGGAAAGCAGTGTGACGTGAAAGGCGTGTAGATAATCAGCTCAGTATTTGTTCTGTGCTCGGCTGCTGTTCCAAGTAGTAAAATTTGAAGGTCTTTGTTACATGCAAAAGGAAAGTACACACACAGTCTGTTTAGTTGTTGAAGCCTTTCAGTGAGAAGTCACACCCTCCATGCATCATTTCTTATTTGCCAGATCACCACAGTTTCCACACTGCTTCGTGCAAAATCCATTCCTGACTTCTTCTTAAAAAGTGTTGCCAACAGAACAGACAGACAAAAAAAGCTAAGAAAAACAGAACACTAAACTAACTCTTATTTCCTAAGGTACACAGTACTAATATGATTTGAAGAAGTTCTGTGACTAACATATTCTATTTGAACATTGGAACATGGATGTATTGTGACAGCTTCAGGCATTCGTATACTGCCACGTTCTACACTTGTTTAAAATATATGTAAATGTTTCCTGTGTTACTACATGTTACTGCATTGGTGTCTTTTCTGTATAATGTCAGACATCTATGAAACAGATGGATTCTAACCATGATGGATTCTAACTGTAAAGTTGGGAACATTCCAGTTTCAAAGTGTTGCTTTTATTGTTTTGACTCATGCTTTCCTCAAATTCCCTCTACTTGATGAACAAAACAACACATAGAGGTTAACACGCGGCTCCCGCAGATATAAACATGATTTGGAAAATGCAGAAACACGCACAAACACCAACATCTCCGCACCATATGCGTCAAGTCTGAACACCCAAGAAACATATTGTGATCGTTCCATATTAAGACAAACATCCAGACACGCACATCGGTAAATGGGTTGAAACAGAATTATTTCATATCACGCTCTACAAGTCTGGAAATCATACAGCAGGCGCGTAATGAAGTTCAAATGTGAAACGTCTGTTAGTGGCTGTTCCTCTCAGGCCCACACACACACACACACACTAGTGTGGACCTTGAAGGACGCACGCTCGCGCACTTTCACACAAAGGCCTCTGGACTGATGCTGTTATGAGAGCAGAAAAGCGCAGGTAGGGAGGTTAGTGTGAGAGTGTAACGCTAAGTCCTTGAGAAAACAGAGCTCATCAATCATGGCTTTAGAGCTAAATGGTCAGAAAAAGCAATGTACAAGCACCAGGGAGTTAATTTGTACATTTAATCTGAAATTAGTACATTTTAATCTATCAAGTACATCTCGGTGAGGTTACTCTGCATGCACTCATAAAAGCTCTAACTACTATGCTGTGTTTTAACTGTCACTGTCAAGTGTTTTACATAATGTAAAACAATAACTGTGTGAGAAGTCGTCAGTGTTGTGTGATGTTTCTCAAATGTATGTCCCTGTAAGAGTATGTACTTCCTGGTTTAAAAAATAGTTCTAAATGTAATGACTAAGACACTGACATTGTGCCGTGTGCAGTGACAATACTGTGACTATGACTGTGTGTGTGTGTGTGTGTGTGTGTGTGTGTGTGTGTGATAAAGTTGCTTTAAATTTGAAGGATGGAGGGCAGGAAAGGGGGGTTGATTCCCATGCTCCCATCAGCACCCAACTCCAGCCTCCATCAGCGTTGGCTTTTGTTGTTGCAGGCTGCATGTAGTTAAAAAAGAGCGCAGGAGGAGAGCAAAAAAGAGAAGGAGAGAGAAAGAGTAAGAGTCCCTGGAGAATTGGTGAGGGGGGTCTGTAGCTAACACTGTTAATAGCAGGCAGGGGTCAGCAGCGCTACTAAACAGTCTGTACGACTGCCAGGGTGGCTGTGAAAACAGCACCTGCTGGTAGCGCCACTTGACAAAGGCAGCTGGGTCAACAGCCACTGTGGGAATTTATCAACTTTGGGAGGGCTGGTGTTATGTGTGAGAGCCAGGGAGTGGGATAAGGGCGACATGGCTTACACATGAGGTGGCTACAGGGGCAGAAAGAGAGCGAAAGTGATGATGACGCCCCAAATCAGAAAATTGCATGAAACACAGATAATGTCATAAATAAGATACAAACAGACCGGAAAGTTAGAAGGCATACTAGAAGCTGCTGAGTAAAGGCACAAGAAAATGTAAGCTTATTACTGGTAAAGATGTCATCACAAATTCACACCGTTCAGGTCTGCACTATCAGAGCAGTGTGGATGCTCTGCCTCAGATTAGCCTGATCTGTTTGATTATTATGTTTGTCAGTGTGTTTGAGTGTGTGTTAGTGTGTGTGTTTAGCTTGTTGGCTCACAGGGTCTGTTTGATTGACACGAGGTATATGTGAGAAAAGGGCAGTGGAGTGGTGTACATTGTGAGACCTAACAATGGCTTAATCAAACGGCCCAGTGTGGTCTCTTTTGCTGTTTTGTCATCTGACTCCATTGTTTGGGGGCTTCTTTTGTAGCTTCATTCCTTGTTTTAATTGTGTAAGAAATTTACCGTGTATTGTAGAAGCCAGGGCTATTCAGTGTGACTGGCAAGCAGCTTTGTCAATGGGAGGACCACAGCAGAGATGTAGGAAGATTTAGGAGGGATAGGAAAATAAAGAAAAGGCTTTTTTCTCCTGCAGCCTGCTGGGAGCTAGCGTACCACACGCTCACACAGGCTCACAGATGTGCATGTTCACGTGTACCCACCACCCACACAGTTTATATCTATGCACACAAAAAAACATAGAGGCACACATACAGATAAATATATCCACAAATGGGCTGCTGCAGTCTCATTTCCCTGTACATCAAGTGATTTGTGACTTCAATGGCTAACGTAGTTAAAGGAGGTCCAAGGACACTTTTCGAGGTTCACTGTGTCTTTTTAAGGTCTCTGCACACTGTAATTCAATCAGTCCAGCCTGCAGCTGACAAAACCTGGACATGTGAAAAGCCTTCCATAACACTGCTTTCCCTACTTCTCTGTGGAGCGTCTGAAACAGACAAAAAGGGCAAATGACATTTAACACCAGAAAACAGCAGGAGGTCTGGCTCTATATGTTACAATTAAGCCTCTGCCAACAACCTACTGTAAGAGCTAGGCTGATTTTATGCAACCGCATGGATGGAGCGCAACATGTGCCTTTTTGAATTATGATATAATAAACACAAAAGCTTTACTATACGAGTCCCATAGTGTATTATATACACACGGGGCTGATAAAAAAAATAACCCCTGTTTTGTGCTGAATCATGATATCTTTCTTTTGTTAGTATGTTTATTTCTCAAAAAGAAAGGGGTGTTTCCAGCAGTATTTGTTCCTGGCATAAATATAATGCTCTCACTGTATAAATAATTATGTTATCAAAAGCAGACGCAGTGGGAATGAGAAGACGCCTGCCCAGCCTGAATACCTGCCCACAGTGTGCAGAGTAAGTAAGCCACATTCAAACAGATTTGTTACTCAGTTTAAGGACTACTGCTTCACTTCATGAGTACATTTGTACTATTGTTAGATATAAGATGCTGAAAAGCAAAAGATAAATACTTATAAACTGTACAATTTTATACTTAATCTAAGACGGATAAGAGAGAGAAACTTATTTTACTCTTCCTTATCTTATTTTGTTTATCTTACATGTGTGTCTTGTGCAGAGTACTCTGAATTTCTTGGTTGTTCAAGGGTTGTGCAAAAGCTTTGTCATATTGCCTTAGATACAATGAATACACATATATATGGTAAAGAGATCCTATACTCAAAGTTCAGAACTTCTGAATCTCACAGTCACCATATACAGACTATACAATCTGAAATATCACTGCTTTACCACAAACAAGCCCAGTCTTGCTCTTCGTCTCCCTCATGTAAGCACACACATTCAGCATGTTCCAAAATGCATGGTGGCCTATTTATTATTGGAGGGGTACTCCAACTGACAAACAAATACCTAGAAATGAAGTCATCTGGCCAGGACATGTTTACACAAACACTGGTGAGGGATTTTATGGCCGATGTTTCCCTGCAAGCCTTTACCACTCTCCCTAACAGTTCCTCTTTCCCCCTCTTTGTTTCCAAACACACAGTTGATCAAAACACAGTGCTAGATGGCATTTTGCACCACAAAAACCACCATACTTTAAAACAAACCTCTTTATGCGATTTATGCTTTAGGGGCCAGATGTCATTGCAGTATGGATTTTTAAAAAGGGAAGGACTACTAGACTTGTTAAGGTCTGACATGTTTGTTACCCCACTTGCCCCCCCCCTGTTACCCCCTCTCCATCCGCCCTGTAACAGGATAATAATAACCAAGCCAGAGTGTATTAGGAGTCAAGACTCCAAACACCACAGGGTCTTAACAGACTAAACAAGTCCACTTGGTGGTGGAAACAATTGTTCTTTGGGAGAAATGTGTCCAGAGGTGTTGCCAGAAAACATAAATACAAAGCGAGCCACCAGGGCCTTGTGGTGTAATCTGTGGTGTAATTAATTGTGCTAATGCCTGGGTGGCACTGTCGTCACCCAGGAATAATCAGCCGCAGATATGTTTCTATTGTGAATCCGAGGGATGGAAATTCTCTCCTACTGAGTCTGATTCTCTTACCTAACTGACTCACTCAATCAAATCTGGTGCCGCTTGAGAAATACTACTCTGTTTGGGAATTTCCTTGTGTATTCATTACGTTTTAAATTGGAAACAACCTTCTTAGGGACCTGAGCAAATGGGTCGCCTAAACCCTGCAGATTGTTACTCCCTTAAATCCTCCAAAAGAACTGATATGAAAATAAGTAACATTCAGCTTGGAATTTTAAGGTAAGAACTATACATATTCTGTGAATGTGTGTGGTGATTACCTCTATGCCAGGGTTGTATATCAGACATGAATGCTCCTGTATGTTCTGGGATCAGTTCATGCCCTCTGCATATTTTCCCATGATGAGGAACACATGTTTTCACCTGCACTTTGCTGTGTACAAAAAATGTTTCAATACCATCTGAACAATTCACAATACTGTGATGCATATGGTTTAAATTAAGACGCAGCAGCATGCAAACACATTTGAATTATGAAGATGTGCTTGCTTGCATGCTCCCAACACATTCCAGTTTTTAAATATCAACAAATAAAGCACCTGACTGCGCAGAAATAAACTGGATCAAACCTTGTGTAAAAATGCTTGTGTGCTGGAGTGTTGCAGAGCTCCATCCATCTAATGAGGAATACTTTTTTGCACCATGTCTAAGCATGAAATGTGTATCTGTTTCTACATTCATTGCATTACATTCATAGAGCTTTCTGTACTGTACCAGCAGGTCTAAGCATACCGTCTGCCATACTTCTTGCAAAGATTTTGAAAAAGCTGTGTTGTTCTCCAGTTACTGCTCAGCATTTTGTTTTGGTCACCACAGGTGCTCAGCTGCCAACTGACTGAAGAGCACAAAAGCCATGGTCACAGCAATATTTTAAGTGTGCGCAGGAAGCCGGTATAGGTAGTGAGAGCTTTAGGAGTAAAATAATTCTACAATTCACAGCAGACACTTTTAACCAAAGCGACATACTTCAGAGAGTAAGTATAACACAAAATATACCAGAAAAGATGGAACACGGTGTATTGTGGTCATGTGTTAGATCTTGTATAAAGTACTGTATCTAGGATTTTTTTTGTATCGCACATTAACATCAAATCAACATTATATTAAGGATTGTTGTCAAGTTTGTTGGAGTCTTACTACATGGTGTGTACAAACTGTGTGGGATCACTTACTTTATGAAATGAGACACATTTCTATTCCACAGCATTCTACAAATATATGATGGTTTGCTTACAATTATTTGCCTAATAATTAAAAAAAAACTGAAAGTGTACTGTGTGATGGTACCTTTTAGGGTCTACCAGTTTGTAGAGTTTCCCGCTGTGTGATTGCGCCAGGCTTTTACTGCTTGCCAGTATGTAGACTTCACCTGGAAAAAGGGCAACAGTTATATTAAATTGGACATCAGCATCATTTGGAATTACATACTCTAACTTTCTGTCACCCAGGCAACCCTTGCAAAACAGGTTCAAAATTGAGTAGGGGGGGGACAAATGGAGAGCAGAGTATGAAAGAGAGAGGACATTAGAAGATAGTTAGACTGATTGCAGCTTAAGTTTCTGCATTGCTGCTTTCGCCAGAGGACTGCAAGAGAGAGTTGAATGGGACAATTGGATACTCATGACTGGGAACTAGGCAAGAAGATTTAATGAGGAACAAGCAAGCAAGAAAATTCCATAAGGGGACAAATTGTAAACATGTGTCTTGGGCCCCTGCTTTGGGACACAAGCCCACCTCCTCCGTGGTTCTTGCAACACTTCAACATTGATCAAATGCAGAAATCTTGAAATACCTTGTCAAATACTAATTCCGAGACCTAGCAAAAAGTGTGATCAAAGATTTCTGATGAGAGTGTGAATGATCCACATCATGTCTTCATTTTAATCAGAAACATCAGAGCTGACAGCTAATAATTTTGAGTGTTTGATGGGGGGCCAAATGGTTACAATCTTCTGTATTATATTAGTCTGCTCACCTCAGCTCACCCTGCCTTATCTTCATACTGCAGGCCCCCAGGTAAACAGTAACACATCCTTCTACTCACGCAAAAAATCGCCTTGTAGGTGGCCCAATAAGTGGAAATTACCAAAAATCTAGAAGGAAGTACGCGCTATTTAATATCCTGTTGGGAATGGCCCAATGAGTGAGAGGAGTATTAGTTTCCCCGTAGTTTTCCTAGCTCTTCTTGTTTGCTAGGTGTTGCAACTATTCCAGATTTTCAGTGGTGCTTTAATGCATCGCACTGTGTTTGTGCAAATGTTATGAACATTTCTGAACTAACCGAGTGGAAAATTCCACACCACAATGTAAATATGATACATTTACATTCAAGTGACTCCAAGCCATCTTTTCTCCATAGCGTTGAACATGCATCATTTGAAGTCAACAAGCCATCAAGAAAGGGTTCATGCCGTGAAACCCCAAAGTGTTTCAGAAGATATGTGAATACATAGCTGTTGCTCATGTATAGATGGGGGGGAAAGAACAAAACAAAGCAGAAAAAAAGACTCAAAACATCTGAGAAGGGATGGATACGTGTATTTATTCTGCCCTACTAACCTAATTCATCTTCTCCAAAACCCAAGATGTGTCCCACAAGCAAGGAGCCACAGGAGCCAGCCGAGCCCAGACACAGAGCTTTCTCCTGCCACTGCTCTTCACTTTCTAATGTTGAAGATGTAGTCTTCTGGAGGATTCGCAGGTTTCTGAAACATAACAAATACACGCAGAGGATCATTCCCACATCCCTCACCTCAACAGTTTATCTTGTGTAAAGGATCTATTAAAGATAATGCCATTGTTTCTTTTACTTATAAAGAGCTGTGCAAGGAGAATATAATTAATTGTAAAACTGATAGTTAGGATCTGGGAACGGGGATAACTTTTAACATTGTTCATTGACCCATGCTCCTGTGCCACACCATGTAAATGGTAACTAGACTCGCTTTTCTAGACTTCAAAGTGCTTTTCACACCTATCCATTCACACCACATTCACACACTGATGGCAGAGGCTGCTGTGTATATTGTTAATCAGTATTAACTAATCCCATTCACACCATGCCATTTAGGGGACACATCACATGTGACTGGGGATCGAACCCTTCCAGTGGAGAGATGTCGACTCTGTCACTTATCCACAGCTGTCTGATGTCTCACATGGTGTTATTTAAGGTGTTGGCTTTTGATTTCAAAACAAACATCATGCTGGAGCCTTCACTTAGCCACAACAATATGCCCTCAAATTGTGCTAAGGAACATAATTGAGCAACCACACATTGTTTTTAACACAGCGCCAACTCCTGATAGTATACTCCTCCTCCTTTCTATTTACTTCTTTTTTTTATTCAAGCGTCAATGTTTGACATGAGCAAAGTAGGATGAATTAAACACTAAAGAAAAGTGTGAACAGAAAAAGGGTAGGATGTCTAATCTCCATTGACACTGAATAGTCCGTTTAATAGTGGTGACAGTTACATCAAACATCTTAATCCCCCTGTGGGTGGACCTCAGTGTTTTTTCTTAATTTTTGAGATTTTAAACAGAAATTGAAAGTCTATCAAGTATTCAGGGACTCAATAATAATTTCACAACTTAAAAGGTAATTAGCAACTTGTATAACAGGACTGAAAAGTTTATTTTTAACTCTTACCAGGTTTCTGCATTTCAAGGGAAATTTCATTGGCAATTATTACGTTAGAATTCGAATCCCCACCACATGTTTAAATATTATTGACATTTCCAGAATTAAAAAACTATCCTTAATTCTTACCCATTTTTATCTCCAAACACATAATTGCCATAAAGTCTTCTAGATTGGCAGCCCCTGTAGATGAAACCCCCCACAGGCGGTGCTCCTCCGGTGGACTGCAGGTCATAGACTGAAGGCTCATTTTCTAGGGAGCAACAAGGAGGAAAAAGTCTAATTAGGCACAGCTGCCTACACGTCTCTACAGTAAAGAAGGTTATCGAGGAAATCTATTGCATTCAATTAGTACAAATGTATCAATTAATAATAATTGATGCAACAGTTTTTACTTGGAACTAATTTCAGTAATGATACTTTGTTTCTGGTGTGAAGAGAAGAAGGCTACGTTTATTCAATTCTCTGCTGTTATTAATTACTTTTTGAATGTGAGAACAACAAGGCCACTCAGATGAGTTTACAACAACACTCAACCACCATCCCGACACTTGTTGACAGTTTTAAATCTTTGTTGTGGACACAATCTCACATTCTCTTGGAAAATCTGCTCTCCACAGGAGGGATTCTTTTTATGTGTAACCTACACCATATCTGCACTTGACCCCATGTGTTCTGTGAACGTGTTTCCAAAACACCATGTTCTTACAAAATGAAAGACATTTGCTAAACCAGATGTCAATTTTAGCAGAATAAATATGGAAGGTAATCCAAGAGGTCTATGTATTTTCATTTCTTTCTTCGGACGTAATGCCATCAAACAAGAATCCGGCGAAGTTTGCTTTTATCACAAGATATGTTAACATTACTAAACAATGAACTACTTCCAATTTAGAAAAAGTGAAAATTAGGTAAATATTTTGAACATATTTTGGAAAATCTCATGGAAATTGTAACTCACCATAATCCTTCCCCTTAGTTATTTCCAGTATTCTTCCTGCGGATGTGTTTTTGCCGCTAGCATCTGTACAGAGAATCAGCAGACTCCCATTCTCTGACTGAAGCCGATCCACTGCACACCTACAGTACAAAAAGACCAGGATGAGTACAGAAGGACAAAAAGTGATGTCTTAGCCAGGGTTTTCAGTAGCCAGTATCTACCAGTGTTTAGCTGGTAGCACCATGACGGCAGATAAAGATATCAACGGCCAAAATGTCCAGCGAGGACATCTACCGAATGACGACCATTCTTATGCTGTTATCTTTTTCCATGTTTCTCTGCAGTCTTGGTTTTGAATCATTGTGTTACTCGACAAATCATTGTGTTAAACAAACCTCTACATGGATCACCTGTCATGCGAATTGAATCAAATTCAACATTTCAAAACATGAGTGGTGTTAATTTGACCTCTTTATAAAAGGTGCAGCTAATGAATAGGTTACTGTCAAAATAGCAAAAACAGGGAGAGAGAGGAACGGAGAACAAGAGAACTGGAAAAAGACGAAACAGATCAAACCGCTGTATTCAGAGAGAACAGGTGCAGGTGTGTATGTGTGTTGAGATTTTAAGGGAAATATGGGGATAAAAGTAGTTTGTGAACAAACACTAAAATTAGTTGTTAAAGCACAATTAATTTAAGCTAACTTACTTTTGCTAGCCTTCATAACCTGACCTAAAAGGAAAAGGATAATTTAGGGCTGTTTCTTGAAATATTCCTTAAACACACCTCCCTTAGCACTCCAGGGGTACAGCCACATTACTTTTACTTAGTTTGGTGAGTAATTTTTTCCCCAAGAAAACAAAACACTTAGTCTGTTTCTTTAATGATGACAGCATTGGAGCTTGCTGCGCGTTGTGCACTAAGCTGAATTAAACTATGACTTGGGAGAATGAGTCACACATCGGGCAGAGTGGTGTTGTAAACAGAACTGAGAGGACTTTTAAGACGTGTAATTCTTGCATGAAAATGAATTAACACTAGCGTTTGGGGGTTTTATGGGCGTTTTATTGCTGTTAAATGTAGGTTTTTGGGCATATACGGCAATTCAAAGCATGTCCGGTGATTATGCTTTATGGCCAAAATTGTAGGATGTTACCGGCCTAATTGGCCGTTAAAAAAAAAAGGCTAGCGTAAACTCTGGCCTTAAGGCAAACTACAAGTTGCCATAAGAACGGTCTAATTTTACAAAGCTCTTACTTGAAAACAGGAAGAAATGGAATACAGCCATTTGTGCTACTATTTTTTGACCGAAGAAAAACTGCAGAAGTATAAGTCACTGTGGCCCAGTTTTGAAGATGTTAGGTTCCTCAGTGTTTCGTTACTGAACTTTCTCATGCTTGATCGTTTCACTCACCTGCCTGGGTCATGTAATCCATGAGCAAAGATTTCAGGTGGCTGGTTGGTGCTGTTGAAGTACGGGTTGTTCAGTGGTATGGAATAAGCTGATGTGCAGGTGTCTGTGTCCACATCTACTCTCAGGACGGACCCTGTGAAATCACTGCATTCAAACACACAAACAAAATACACCTTCACGAAGTAGGACTAAGGAAATACAGAGGAAAGAACCTGCACACCATCATTTATACTACAGTTCTTTGGCCAGGGATCTCACCTTAGTCCGTCCATCTCCTCCATATCATCCAGGGTGATCATGCCATCTCCCAGGATGATGTGCAGCAAACCATCAGGGCTGAACAGAAGTTGACCTCCGAGGTGTTTCCTGTGCAACTCTGCAACTTCCATCAACACCCGGACAGTTCGGGTGTCCACCTGGTTTGGGTTTTTTCTAAAGAAACATAACACCTCATTGTCACTGTGTTTCTGTGACTGTAAAAAATGACAGTAGCTACACTAAAACACAAGTATGTAAAAACTGTCAATTATTCAACCTTACATACAATTCATACAATCTTATAAAGACATTTATAAGCTAGCAGCTTTGGATACCCTGCACTTTACATTTTATTAGCATGAAAGCAACACAATATATTTGAATGATTTTTTTTTATTATTTGCTGTATAAAATAGGATTTTATACGTGATTAACCCCTTTGATTGAGTCCAAATATTTAAGATGGTTTCTGGACGAAATGTTACAAAAGTATGGATAATAAATGATGACATACTAACAGAAATCAAGGTTAAACAACTTAAATAGTTTGCTGTGTGGAGACTCTTAGTCTAATCTTAATACATTCCCCGAAAGAGGCAAGGACAGTGGGTGGAGATATACACAGGCTTCAGAATGTTGCACAATTTCTTGCGAGGAACTGGCTTTACTGTATCAGCAACACATGTTTCATAATGTGTTATTTCAGCTAGTCCTTCCATGTAAAGAAAATCTGCTTAAGCTATCATCAAATACTTTTACCATCATTTCTCTATTGGACCCTTAATTTAAGGACTATACTGCAGTCACCACGGCTGCACCGTAGTTAAGATTAGATCATTTAGTCAAACATACAACTGTGATTATGAACATTTTAATGCAACACTTAAACACATGCGTGAGAGGAGACTGTTTCCTTAATCGCAGGTGTGTAATTACGAGTGTCGCAAATGAACTCCCATTATATGTTCAGCAAAAACAGCGCACACTGAAAGTAAGTTAGGCGAGACGATGGCCTACATTCTGAATCTCATAAAACAAAAAGTTAATCTCTAAAACTCCCCTATGTACCCTTGAAGCTCCAGTTCTTACTGTGGTTACCATGGTCACTGGAATAGTGCCAATATTAAAACCAATTCCTCCAAAATTTTATCAGGACTTTTTCATAGTGGACTTTCAATTAGAAAATTTATCTTTCTCTTATTTGCTATATATTTCTTTCCGACCTACATAAATCCCTAGAAATGATAAGTGACCACATTATTAACTTTCATTCAGTTTATTTAATAAAGACAATTTAAGTGGGCTTTTAGTGTGCAAACTGCATGTTCAGCTATATTTATCTTCAAGCTTAAATAGATAAGTCAGTTTAGACTTAAAGATAACTAGGGCTGGTTTAATTTCAGGAAGTGAATGACCCATATTTAAGGTAGATTTGGCCCACACTTCTCCCATTACCTTGAAACGGTGTATTCAACCACACGGAGAATGTGGTCGTGTGGTCCGATGGCCCAGCGCTCTATTTTGTGTATGGTTGTGTTGGTGGTGTAGGAGACGTAGAGCTTGCCATTCTTCTTGTAATTGGGGTGGAATGCCAGGCTTAGCAGACCCCTTTCATCTCCACCCTGTAGTCAGATGAGAAACACAAAAGATCCAGGAGTTAATTATGTCCCTCCTTGGCTTTTGCTCGCCTGCGTGGGGTTGGAATCACCCCCCTCTGTCATCTTCATCATCACCAAGACCACTACATGCAACCCCTACACACCCCACCCCCCCCCCCCCCCCCCCCCCCCCCCCCCCCCCCACCAGCTTCTTTTATTCTATAACCTCTCTAATCCCCCTTTTTTATTTATCCATCACATTCCCTCTCACTCTCCTGCTATTCTCTCGTTTTCTACCCTCGCCTGTTTCACTTCACACCTTCACCAACCTACTTGAATATGTCATTACCTACCATTACAAAGCATTTGACTCTGGTAGAGCTGCACCTCCTCAAAAACCCTGCCCAGTCTTCTCTGCAGCCTTGTTATGTGCGTTTGTCCACAGGGTCGGGGGGCCCCTGTGACGCCCCAGCCCTCCCGGTGGCCTCCATTGTGCAGTGATTTGTGTGTGTAATCTTTGGGGGATATCCGCGAATGCTACGCTGAGTGGCTGAAAGAATTTATTAGCTCACTCACAGTTCATAGAGAGCACAAAAGTGCAGAGTGCTTCAGTCCATGCTTTTTGCTCCCCATCCTTTCGCTCTTTCCTGGTTTACACAAAATCCATGCGAAATTCAAGGCTTGGAGGGGGTTGGTAGGGTAGAGCTGCCAACTCCCACTGTCTTGGCAACATGTTTAGAAAACATCCAAATTGCTTGTGTAATATGTAAACCTTTGTCTCACCCCGGAGGCAGCCACATCAGTTGTCACTACTCTGGTGGTCCTCCCATCATAGTTAGCTTTAATAATCAGCTACAGCATTTCATTCCCCAGGCAAGGCAAGCCAGGTCGGCCCTTTTTTTTTGTCGTACTCTGCCTCACTATTTCTTCTTGAAGAAAGAATGAACAGAATGCTAGGCTTAGGTGTGAAAAATGTTTACAAAGTGGTCCCTGTGTGATTGTATCCCTTCAAAACAGCTTGATTCTTTTTTTTTTCTTTCACTAAGAAAATGAAACAAGCCGAAGTGAGCATCCTCTAAAAAACATTTTAATGATGGAAAAAAACAAGCAGTATGTCAATTGTTAACACACGTTTCTCTTCTTGAAGTGTTTCTTCTAAATATGGAAAAGAATCTTAGATTTATCAAAGTGCCAGGCGTTGGATATCTGTCTTCTATGTCACAACCTAAGGAACACATCGCGATATGGTGTACTGGATCCAGAATTTCAGTTTGGACTGCTTGAGACACGATCTAGTCAATCACAGTATTGACCTGGACTGCAACAGAATGCATAAAAGATGAGTCTTTGTAAAGGAATGTTCTTGAAGTACCACTGAGCAACAACAGAGACACGCATGATAAGCCACAGGGGTTCCATCAATGTGAAATGAAGTGAAATGTTGTGAAAGTTGTTGAATAGTGCTCAAAACCAAAGACAGAGTTTGTGCGGGGGGGGGGGGGGGGGGGGGGGGAAATCGGAGGACTACTAGATGTCAGATTGTGGTCAAGTAAAAGGAGTTGAGTGGGATTGATGTAGCACACATACAGCTGGATGTCAGTCAAAGCACACTAGACTACACTCTGCCAAAGAATGTCAAAAAGTTTGATATCGAGAGGAAAAATTCTCAACCTTTACCTTGAAACGCTTGATCCATATATTATAGTGACCCACATGGAGGGAAGAGGTTAGCAGACGATAAACTCACAATAGGGAAGGGGTCAAAGATCCCAATTCTAAAAGAGGAAATAAGTACAAGGGACCCCAAAGATACTCAGTGGTGAAATGATTTCATATATTAGCTCTCTTGCTGGTATGAAGAGCCTTCAGCAGCAGGCGAACAGCAGCGCTGGCACCAGAGCCATTAGAAACAAACACTGCAGCAGAGCCAATCCAACACAACACCTTGATTAAAATAAGACAGAGTGCCAACCTGTAGGTCCTGAGCACCGATCAGGATGAAACTGCTGCCAGAGCTGCAGTACCGAAGACAGTCATGCCAAAACCAATATACTGAACAAAAAAGCTCATTTAGAGAATTAAGGGAGAACAAGCTGCATGTTTCACTACTTGTCTACACCAAATGAAGTATCAGTTCTAAATTTTTGGCATAAAAGCTTGAGCTAGATTCAGGCGATATTCTCTTGCTTGTGTCATAGTATATTTTATAAATTAGTACAGTAGGAAACAAGAACAGTATTAAAGACACTTATGGGTTATGTTAAGTTATTTTTTTAACCAATGAAGATGAGGAATGGTCTGGAGCTTAAAATGCAAGCTTTTCTGTTTAATTTCAAATGTTTAACCTTCAACATGTCTAAACAAAAGATCTTCATTAGTCTGATTAGAATAAATTCCATCTGCAAACCTCTTAAACTATACAAATCACCAATGTGTCAACTTAAAACATATTCCCACCATTTCCCCTTGAACGCCTTTGTTTTTTTTTTACGACTTCTACAGCCAGGCAGGGGGTTGTGATTAAATCTCTCATGAGGTATTATCTCTTCATTTTTCTCAAACACCTGCCTCTGCATTCCTCTTTCCTCTCCAACTCTGTTCTCTGGATCTCCAGATTTGGCACTGTCAAAGTGTGGCATGATTCCACATAAAGCTGGGAAAGTGAGGTGCAGGGATGAGCATTTGTTGTTATCTCAAATCTCAGTGCATTACATGGAATGCTTTTCAGTCTGAGTGGCAGACAGAGAGATGAACACAGCACAATGATTTCAAATTCTGCAGGGCCAGCTGTCCTTGAGTACCGGTGACGCATGTGTTGGCTCATGTATAGTTACCCTGAACCTTTTGATCCTTTTTCACTGGCTCATGGGGCATTCCTCCTCCAAGGACATTCCACATGAGCTGATTCAAGCATAACAATGTCTACACCCTTCAGTCAAACACTACCTGTCGCATCTAGGATCACTCCTCCCTCACACATACGGCCACATACACGCATCTTGTGCAATCTTTTATTCTCTCTTGTGCAATGAGACTCTATTTTCACTGCATACTAGACTAAGAATTAGATCCATCACCTGGAAAATTCATAGAACTAACTTTAAAAAAAATGTGATACTAGTTGTTCAGATTCATTTAGTTTTGTAGGGGGTCTGCAGATCCTTCCCCTTGAATTTTAAAACTCAAATACTTTATTTCTTGTGTTCTGGTGTATTTTGATGCCCTAATTTGTCATGGAATTGTATTTCTTCTGTGAAGAGAAACTTTTCTCATCTAAATAATAAATGTCAGGTGCTTCCTCTGTGAAAGTCAAATTTCTTCATTCACATTGTAATCTGATGATGCCCATAGAAGTCACAGAACTTCAATGGCATAAAGATGAATTATCTATTATTTCAATCTAATATGGGATTAACTTTCTTTGTATATTTCCCTTTTGTAAGTTGGTCCACTGTAGATATGCCTTTTACCAAACCATCTCAGCTAACACACTAACAAGACGTGAGGATACAGAATTTTAAATAAATAATAATTGAATGTATTATACTCCAACTATCCCAGGGAGAGAGGGAGGCAGTCTTTGAAAATGGATGTAAATGTGGAGGCAAAACAATAAGTGATCCACTGCAGTCTAAAGAGTATGCTAACAGCAACAAACTGTGAGAGCTGTCTCATATTGAAAACTCCAGCTGCAGTTCCAACGTGTGTTCGGCAAAAACGTGACAGTGATGATCAGCGACAACCTAATGCCATAGTTGCAGTTAGAAATGACAAATTCACCAACTGTCCATGGAAGACGCACGGTTCTTCATGGAAACATTCGTCAGACTTTGGCGAGGGCCAGGGTGATACAAAATATGGCTGAGGTGGCTGCCTCACAGTTTTATATGCAGGAAAAAACCCTTCTTGTAAAGCACTTTTTATGAACACCCAGACCTTGAATAACAAACTTGTTTCGGACAGCGCATCACCTTGGCTAAAATGAAGCCGAAAGATTTGGAGCTCCCCCTACAGACTGGCTGCAGTATAACTATAAATCAAAATGCTTATCTGTGATTTTTTCTGAAAAGTTTCTTTTGAATAAGTTATAAATTTATTACATAAAAAGGTTGACAGTATGTTGACAAAAGTATTCCCCAGCCAGCGATAAAATACTGAAATGTACCACCACATACCAGTTACCCCCTTGTTAAACAATTGCAGTTTGTTGTTGATGTTATTGCATATTTCTGTTTCTGTTCTTTGAACTCCAAAATCGGTCGGTAAAAATGGTCTAAATCAACAACATGCACCAATTCTGAGCCACATCCTTTAGCAAGTCTCTGTCTAATCAGGAGGTTTGTGGACACTCCACCGTCATGTTAGAGGTGTGCGATTAGGAGCCAATTGTGGAGAGACCACTGTGATGATGACATGGATGGAGTGTTTGAATGTGTGTGTGGTTGCTGGTGGTGGGGGACATGAGTATAGAGATTGAATTTCAGGAGAAGAACACCCACAGCGCAGCTAGGAGCCCACACCGCCACAGCACAGCATTGTTTCTGTGCAGTTCAGCTTAATTGGCACCGGGGGGATGCAAGGAAAGGAGTTTCGGGGGGTAGACAAGCAGAAGGAAACACAGAACATTACAATCAAAGCATGTGCATGGAGCTTATGATAAACTCGTTATCTGCCCTCTCCCCGGGGGGCCTGGGTTCCTCTCTCTGTATAAAGGCACCTCCATCCTGTTGATGCTACCAGTAAACACCTTAGCCCTCCCTTGATTCTGTTCACTCCATGTGGCTGGGAGCCCGTTCTGGCAGCCAACATCACAGAATAGGACTCCTGGGGCCTGCAGGTGATCGAGCCACGTCAAATTGTCATAATGATAAGGGAGCAGAGCAGTGAGAGCTGAGGCATGCAGGGGGGAGTTGCATATTCAATTGCTCTGCTCTGTTACACTCTTTGTAAGCAAAGGGTCTTGTCAGCAGAGAAGCAGTGGCATGCGTGATGCATAAACTTCCTGTCTGGGAGTGTGTCCCTCAAACATCTCAGCAATCCCATCTCGTGCGGTCTAAACAATTTCTGAACTGCTATCAAATTTGGAGTCTAAGATGCAACAACGATTACAGATGAGAAATAAATATCAAGACATGTCCCTGAAGATTACAGTGTTTTTGCAATTGGGACATTCATGAAGAATTCCCATTGGGACATTCATGAAGAATCCCCAGAGCAACAGTAACAGTATAACGTATCTATGTCTTCATCTTGCAATAACACTGCTTCCAGGAAGAAGATATTGGGTACTGGTTGAAGAAAGTCATGTTCTAGGACAAAAAAGTTTTTTTGTTTTTTTTAAATCTACATAAGACTCAGAGAAGTAAAGAAAGAAGTGTGTCAAGTGCAGATATAAAAACATATTTTGGCTTTTATGCCTTTATTGTAGAAACAGGAAAGTGGATAGAGTCAGAAATCAGGAAGAGAGAGAGAGTGGGAAATGACGTGCAGGAAAGGAGCCAAAGGCCGGATCTGAACTTGGGTCGCCCGCTTCGAGGACTACAGCCTTCAAGGGAGCGCAAACTAACCACCAGGCCACTGGCGCCCCGTCAAGTGCAGATTTAATTATTTTATAGTTTCTTGTAATTTTCTCAGACAGAGGCTTAGCCAAACAGAAGCAGACTATGTTTGCTTGCCCCGCCTTGACACAAAATCGCATAATGTATCCATTACTTCTCTGTTACGGAATGAAGACTGTAGACAAGGTGAAACACTGAAAGACGGTTGTTCGAATTCATTCCAATCTAGATGTGTGGTATTGAGAAAGTCACTGTGTAAAGCACCGTGTAAGTCACCATGTGGGATATAAGAACCTTATAGGAACAATATGGGAGAGATTATGAAAGTCATTAAACCATCTTGTGAGAATTAGCAGAAAATTAGCAGTGAGCACAATGTGTGCTGTATGTACAGTTAATTAGCAGATAATAGGCAAATGATTAGCCATAATCACATTTGATGAATGGCTGCTTGTTTGGTTTAATTATATAATTAAATACTAATAGTGTCCAGGCCCCATTTTCAAGGGATATGTCTTGGCTGGAGATGTTCCTTGCACATTTACATAGGTGCGAACAGTTTTTGAAAGAAATGTGTTAAGGCTGTGACTTAATATTAAGTCCTTATTCTCACAATGTAGCTAACAATATTTTATAGCCCACCAGCCAAGTTCTGTTTCTTTTCTCTGTCTTTTTCAACTCTGTGCGCCAATTTCATTCATATTACAAAAACTGCTTGACAACTGTTAGCACTGTAATGGCAAGCTGATTCCTACCTTCAGGCCGCTCTGCACCAGCTTGTGGATGTCCAGGAAAGGCTCCTTGATTAGCTCCAGGTCATGGTTCAGTATCCTGACAATTCCCTCCCTCTCGAGGACAAAAAGCCGCTGGGATCCATCCCCACAGTGCACCATGGCCACCGGCTGCCTCAGACCACTCAACACCTCCTGGACACAGTAGCAGTTGTGTTTGTGTTTCCTGGGCAACAGAGGAAATAGAAAAGGTCAGAGGCTGGTGGTGGCTGTGAATAATCCAGCTGTTAGGGGCATGATAGAAAGTCAGATGTTGGAAGGAAGCATGCTACTGATAACATGATTTTCCATCGAAACCTATCTGATGACTTACCAAAAAGGCATGTTTGTTTTCATTCCCATGTCTTAGTTTTAGGTTGAAAGTCAGCTGTTGCATTTTGCTGAACCTAATAGATTTTTCTCTCACCTTTGCTTTAATTACACTTAGGAACATGAGTTGCAGTGCCAAGTAGGAGGAGAATCGGAGAAGTTTGAGTGTCACTGTAAATTATAACATTTTGTAATTGAGGTAGAATCTAAGAACCTAGGAGGCATTTGCTCATTTAATGACTTTCATTGATCTCTAACCAGAAACATTTAACTGCACAATAAAAGGTGCACTGATACATCAACGCGAGACCGGAATCTGTCGATTTTCAAACACTATTGAACAGCCACACACACAGCAGGCTAACATGTCGGCAGTGTAGACGGAAGGTGACCATCAGCAGAGAAAAAGGTTACACATACAGTAGGACAAAACACAGACTGTTTCCTCAGCGCTGCCCGTATGTGTGTGCACACTCTTGCTGTCTCTGTCTGTCTGTCTTTAGCAGGCTTGGGGAGTGCAGCACGTTAAAATATTCAATTCATAGTCCCGTCATATACTTTGATTATAGAGGGACACATAAATGATAACATCAAGACACTTACACCATTAATATTTGCATAAAAAAGAGGATACAGGTAATAAAGGGTTTGACATAAAAAAAAGTTCTTTCGGAGAGTAGTTTGAGATAGATAAATACCTTAATGATCCCGAGGGAAATTCAAGAGTAAGAACAAGAGCTGTAACCTGGTGCAGTTTTTAAGATTTTTGTAATCAACAGTTACTTAATGTTTTATTATTAACATTAAATTAATTTCCGTTACAAAGTTTAAAAAATCAATGTTTTTTGCTGTAAATTATACTGCTTTAAAGTAGGGGGGGTTATCGGCCAAAAATTGGTATCGAGGTGAAAATCAAAAATCAGAATTGGACCAAAGAAGTTGCAATTGCAGCATCACTAATGCACAACATTCTACTATCACGTATTAAGTGTTACAAGTTATGTTATTCACAAATGCTTTCTGTAATGTATGTCCCTCTACAGCCATTTGAGGGCAGCAGGTGCACCTTTTATTTCCAATTGCAGTCTCTACTAGATTTACTAAATCTGACTTCATAGACCAGATACATTCTGATTTATGTGTATCTTCCTGGTATGATCAGGACATCAGATGATAATAATCTCATAATCCCCAGCTAACTGAAAAACTAATCATACTGTATCTACCCTCCGTTGTCCAGATGCCTGACTGAACTGTAGAAACAGGGCCAGAAGAGTCTATTTCACTGATGTTAACCTGACTGTACTTCATACTGTAGCATACAGTAGTGACAAATGAGCCATGGACAGCCAAACTTTTGGTCATTATTTGATAGCGTGTTGGCTTTCTGTTGTCCTTCTTGCCTCAGGGGAAACGGAGATGAAACAAATTCCCCCATGGACAAAAGGGCAAAGCCATGAGTGATGTACAGGCCTTTGCAGTGAGGGAGGCAACCAGAATGACGCAGGATAAGCATTTTCATTATGTGAGCAAAGCTGAGCAAATGCAGTCTGGACAAACTTCAGGATTAGAGGGGAGATGGCATAGCATTTCTGTCTGGGAGTATGAACCACGGCAAAATGCACCAGTGAACCAGGAACATTTGACCAAGGCTGTGATAGTTTGTATAAAAGTAGATCACAGCTGAATATCATTTATCCTTAAAAGCCTTAAAGAAAAGTTCCCTTGGCTGAATCCCATTAAAGAACCAGCCAAATCTCATTAATTTAATATTATAAACATCTTCCATACTGAAACTCAATCCTTACATGGAATAAATCATGGTTAAAGTCAGAATACGAACCTGCTGATATCTTCTATTTTTTCATCTCCCAAGTAGTTGGAATCTTGCCCTTGTGGTTGCTTTCGTTGAAAATCTGGAAAGCATGGACTGGCATCTCTCCTCCCATAGTACTGGCAGAACTCATCCACGTCAGCTTGGAACAGTTCTAGCAAACACAACAGATACAAACACAGACAAAGCGTCTCACACTTGTAATAGATACTGCATGGTTATACAAGTCAATACACAAAGCTCATGTAGGCTGAACTGAGAAATCCAATTGTGATTTTGTGTCGTAGCGTATGAAGGTGTTTGACAATGCACGACTACGTGCAAGAGATGACAAAAAATATATATTAAAAAAAACAGGGGAAAAAGGAAAGGATGTCGTATGCTAGTGTGTTTTGGAAAGTTAGATTTATTCTTGATGAGCCAAACAAAATTCTTGCTGCACTGAGCTGAAAGAACAAGTGAAGAGAAGATGTGCCAAACTAAATTGATTATAGACAAGAAATAACCTCTGCAGTAAAAATGGACTCCTCCAGAGAGCAAAGTTGAACTCATTTTATGTCGCCCTTGTTGTTATTGTAACTTGTGAAATTATGGTTTTACATTAGTCCTAATGACTTTATGTTGAAAGAACTAACTCCCGCTTTAGCAACATGTAGTCAGTGATTATAAAGAATTTGACAAGCACACCAAGCAAGCTCAGGTTTTATAATGGCTGTAATTTCCCTCTCTCTTGAGCACTTAAAATATAATTTATCAGTTGGCTCATTAAATATTTCAGGGTTGGCATGAGTGTGTCTTGTGGTTAAGAAAACCACGAAGTAGTATTTTTATGAAAGATTCTATGAAAAAACACCAGATACCTGCAACCCACAGTTAAGCTGGATGGGCAATGTCAACATAACATTCAGAGCTGTAAGATACAACGTAAGGAGAGCCTTGCTGGCTACACAGTCATTGTCAGACCATCCTGTTTCCCTCTGATAACTAATGCATGCATATAAACAGTCCAGATAAAAACACCTTAAAGTTTCAAATCAATCTAAACACAGTGAAGCAAAGAAACATCACCACAAAACTACAAAAGCTGACCTTTCAAGTAACAGATTCAAATTATTTTCATCAAGCTGACACTGAGGCTCCACTCACAAAGCCTGAACACATCCCAGTGCTAACCTTAAACTATCAACAACAACAAAAACTACAGAGCATACCCTCAAACATAAAGAATGAAAAACTAATTTGAAGAGAAAACCAAATGAAATGATGGTAACAAACTTTTGTGTCATAACCTCTGAAAAGTGTTCCTAGGAAGCTATGGAAGGCTAATATTTAAAATGGCAAAAAGAAAATCACAACAGTTACTAGTCGAGGGGTTCAAAGTTGAGGGGCCCTGCAGCTTAAAATCATCTGTAAAGATTAAACACAGTGGATAATAGTTGTATAAAACTGATGCATAAAATAAATTAAAGGAATCCAGCAATCCTAAGGTTTCTCTAAATCTTCTTTCATGACTCACACACTTGTTCTTTCCTTCAAACAGGTCTGACTGTTTTTCATTAGGGAGCAACACATGGGCACAGTATGTGAAATGAAATAATCAACCTGTTCAATATGGCATGTAATTCTGAATAAACAGAAATGTTTACAGGGTGAGAGATATTCTTTGTTAGCATTGCCAAACGAAGACGTGATGTTCTCCTCTGGTCCACAATTCTGAGCAGGTACTCCACAGAAACTGCACTTTATTGAGTGGAAAATGATCATCTGTTTACAATGGATTTATATTCAGCTGTGTTGTTTCTATAATGAGATTTTGGTGTGGTTATTGATTGACAAAGATCACTAAATATAGAGAAACAAACCAACAGGAAAGTTACAATTTAACAAACAACTTTAATGACCCTACAAAAATAATGTTAGCATCTCTATTAGCCACTCTGGGACCTCTCTCTCACTTTCCAGTCAGTAATATTCCAGATGTTTTAGATTTGGCTCTCCATCCTCCAGGAAATTCACGATGCGTTTTCATATTGTTTTAATCCAGCTTTAATTTTGTTTTACTTCATTGGTGTATTCTGACACAGTACAAATATTGCACATTGTTTTACCTGGAGGAGACATGACTCAAACTGTTATGGTATTTTGCCCTGTTAAAAGGACATTTACTCATCTATATCAAGGGTCAGAGGTTAGAGGGTGCTGTATATTAAATGTAGTATGTTAATTCAAAGTGAAACTGCCATCACATCATTCATTATTTCCATTTGTCCTGGGGGTTTACCATAAATGCTCCAAAGCACAGCAACAAGTGTTGCATGAACATGGAAGCCACACACAGCTTCTCCTCCAGCCTGAGCAGTTACAACATTATTCCCAGTAAAAAAAAAAAAAAAAAAAGTGTGCGGCGAGTCTCAGGAGCCCTTTGCGACCTAAAACAATCTTGCGAATATTGTTTCCTTTAGTCAATTCCCCAGAGGACAGAGGAGAGCAAATACACCAGTGATAAAAACACAAACAGGACTCTCCCTGTCCCTCCTTTCATCTCCCTCTCCAGCCACACACCAAACCACAAGTGCTGACCGCACCAAATACTGGAGGTGATAGGATATCCCCTCAAACATCTTAACACAACATGAAGATCAAACACACATAAAAACACACACACAGCTCTGGCTATACCACCCACCCACTTGTGTCTGCAGTTATCTTAACCATGCTGGTTACGGACCTTGGGTGCAGGGAGGAGGGGGGGGGGGGGGGGGGTGAGTGAAAAAGGGAGGAAGATATAGGAGAAGGGGAGTACAGGGAAGGTGAGGAGCTTGCAGTTATGAGAGAGCGTCAAGGCAGTAAATGTCTTTACGGAAAAATGGGGGCTAAGTACCTGGCCTATTCAAAGGCTGGTAGGAAGTTTTCATTGGAGCAGGACATCAGTGATGGATGCTGTAAAGGCTACTGTTTCATTTCATACCTTTGGCAAGGTATTCAGTATTTGCAAAAGTAAAGGAAATGTCATATTTTGTTATCATGTTTGTGGTTCATTTCCCAATTACTGCTTCCATCGCAAGATTTATAGACATACTTAAAAAAGTTATGAGAGATGACTAAAAATACTCAAAAAGAGCGTAACACTTTTTGCGGGTGTTTTACTGCAAAGAGGAATCTAATTAACCTTCATAAATGGAAACAGTTGAGTATTTAAAAAATGTTCAACTAATATACCGTTAATCCACAATTTCAGTAAAACATAAAGGAGTGCAGGGAAGGGTATAAAGAGCGAGAGAGGGAGAGAGAAAGAGAGAGAGACACACAAACTCTATCCATATTCCCTGCTCCCAAGCGCTAAAGTTATGCTTCCATCTGGTTATCTTCCAAGGCAACCTGGGTGGCCCACCTTAAGTACTTAACATCTTGATGCACTTCGGCAGTTTTACATACACACAACTTTGTAGAAAAATAAATGTGTCATTCGTCACCACATATGCTGATCTGTGGAGGGATGAGGGGGTTGAGTGGGTAGGAGTATGTCGGGAGGGGGGGTTCTTCTCTGGATTCCTCTATCATGCTTTTTTGAATTGACTCTCTTAATGCAAGTATTGTAACTCCACACAAGTCTTGTTGCCTTTTCTATACCCTGCAGAGTGAGTTGTAGTTCAAGTGTTGTCCAAGATTTGGCAGCAGGCCATTAGATGCAGATGAGGATGGACTAGGGTGGAATGTATGTGTTTGATATTTGACTTGAGCTGCAGCATACCATGTGGGTGGGTGGGTTGCAGACAAGTGTGTTTGAAACTGTTCTCTGTTTAAAAATCTCGGCAGATCTAATCAGTTCCGGGCGACAGAGATTGGAAGAAGACTTGGCTGCAGGAGAGTAGACAGTCAAAAAGCGTTTGATCATGTTTGGTATGCACTCTGAAGGCACAGGTACCTGTGATCTTGTAGCCCTTAGAATATTCATCTAAAGACTAAATCCTTTTAGAGTGCAGAAGGGCTCCTATCATTTAGCAGCAATATATATTCACAATGATAATAACTTTTGCATCAATTCATTCTTATCATTTCTGTGGATCCTGCAATGTCATAGTGGAGCTCATGATCAGAGAGTAAAGAAATTCTGTGCAACGATTCATAGGAAAAAAAAAACCTACTTGTGAATGAACCTGAGGCAAAGGTTTGATATTTTCTGTTTGAGGAAGCCAAGTTGTTGGGCAGTCAAGTCTAGACTACAGCTAGGCTGCTTATGCATCTTCAAGAATCAACTCCAGGAGCCGAGTCTATTTGGGCAATAAAACAATTCACTTTGCTCCAGGCCAGTTTTCTGGTACACCTTTACAAACCAAAGATTTTCCATTCACATGTCAGGAAATACCTCAAATCTGTGTGTTGTTACTACATCTAGTCTTCAGGAAAAAAAGGTGACATTTTGGCAAATTTATGATTAAAATAAACCTCCTAAATCTGCACAAACCTTACAGAGACGGGAGAACAAAACTTTCTGCACCTGGTTCCACAAACACAGTAAGTAATACTGTGTCATGAAAAGCACAACAATTTGCCTGCAGTTTGCAAAAACCAAATGTGCTGGATCAGTCTGAAAACTAATCAGCAAACTGCTGTTGTGTCAGTATAGGCAGTTTTTTGGCAAGTGACTTAACTAATGCATTAAAGTGCGACAGTAAAGCAAAGAAAAAAGCAAGCGAACAAGCAAACGGGTGAGACATGCTCAGCAACAAATGGAAGTGAGGTCAGATGAGGTAAGAGCTGAATAAATAAATATTCACAGACCAGACTACTGACGCACCACTTCTTGCGTAAGTCCAAAAATCTGCCAGTTCTACATGTGCAGACTGGGTTTTAATGAAAAATGAAATCTGTTGTGAATTTTAATTCATTACAATCAACTGTCGGTTTCCTATGAATTTTTAAAGAAATATATAGCAAGTACATCTACTTTCATGACTCTAATCATGTGTACATGTTTGCTTGCATAGCACCAGGTGAGCACAAAGGGGCAATAGTTCAAGTCACATTTATGGTCATTATTATCCTTGTAATTACCTGGTATGTGCCCCCTGCAGGTGTAGTAGAACTCTCGGCAGAAGTCTTGGCAGAGCAGTGGTAGGTCTGGCTCCCTGTGTGGCATCTTATCCATGTCCGAGGAGTGGAACAACACCTGGGCATTTGGGGAGCAGTGTGCACACTTGATCTCCTCCAGGAGACGTCCACATTCTGTGTTGTTGGTGGAGAAAATCTGGAGACCACACGCAACAAAAGGCCAATGATTAAAATGATGGGTTGTTAACTTTCACGTCTTCCTTCAGTTTGTACAAAGAAAGCAAGTGTGTAGTTCAAGAGAAGTTGGCCTTTTGGTAATAAAACATCCTAAATGTTACATTATGAAGTAAGGAATGTTGTGTTTGTAGGATGCATTTTCAAATCTTTATCATAAAGTTCTCACACACTATAACTGTCCAAAGAGATGACCCGATAAGATCTAATGTAGTTAAAAGGCCAATATTAGCCCTTGAAAGTTTAAACCTAACTTGATTAATAATAGACAAATACAAATCACCCATGTAATGTTTCAAATGAATAGTTCTAAGAAACACACATGTATGGTAAAGCAATGCCCAGACCTCACCCGTCTATACTTTTAACTACAATAAATAAGTCAATCTCATTCCAGATACGACACAAATAAAGTCTGTAATCTGTTTTTAACAAAACCTTGTTTAAAACAAAACCGTTCTCCCATATGGCATTTGCAAAGTACTCTGGCAAGAAGATATGAAGCAACACTAGATGTCATAAACTCATCACTCCTCATCCTGCATCATATGTTAAACATCAATGTCATCCTGGAATTTGTTTATATTCTACATGATCTGCAGATTTGGCCTGTGGTTAGATGAATATTATTGTCAGGGTTGGTATTGTGCTGAACAGTTTGTTCACACAGTAACTTTCTTTTTTTCATAGCATCTTCCGTAGAATGAGGGCTGAAGAGGGAGACAAACAGTGACTTGCATAGTGTGAAATTCTGCAGCATCTCCACCAAAATCTGCATGAAAATTCTCAGATTTCACTCAACAGAGCTGTACTGCCTTGTTTCTTATTCAACTTAAGGTTCTGCAATATCATGGAACTAGCTGAATAACAGAGATGTTTTGATGTGTCTCTATATTCTCTGATACCAATTTGTTAAACATTGAGACTGGAACACCCTGTCTGTTTGGATAAATAAACACAGAAATTATCTCATTAACTGCCTACTTACCCCAGTTCATAAACATTTAAAGTTTGAGTACAATTTCCATGTCTGACAGATCTCAAGGCATGACGTGAATCGAGTTAAATAAGAGCCCCAAAAACCTAACTTAGGGTTATTATGCAAAAAGTACAAAAAGAGTTAATCCCAAAGAAATTAGATGGATTATTTACATAACAAATTAGCTGTAATGAAACACAATATAATCTGTTTTAGGTCAAGAGCAGCGCTGCTTGGGGAGCCAGGCAGACAGGCTGGTAGTGCTTTGCTCTGTGTGAGGTCCATGTGTAAACACCAATTTAGAGATAGACAGGCACATCATTCCCACTCTGGTATCAACAAATTAGCAGTCTGTCGAAGTCAATTAGACCAGGGGACCAGGGGCCAACATATGGGTGCCTTACACTTTTCTCTGACTGCAGAAAAAACTGCAACAAGGAAAGGATTTTCTATTTATGAGTTGTTAAGCGTACAGGTGGCAGAGCCTCTGGAAAAACATTAAGGGTCAAGATAAAAAAAATATAAATATAAATCCCACTTTTATTGTATATTTCATCTAATCGTTGATGTTTTCCCAAAAAAGGGAGTTCTGGGTTGGCTATGACCCTGTATGTTTGGTGTGTTCCTCTGTCTGCGTGCCCTCACACTCATGCCATGTAGAGTTGTGGGCATGCCTGCCCTCCTGCTCTAAATTGCCCATTGGTTCAGTGTGCCATGAGCTGGCACAGGGTCCATAGAGAGTGGCATTTGTGTGCTCTCAGCCATGCCCTGTGTCCATATGTTGCTGGGACGGGCTCCAATGTTGCCATCATCCAAACCAGAACAAGTGGACCTTTGTTTGTTGTCCATTGCTGAATCTCAGTGAGTGAGTATGTTCCTCAAAAGCATTGAGAAACTGGCAATAAGGCTCAGCTGTTGTACTTCTGCTAAGGATACACTAAAGCAGGTCAGGAATGAAACATAATGAAACAGACGTGGAGCTATTACAGTGTAAGAAAAATAAAATGGTCATTAACTTGTTCCCAGGCCATTTCAGATGTGTACATTACATTTTTTTTTTGGGGGGGGAGATGACATCCCACCAAGCTGCAATGCATAGCTTCATGTGGGAGAACAGCTGTTACAGGATTACGTCTTTCTAAGATAGCATCTGCATAACTGCTTTTGCCAACGAAATTGCCGGAACAAACATATCAATACACAATGCCACACTTGGAAAAAAAATCCCATGTCACTCTGCAAACCTCATATGGTGTGAGAGACTAGTGGAGGCAACACTAAGCTTTAACAAAACACTTGTCCTCAGGGGATAGGTGTAAGTGGGTTGGCAGGGGGTTTAGTGAAGGACACACACCCTCCCAGAGGCATTAACACTTGGACGGGGCTGATGACTGGGGGAGAGTGATGTTCTCCAGCTTCTCCCATTAGTGAAACCAACAAACACAATGGTGTTGTTATTCTTTTGCTATAATCAGAAAGGGCTCCGTGTGTGGGCAGTGTAATGGGGAGGAGGATAAGTCGAGTTCTTCCTATTCAGTTCTTCCCCCCCCCCCTCTTATTTGCATGACTTGAGCAAATTAAATGATGCAATATGGCTTTTTGTAGCAACACAAAGTGTGATACCACCCAGCCACTGAATGATTTGAAGCGTGGTTTACATGATAATGGTCCGGTGAAGATCCAGCGGCATCCGCTACAAGTTTGGTACAGTCGCCTTCTTTCTGCCTTTCTCCCCACATGAAACTTGAGCGGGGGTTTAAAGCGGTAGTTTAAACGGTGTTTGCAAAGTTTCTTTATCACTAAAGCTGTCAACACAATGGACAAAGGTTTGAAGTAAACATTGGAAGAGAGTTCGGTGCGTGTCCCGTAACTTTTCGGTAAACGTAAACGCGTTTGACAACGACTGTCAATTTAAAAAAAATACAAATACAAGACAGCCCCAGCTGCTGTATTAGAATAACAACCGGGTCCTACCTTACAGAGTTAACAGTTCAACAGGTAAGATAGTCGTTTCCAGACTGTAGTAGTTGACTGGCGAGAGGTAACGTAAATCGGCGAGTGATTACCATGGTAACGCCGAAGCGCATGAAACAGCTGAATTGTTGCGCCAGATCGTGTAGAACAACAAAATGAAAATGTGTCCTAACAACCCTGACATTTAATCAATTTTTCCGATCATGTAAGGTTAAACTGACAATTAAACTCGTACAGAAGAGACAGAGCAAACCATTAAGAGCAAAAACAAGTTTGTTCTGAGAAGATATATGAGGATACCATGGCGATATTATAAAGAGACTTAAAACATAGACCACGGGGAAATTCAAGACACAGAAGGCTACGTAAAAAAAATCGGGGATTCTTGACAGCAAACTGGACAACAGTTTCCAAAGCACGGGTATGGTGAGATCAGCTACTATTAAGAAGGCTGCCATAGTAACATTCAATGTCCCAGTAGGTCTGTTGGATCTGAGCATACAGAGGCAGCATAGCCCAAGGCATTTTCCTATTACCATCCATAGACTGTAAAAAAAACAAAAGAACCATCCCCTTAAATCAGCTGTTGGTAGTAAGAGGCAGAATGACACGAGGGCTGCAACTGCATCTCCCGAGGCGATTAAGTGGGCTAATAAAAACAGTCACTTCATTTAAAGAAAATGCAAAATGCTGGAGGTATGTTAACCTACCCTGGCATCCCTGCGGTGCAGGATCTGGTAGGCGGCTCTCCTGGTGGGACAGCAGGACACGCGGGGATACAACCTGTGGCAAACTTCTCCACTGCTGCCGTCAAGCAACACTTTTCGCTCCCTTTTCTTCAGCCGCTTGGGCAAGCTTCCGTCGTAACATCTTCTCCTCCTTGGGCTAATTTCTCCCCTCTCACCGAATTTTGCGTCTCCACATTCCCACAAGTTGACCGCGACGGCCAGGACGAGAACGAATTGCAAATGCTTCATAGTTTTAAAAGATCATAAAATAGACCCAAATAATAATACAACAAAATACAACAAAATCTCCCTTTAAAAGAAAAATATCAAGCCGCAATGCAATGCATACGTTTCTTGTTTAATTTAGGATATAAAGATCTCCAAGCAGCAGACGGCTGTTGCTACAAGAAAAATTGCCAATATAGCCTATTTTTTTTCTGGTCAGAGCAGGTGCCCTAAATTTGATTCACTGCTACAAAAAAAGAAGTTAAAAATAACTAATTTTTGCTTTCATATATCAGATATGAAATAAAAATGAATAAAATTGGATAAAAAGCAAAACAATAACACAATTTCTCCTGATGAACTCAAAAAGTCATTAACCAAAAAAACAGCGTGAACTGCAAAAGAGCCGTGACGTTCCTTTAGATGTAATTCCTTTATGGCACAGCACGGCGGTGTGTGCACGCACGGGGTCAGAAAAATACATAAAAGACCTTAAAGTTGTCTCTCACTAAAGTCTTCAGACCGCTCACATGTTTTCCCGTGCTCTTTCCTCCTTCTTTTTAACCAGCGCGCGAGAAGAGGAGCGAGCACGGTGACGTATGAGTTCGCGGGGGCGCGCTTTTTGGCCACAGTCGCGTCCACATCGAGGTAAGCGGTTACCTGGTAGAGAAGAGGACGTAGAGTGGGGGATTCATTGTTTTACTCCATCGACATTTCAATAAAGGAATTTGATAATTGAGTCTACTTCCGCCTTAAATGTGCGATGTCAACGAGATATAATCACTTTTATTTTAGTAAAGAGTTCTATGCGCAACATAGGCTACTTATTGCACTTCTTTGCTCATGCAGACAATTAATTTATGTGGTTATTTGAATCTCGTTCTTTACAATTATACCTGAACATATTTTTCTAATCGTATTTTATGCAACTTTATTGAAATTATCTACATTTCAGATACACCTTTTCAAAGCTATTACTCGCCACAATGAGATTTGTTCTGACAGTCTGACTTAATTTATCTGACTTTTTGTATATTCTCAGATTTACTTACACATAAATCTATTATTAATCCAGTAAAATATTTGTTTATACCTTCAAATGACATAAATGTACTAGGAGTACTTTTGGTGTGGTAGTTTCGTACTTTAACAAAAGTAAGAAATCTGAATCTTTCACTACTCTCTATATGTTAGATTTATTTTAAAGCTTTTTTTTCTTAATAATAATGAGAGAGGCATTGAGATACTGCACTACGGAAGAGTAGAATATCATGTTGCATAACAAACTGGGTCATGGGTGTTTGACTTTGTTTGTTAAATATGGTATAAAAGGTTTATTCTGGTAGCCACAAAATGACAAATTACACGTGTAAGCCAGTGGAAAATCAACCACAATGTGAATCAATCACTATGACCTGCTGCCCAGCAACGTGTTGACCTAGAGTTGTTCATACTGTAAGGCATCTTAATTTGGCTCTTGATTATACCAGACCAAATGTGGGACAATTCTTCTTTCATTGGCCTCTCCAGAGAAGTGGCACTATAGCAGCACAAAAGACAATTTCCAACCAGGGCAATTACTGGAGAAAAAACAGCCCCCTCCTTTTTTTAGATACACAGAGAATCTGAAATCAGTTACATTGGTGGCACCTGTTCCAACTTGGGGGTCTCTGGCACTCACCAGAGCCCCAGCTGAGCTTATCTACAGGAATCTGGAGCAGGAGGAATCCAGGAGGAGGTGGTTTGATTGCGGGCAATTATGGAAATGACTGTGTGCTATGAAGCCATGGCAGACCCTGCCAGATCTGACCCCCCAACCTCTAACATTCTTTATGTTACCCAACTGGAGACTTTTAAGGACCATAAGTGCTTCACGTTATCTGGATGTAAAGGGACAAGGGAAGGAACAAGTCCATATGCAGAGAAGGAATCTGCCACCAGCACTTCTACAACCACCACCAACAACTCAAGAGCTCAATGCGAAGAAAAGAATATAACTGCCTTGTCCAACATAGTGAAAACATGTGGGATGCAGCTGTGGCGCAGAAAGGAGTACATCTGCTGGGAGAGATAGACCATTAGGGAGAATCACAGCTCAACAGACTGCAGTTTTTAAGCTGACAGAGGCTCAGAGCAGACACACACACATGCCTACACATTAAGATAGAAGCAGAGAGCTACATGAAGTGTATTACCTTGCAATTCTTTGCAACCACATTCTTTAAAAGTGTTTAATATTTGTTTTTATTACAAATATTGCATCACATTTCAGGCTTGCAGATTACGTTTAAAGCTGACTGTGCTCTAATTTGAAACACATTATTGGTATAAATAAAGTATTAGCATGATAACACGTGGGGAAAACACCCTGCTCAACACTTTCTTTCCTTTATTTCTGCAGGGTTAGTTGGAGAATTCTCATGCATTCGCCCCTTGGAGAGGATATCCCAGAGGAAGATGGTGAGGTTTGTGTGATACCACATAAGGATCAACAACATGAGTGTGCAGCTCTACAAGCTCTTGTTGCTGCCTCCACTGTTTCCCCAAGCTGAAGTGATGTTGAAAGTTTATTGTGTCCTCTGTCCATTCTTCTGTGTAAGATTACTCATTGTTTTCTTCGTAACCCAGCATCAAAATGGGGAAAATATACTATGGGACTGATAACAGGGACTCTGTTTTTGTTTATTTTGGTTTTCCATTCCAAGCTGAGGAACAAACAACTACCTCACAAGGGCGCTGCCAGGGACTTATTGCCCCATGAAAATGTTGAACAGAGAAGACCAAAATGTTCCAATATTCTTTAAGGTGCCTGGGCCCTTTGAATCCTCATAACCGTTTCTGCTCCATTCCGGGCCCCTGCTCACACCTAACAGTTGACAGTCCCAGTATAAAACGTGGACATGTGCCATTGTGACTGCAAGTGCAGATGCCACCATCACTCACTGCACGCGACCAGACACATTACAAAAGTCGCCCCATTCATTGGGTATTGCAAGCGGCCACTTCACTCCACAAAGCGTGCTTGATAGATAGCAAAGCACACCAGGCAGGCAGAATCCCCTTCATTAGGTCATAATCATGCTTTTTTTTTTAGACTGGTATGCTGTCAATAGATGTGGAGTGCTGGTTTAATTGAAAATACTCAATTAAGTATTGTGTGAAGCACCGACCATGCTGTGGGTCGGTGCTTCACAACTATTAATGTTACCGTTGGCTGGATGGTAATACAAAGAGATAAACAGCAGCACAGGGACTGCACATCTGAACATCTGAATGCAATGAAAATCATCACGCATTTAGACAGTTTAAACCTTTTTTTTTTCCCTCTAGGAAAACCTCCCCCAAAACAGAATGCGTTTTATGTACCGGTGCGAATTTTATTTCGGATTAAATTGTAGCTGTGGGTCCTGCAGCATTCTTCTTTGGCGGTGCAAGAAAAGTAGGATTATTATTGGCCATTATTGGACTCTGTCAGAATCAATGGACAAAATAACCCCCACCCCCAGCCCCAATGGAACGTGAATGTTTAAAACTCTTGCCATGTTGATTTGATATTTAAAATGTATGAATTTGATGTTGTACCTTTGTGTGAGAGCTGTTGTTCTATGAGTTGATCCACGACAAAGAAATATCTCAATAACAATTTGATAGATTGCCATGAAATTTGGTGTAATCATTCATGGCCCTTGGGTGGATACATGAATGAATACCAGTGACTTTGATGATCTCTACACCTTTCCTCTAGCACCACCATGAGGTTCACGCTTGTGACTTTGATTAAAAACTCTAATGTAAGGAGTTTGACTCTACAAATACTCCTGGAAATTTGCATATAATTAGCTCTCTCTATAAACCTATTTTTAACCTATAAGTAGTTGGTAAGTATTAGTGATGGCAAGTTCTTATAGTAAATATGTTTGTAGTGTATTTAATTTACCATATGGGGCTATATACGATGCATTTAGTGTATGCAATGAAGTATTTAGGTCCAGCATCTGAAATCTTGCAAAACTCAAGTTCTGTTTTGTATTGAAACCACATCACATTATGCCATTTTTCTCTGCTCCTGTACTAAAATGAAATCATCCATTTCATCATTTAGACGTGTCTACTTTTTTTTCATGGCCTCCATCCCTCACCTAAATCACACATTTACGCACACCTTCTTTAACGGCCAAGCTTTGGCAATCACAAGCCCTAAGGCATACAGAACTTCGGAAAGTGTTCACTATGTCATTAATAGTCCTGACAACAGCTTAATGAGCCTCTGCCATCTGTTTATGAAAGCTACAGGGAAAAGCACGAGAGAAACAAGAAACTCTGATCCAGTAGCGCTTTCCATTTGTGTGAACGCGCCTGATTTCCACTTGAAAATTTGTAAACACATGAGGACAATTTAAGTGTAGTGACTTATATGCAGCATCATCTACAGTGAGTCAGTGACTGAGTCTGGGCTGTCTGCCCGGTATCAACAGCCACTAAATCACTGGCTTCAACCAAGGGACCACACTACTTTGCCTCAAGCTTCCTTGCCCCTCCTTTACTCTGTACCACCCTGGAGTGTCCTTAGGCCTTGTTTGGCTTAAGTATACACATGGCATGAGTAACTGTAGCCACCCAGGGTCCCTGGTGCAGTGGCACGAGACACAAATAGGGTTGTGCACGTCAAGACGGTGTAGTGTCCTGTCAATGTTTACATGCTACTTAATGTCTTGTGCATGCATATACACACAAAAACAAAGACATATCTTAAAGGAAATAAATATAGTAGCACAATAAACTTCTCATATAGGGTGTTTAGAAGTAGTGATTTTACCTGCATGGGTCTCAAATCCCAAACCCCAAGTCTCAAATTTTCTAATTCCTATAAAAGAAAAACGTGACAATAGTCTGGTACGGTTAACACTTTAGGTATTGCCTCTGTAGCCTGCTTTGAAAATGACTTTTTCTTGGGTCCTCTCTGAACACTATCACCTGAAAAGCAAGTAAAATGTGCAAATTGATCATTCCTTGCGGACACTTGTTTGTAAATGATTCCATCAGGGGTTAAAAGATCTGAAAGTAAAGTAGTACCATGTAAGCCAACATGCATATGTGTGTAAATTGCAGATGCATTACAGTCAAGAATCACAGCATTGTAAATGAATTTGGTGGGATGGGATGCGGGCGGGCAGACGAGTGGTGGTAAGTGTAATCTGGTGTGGGCAGCAGTGATGGTGGTCCCTGACTGTCGATGCTCTCTCCTTTCTTTCCCTCCCGTCCCTCCCTCATTCCCAGTACCCTGCCGTCCTCAGCCCATCTGTTCCTGCTTGGCTTCTCAAGCTCTCCATCAGGTAGGCCCAGGCGAGCTATTGAGTGCTCCTCTCATCTCATGGCATCTGAATAACCCAGGCAGAGGAGTGTGTGTGCACCTGTAAGGCTGTTCTTGTGATATGTCTAAATTATTTGATAAAGAGTCCCACCAAAGTCAGTAAAAAATAAAACATCTGAAAGAAAAGAACAGGCGAGATCGGATCGCAGAACGTGTTAATGTAGATATCTCGTGAACATTTGCATGCTAAGAAATTTATTTTGACTCTATTTCAAATCTAAGCGCTGTCGTTCCCTTTTTAAGCAGCATCTGCCTTTATTGAGAAACATGACAGCAAGTTTATTCCTCAAATACTTTCACGCTAAGAACTTTTAAACTGAACATCTCGTTTGAAGAGAATTGCCTGCAGTGTAGCTGTACTGACATGTATTGTATATTGAACTTTTATCAGTCAAACACAAAGGCTTGCAGGCACATCGGCCAGATTAATCAATTCAACCCTTATTTAGATTAAGCAAATGGAAAGTATTTTCATTCCATTATTTGGAAAAGTAGCTCTCAAGGTGGTCCTCAGCATGAGTTTGGAGGGCTGATTGGTATGATAGTGCTGTGCTGTACAAGCTCCCTCAATAGCGGACATAATATGGTTTTCCCAGGGCTTGTGGTCAATTGTGAAATCCCGGTTTACACAAGCTCTTTGCATTGGGATCATTTTACAACAGAAGGAAAAAAGGTGAATGGAACAGGCGCTTCCAAGAAAGCAGTTAGGTGTGGTGGGAATCAGATTTGAGATTTTTTTTCCTTTTCATTCTCCCCCACACAAAGGTCACTGTTTGGGTATCCACTGAGTTTTGTTGTCCCATGGCTTTGTTTTGAGATCTAATTTCAGAGTAATATTTCATTATCTGGCCCCTTTTCTTTCATATAAAAAAAAAACGGAAGTGAAAACTTCCCATTTGTCTGGGATCTAGTTACCAAGCATGAGTCATTTTTTTTAATGTTCCAGTCTCAGCTTTTTTTAAATTCAATTCAGTTACCCCTGATTTTTCTGCTAGAAATACTACCTAGACGATACAGTATACATTTTCATATTGCCACCCTTAATGTTATTCAAACTGTGCTCTTCTTTGTGAGTTTGACTCTTACTGAATGTGGAAGGTATTTAGTGGTAGCTTTGATGCAACAGCTTGGAAATTGTAATGTACCAGATTGGCTACTACTTTTTTAAACTCAGTGTGACATCAAAATGCTTCATTATTTATGTCCAGATGCATTTCCACCTTGCCCCTGCTATTACTCTTTATACATCACCCAATACATTAAGAGCTAAGTCTCCGAATTCATCATGCACAACTGCATGTTAGTCAGATGTGTTTTACCTCCTCATGGCCTTAAGGTTCTCATTAGCAGAGGAGTTAGCGCTGTGTCAGAAGGTGGTCTCCGTGTTGGCCCCAGCTACGGCAGGTTTGAGTCAGTCAATATGTTTTTAAGTAACACAAGAAAAAGGGTTAAGGGGTAAATCAATTCAAATAAGCCTGAGTGGGTCTAATGTGAACTGCAACAACCTGGTTCTTTAATGGGGCTGGTAGTCAGAGTGGAGCTGTGGCCAGGTGAGTAGAAAAGTAGAAAAGTACTGAGTGATTGAGTGATGGCAGGTGAGCTGAGGAGCACAACTGTGATAGGTTCATGCAAAGTCTGCATTTTGTTATACATTCATCATCGTTTCAAACCTACCCTTTTTTAGGAAATACAGGTGTATGTTGTTATCACTCAGTTATTTGGTTTTCTTTCATCTGTGGTAGGAGCAAACAGATGAACAGTCCATGGGGTCTATACAGTGAATAGTCAAAGGTTTAACGTGTTTTGCAGATGTCGGTAAATAAGAGTGTACAGCTATACTGTGAAACCAACATCTTTAGACTTATCGGTTTTAGTCTTTTTTTCATATAACTAATGTTATTTTCAGTTTTAAACACAATGGTGGGTGCCATCTGAGGGTGCCATATGTGTGTATGTGTATAAACATAACATTAACATTTTAAACACAAAAAAACAAAGTTTGTAATTAACATGACCTTAAAAAAAATCCAGTTAATGCAGAATTCTGACAGTGAATGCACTGAGTATGATTGAGCACTTTCATCTCCGGCCTCAGACCTCTCAGCAGGGTTAATGTCAGACTGATGGGGTCACTGCCCTGGCTGCCACTGCATGTCCCCCTCCCATTCCTCAAACCCTCCATTACACTGACATTTGGACGGACAAGTTGTCTCTCATGAGGCCTAAAACAATCACATGTCCTTCATACATGTGCGTAAACTCATCCACACTGGAGTACATAACATGCAAACAGTTGCAGGCCTATAATCATTAAACACTCAAAAACATAAACACTGCCTCATTATCTTCATCCTCCCCTCATAGCCAGACAAACAATTAATGAAAGTCAGTGACCATAAACACACTCTCCATGTTTGTATTTTCTTGTGGGAAAGAGCATTTTGTAAATAAGTTTAAAAAACAAAGGATAAATCAGCACAGTGTAAAACCCAAGTTTATCTTCAGCTAATTACGACAGCACAGAACAGAACACTGTCCTTACTGTGCTACATTCCAGATACTGATAGTGGTTTTGGACCACCAAGGACTTTAAGTATACTTACATGACTTTAGATGTACCAGGCCTCTGATAAAATGTTTCTCTTTCCTGTCGTACAAGCATCGGTGTGTCTGTAAGATGGCATCTTCTATTTAACAAGTCTTATAAGCATAAACTCAAATATGGTGCTTGGCAGTGGCCCTAAAACAGACGAAGAAAGCTGAAGATTACATTTAAAACTAAATGAATGGCACCAGTGGCCTTTTACTCAGAATAATCGATAGAACAATGTGTCAACAGTTTTAAGAGGCACTATTTCTTCAGAAGAATTGAAGTGAACTTAAAAAAACATTCGCAGTGAGGTATTTTGATACCAAAAAGTGACCCTCTGCTTGTTTACACAAATATATATTACAATTGTATTATTAAATAATTTTAGAGTTATTTTAATTTTGCTAGCGGCAAGGCTCCTGTGAGGGGTTCCCTTCATTGGATTTTTGTTTCCGCCTTCATGGTGGGCAGCATTAACCAACCATACCCATGCTCAATTGACCTTGTAAATTGTGGTAGTGCATCCTAAAAAGCATCACTAGGCTTTAGTACAGCTCGAGCTAATAGGAACGCATGACTAAATGAGACTCATATAGAATGGCCAGATGAGATGATTAGAAAGCAGGTTTATCACCATAAGTAGCTAGCCTTTTAAGCTAACATAAATGTTTATACTTAATACAATCACTGTTTTGGTCTCTATCACAAATTTTTCGAGATCTGCAAAATGTAATCTTGGCTTTTAATATAGTTAATGCCACATAGCTAACGCTATCTTGGCTAATACCATGTTGCTATCGCTGTTCTAGTTAACACCATTGTCATCTTAGATGTAAATGACCCTTAGGGATTGTCATCATATTGACTTTCACTTAGCTTATGTAAACTAATCTTAGATGTTAATGCCACTTAGATATTTTCATCTTAATGCCATTTTGCTAACATAATCTTAGTTGTAGATGTCAGTGAATGTGACAAGTATTGTTTTAACAGCTCCAAAACACTAAGTTGGCAATGGCCAAAATGTTAAACCAGAAGTTTCAATGTGGTATTCCACAAACCAAGGAGGATTCAAGTTGGCTCAGTCCTCTTCTTTAATGCAGCCTGTACTGCCCACCCTAAATTGTAAGCAATGACGAAAACTCTTAGACTGCCATTCACCTCTCTATGTTTTTTTTGCTGGTGGTTAATCAAAGATACTCATGTCTCATACCAAGAAACCAATTTAAGCTTTCTGCATAGCCTGACACACAAAGACATTTAAAAAAATATATTTTTTAAGGGGCTTTTCAAGGGGTTCTGTTCTGAAATGCATATGGTCAAAGTACTGTAAATAATTGCGAACAGCATTACTGTTAATGTAACAGTGGCTTGTAAAAAGCAGGTGTTTGACATCGCTTCTCAATGATGTATAGTTTGTACTAATTTACTCTAAAAGGCTTTTTATTCAGCCTTTGGCAGAAGAATATAAAGGAAATGGGGAGTCTTGCCAACATTAAGCCACAACTGGAATCAATATTCCTTTGACACAGTGTCTTTGATTAGGAAGGTTGTTATGATTTTACAGGCCAAGTCATAGAAGCCATACAGCATGCTTTTTATTAACACACTAAATGAACTGGGCCATTATGCTCTTGTGGTGCACTCAGCCCACCAAATGAGTTCTGTGAATTCTGATATCCAAGGGAGAATTGACCGAACTTGACAAAACTGGTGAGATAAACCAGCAAGCAAATTAGAGGATAGATGGATCATAAATCATTTGTGCACTGCAGTGCAATGTTCAGATGCATTTCAACACTTGTCCTTCCTTGAGAGCGTGTTTTTTTTCTTCCAGGCTTTCACAACCTGCGGCTTGCATGCTTGTGTTAAGGAGAAAGAGACTGCCAAGTATCACGGCGTACTCCAAATATTTGTGTGGTCAACTGGACAGTGCTGTTGCGGTTAGATGACTCTTGAACTTCATGTTTTATATGGTGTTGTTCTAATGTTGTAGGGTTACTTTTTGTTCAATTAGTATAATTTGGGGCATATTGAAGGGAGAAGATGTCTTTAGGTTACCTGTTGTGGCTTCTGTCCTTTTCTAACCTTTAGTGGCAGGGGAGTAAGTTCATATAACGGTACTTGAATGGGGAAAACATTTGTGTTAAATTGCTCCATAAGTAGAAATGTTAGCATTGCTGTTTATCTATTGTTGGTTAATATATAGTAGTGTCTACTTTGAAAGATGCTAGTATTTTATGTTTTTCAAATAACTTTTGAGTGAGGTAATATACTTTCAGGACACTTCTTGGCCAGGCACTCACTTCATGAACCATTCTTCAGTCTTTTATCAATAATGTCTACTTTTCTCCTTGATCTCTGTAGTATATTTTGTCCTATGCTGTCTGGGTTGAAAAATTACAACCTTTCAACTTGTGTGAGTATTAGTGTTACTGTACCAGTAAAAAACAATGACTTGGAGGGGAGGGCTCCCCAAAAGGTCTTTGTTGATAGAAATTACTTTGAGTTATGTGTTTGCAGTACTTGTCTCTGGAGAGGCCTGACACATGTTTTGAAAGCATTTCAGTCAGTGTTGTGCATCACTTCTTATTATGATCAGTGTTTATTACAAAGCCAGTTTCTCTCCTTTGTCTATATGCTCACATGGTATTGTCTATTCAGCTGACTTTTGTTTGTCCTCCAAAAAGGGCAGTATTATCCGGTGACAATAACAGTATTTGGCAGTTTAGGTATCCACAGTCACAGTATACAAGTTTCTGTCATTTTTGGAACACAGGTCAATTACTGTAAGCTCTGTGTTGTTTCATCACTGCTGTAGACCTCCACTGAAGACAAAAATGAAACATGAGAGTGTAGCACAGACTTATGGTCATAAAAACATGAAAACCATCAGATTTATTGGGAATGGTGTGGTCTCCAAGATCAACTACAAAATGCTGGACATCCCTAAATCACTGAGCCTGCAGCCTCATTAGCAACCAGCAGAGGAGGGGAGGCCATATTTTACCAAATGTTTTGCCTACCCAATGTGTGATTACTTCCCCAGTGGCCATGCATAAAGGTGTCATGTGTTTGTACTTTTTTTTGTTGAATTCTGAGCAACCAGAAGTTTAGTCATTTATGACTCTTGATCCACACAATTAAATTATTTTCATCCTTACATACAGTCTGAAGGATCTATATAATACTTCAGAGAGAGAACAGGTTCCGATGCTACTCGAGTTACAAGTCAAGTCGGACTGCACACAATGAACAGAAAATGGCCTCTTGGTCTTGAAAATCAATCAAAAAAGTAACCACTGGAAACATGGGAAGCCACAAAACATTGGCTGTCCCTCTAATAGGTTCTGAGACTGTTGCTTGAGACAGCATGATATCTGTAAACTGAGCCCACTGACATTATGTATAATATCAACTCTGAAGCTTGAAATATATGTTTTCTTTTTCTTATGTATCAGAAAGATGATAAGTAAACAGTCTGTAAAATTTGACATTTCAAGAAATTTTAGAGCCAAATATTATATTGACACATGGATATATAAAGCAGGCAGTGCAGTATACAGATAATGCCAATGATAATTGTTTAGCAGGTTGTTTGGACTGGCTGTGTGTCACCGTCTGGAGTCCTGGCTAAATATTTACTGGATGCTGGGGGGAGGGGGTTAAGAAGGCATACTTGGCCAAGCTTAAGTATCTGGTTCGAGAGCATGGAGACAGAGGGGGTAGCGATGGTGAAGTCATGAAGTCATCCCTAGCTACTGATGTCGTTAGCGAGCCAGTGATGTTCATTCCTGACCCTTTTACCATTTAGGGGGTCCTGGACTGATATGAGTGTTAGTGACCCAGAGGCCATGCGTGGCATGTTTGGGGTCTGCAGAATATATCCCAAGCTTTAACCTATACAACAGAGCCAATTATAGCCGCTAAAGGCCAAACAATACGATCCATCAGTCAGGTTTCTCTGGTAAACAGGAACGGGCGGCCCATGTCGGGGTGTAAACTCCAAATCCCAGAGAAGCTAAGGGTCAGTGGAGCTGTTTGATTGTCTAATTGGGGGGGTTGACACTTTGTGAGTGTGTGTCTGAGAAAAAGAGAGAATAAGAGATAAAAAAAGAGAAAGAGTAAGGGAGACTGTGCATGTGTTTGTGTGTACATGTGTGAGTGTTTGCATCACTGCGCAAACACTATGGTTCTGGAGGCACTGAGACACCTAATGAATGTGTGTTTGTCCTTCAGACCCCACACACCTCTGTTTATTTGAACAGGGGATAGTGTTCCCTGAGCTGTTTTATACTCCCTGTGTTAGCCACTTAACACGTGCACTGCAGGGTCACCACGTTTAAAGAAGAGAAAAATATCAGTCGGCCTGACAATTATGAAAGACAAACAAACTTTATCTAGTAGATTGTGGATACAGTGTTGCTCTTCATTATTGTTCCGTCTTCATTATGAAGCAGGGTGATAATCCAAACAGCCAAAGTGGAGACAGAGCCAATGGCAATGGGCCAGCGGAAGATTGGCGGTCGGTTTAGTGTCAATGATGTGGGTGATGTGGGTCAGGGATAGCAGCAGCAGCCATCATTGCACAGTGGCTAAGAGCCCAGCCAGACCACCGGGGAGGAGGCCTTCACCTCTATCCTTAGCCATCAATCACTCACACATATATAAGCAAAGATAGATAAAAGCAAACACATCCAGCCGCTCATCCTCACACCTCGACATTATGTATAATTTACAATTACTCTCAACTAGAATTACCGACAAAAAGAGGTTGTAATTTACACAACACTGTTTATTTTTCAAGCCAGATCTTTGGTTCCCAAGCACTGATTGATGAAGTATTTCTGTTTTTTAAAGATCAATGTGTATGTTTCTTTTTTGTTTCTTTCTTTATTTTAAATGGACAGCCTTATTTTGCTCAGTCCTTCTGAATTGCCATGGCATGGTGAAGATTTTCATAAAATTGACAAATTTTTATGTGTCATAAAGTCAAACATTTTGGTTGTGCAGAGAGGCATTTTGCTTCCAGTTTCCCCAAATGTCTATGTTGTAAAGATGTAGAGGTAGGAGGAATTCAGATGCTAAAAACACTCAATCAGGCTCAATCAAGGTGTTAAAAACTGACCTCCAGCTTCAGTGTCAGATAAGGAGGTATTTTAGGCCAGACTCCTCTAATATTCTTTTCTACAATTTAATTATCAGACCCTTTTTTCAATAGCGACAAACATCGGAGAGTAAGTTTAACACTAGCAAGGAGCTAGAGAGGAGGAAACAACGTCTGTAAGTGCAAACAAACAGCTTTAAGTCTGATCAGACACAGGTGCCGACAGGCAGTGCACAGAGGCAAAACAACATAAACAGCTTCTCTTGGGAGTTCTAATCAGCATCAAAAGCATCCTAAATAGCTTACTCGTCATCAAAACCATCATCATCAATATCATTAAGTGCGTAGGTGTTCATAAAAGAGCTGCGTCTTTAGCTTTTTCTTAAAGGTGCAAAGAGACTCTGCAAATTGAATGGAGTTTGGTAGACAGAGGAGTGTCTAGTTAGAAGCCCTGTTGTGAAGGTTAGATAAGACACCTTTCATTGGCAGAGCATAGTGAGAGAGATAGTGAAGACATGGATAATAAACTTTAGGCAAGGAGGAGCTGTTTTTGGAGCTGTTTTGTAAGCAAACAGCAGGGTTTTAAATTTGATGCAAGCAGTAACTGGGAGCCAATGGAGGGAGATGAACAAAGGAGTGACATGCTCTTTTGGGTAGGGTAAAGACCAGTCACACTGCTGCGTTTTGGATCATCTGCAGGGGTTTGATAGTGCATGAAGGAAGACCTGCCAGTAGGGAGTTGCAATAGTCAATGATTGATATTACAAGAGCCTGTACAAGGAGCTGGGTAGCATGCGCTGACAGGTAAGGTCTGATTTCCCTGATGTTGTACAGGGCAAATCGACATGACCGGGCAATAAAGGCCACCTTAAATGTAAACTGGTCATCAATCATGACACCTAGGTTACTGGCAGACTTTGTGGGCATGAGTTTAGTTGTACCATGCTGGAAATTGATCTGTGGTTGCATAGAGGGACTGGCTGGGATGGCAAGAGGCTCAGTCTTCGAGAGGTTGAGTTGAAGGTGGCGTTCATTAATCCATTTAGAGATATCAGCAAGGCATGACAAAATTCTTGCTGGGACTGTAGCGTCATCTGGCGGGAATGACATGAAGAGCAGGGTATCGTCAGCATAGCAGTGTTATGAGAAGCCATGAGAGTGGATTATTGCACCAAGTGAGGTGGTGTATAGGGAGAAGAGAAGGGGACCAAGCACAGACCCTTGAGGTAGCCCTGTGGATAAGCTGTGCGCTTTGGACACTTCTCCCTTCCACGTCACTCTAAAAGATCTCTCCGAGAGGTAGGACATGAACCAGCATAGGGCAGATCCTGAGATGCCAAGTTCAGAGAGTGTGGAAAGTATAATTTTATGATTAACTGTGTCAAAGGTAACCGAGAGCTCTAGCCAAACATGTCCTATGCCTATCTTGACTTTGTGGCAAACTAAGGGCCAAAAATGGTAGATTATTTCCCCAATACCTATCCTGATACCTAGACCTGAATATTGGCCAATTCTGGGGGTTTCCTCCACAATACAAGCAGAATTAAATAGCAACAATTGTTGGTAGAAAAATATGGATTTCTGGCATTAACTAGCTTTGACCAAACTTGCATTCTCAGCTAGAACTCTCAGCTACTCCCATGATTCACCATGAGGCTATCTTTTGTTTTGAGGTATCTTTGTACCTTGTATTTCATATTAAAATACTGTAAGGATTCTGTCCGCATCAAACCTGCTCAGCATTATGTCAGTAAAAGTGAAGTGTGTCTTTGACCTTTGAGGCCTCAGTGTGTCTCTTCTGTGGAGGCCTGCAGCTCATCTGGTGTTGGCTGTTTCATGCTGGTACAATAACTGACAGTTAATAATGTTTATGATTATCTGCATGAAATTCACCTTGAAAGTGCCCATGACAGTGATGAGAGGAGTGTGCAGAGGTGTTGAAGAATCTGTGAAAGCTTGATGTTTATAGCATGTTGTCTTGCCTGGGGATTTCTGATCCTGCGAGTTTAAGGAGGAATAAAACTGTTTTATTTGTTTTGTTTTCCAAGCAGATGAAGAAAAACATTATTTTTTTTATTCAGCTATTCTTATTCAAGTTAGAAACACAAACACACAAACTGACGCACACACATAGGGGCTGCTCTGATGTAGTACCTCTTTAATTCACTCCAGCAGTCGCTATTCTTCCCCGGTGGTGTGATAGTATTCGCTGAGAGTCGTTCCTCCTGAGTCTTTCAGTTGTCTCAAACACTCTACTTCAGCGCAGGGCCTTATTGCCCACCCAAAGAGGTTATAGGGATTCTCCACTGCCCTCTCTCTCCCTAAGTGGGTGGTCCTCTGGGGTATGGCTGAGGCACAGGTGGAGCATTGTAGGGGTGCTCACAAAAATAACCCCTTCATTCCTTACCAACAACCCCCCTACCCACCCGATTTTTTTTTTTTTTTTTTTGCCACGCCTGCTCAATGGAAAGGTGGATTAAATTTGAAGAACCCTCCATTAGACTGTTAAGGCACAAAACACTGAAGGTGAAATGTTGACACACACACACACACACACACACACACACACACACACACACACATTCTGGGAAAAGCTGAGCTTATTAAACACTCACAATACAGCATTCTCTTTTACTAGGACTTTTGATTTCAAAACCAACCAGTTGGAAGTTGCTTGTAAAATATAATTCTTATTAAAGTTTTTATCACAAAGCCATGTGCAACAAACTTGTGTTGCATCAAAAAAAAAAAAAAAACGCCCTCCCCTACTGAAAATATTCCCATGCTCTGGTTTTGTAAATAATTACAGTTCTGCTGAATGTTTTATAAAGTTTACATGGTAGGTTCAGTGCACCCTATCTGTTGTTTGGAACCCTGCAAAACCACCAGCAAGATGTTGACATATGGCAGCTCTGGTGTAGTGCACAAGGCATGGATTACTTGGGACCATAATAAACAGGAGCATAAAGAGGGATCTGTGCAGAGTGGGTGCCCTGTGAGGGGTGACTTTCATTGGACCTCCTTGTCTTAATATCACTGTGTCTGTCTCCAGCCCTCTGGGTAGGTAGGGATGCTGGTTGTAATCACATATACTCTCATCCTATACATCCAGACTGAGTGACCACCTGCTTCTATGTGCTAACAGAGTCATTTATTGTTTGATGATGATGAAACAGACAAAGAACACGTGTCTTGATAACCTTACAAGCCCTGAACTGACAGATTACAGCAATGTAAAGGTAAAAGGACTTTTTTTTAACATGTCATGCAGTTGACAGAGACACCCATAACAGAGCTATATTTTTTTAGGAATACAGCAGGTGCTCCTCATGAATTTACAATGCAAGTGTGCACAATGACTATGCTGTGTGCTCCATCCACCTGCACTTTAGTAAAAAGATGCCTGAATTTCTGATTCAATGAACCATTTATACTAGGTCGAGTAACATAGTGGTCTGCATGTTCTCCACCTGTACACCAATACAGACATGAAACACTTGTTAATGTTTTCTGAGCATCTCACAGGAATGTAATCTCTATCCCCTTTAGCATCAATTGGCAAGAGAATGTAATGTTGAGCTTGTCGGATATGGCAAGGTTCCCACAACACTCGGCTACAGCCACTTCAGACAATGATGGGATTGCCGAAGATTCGGCTGACTTTATGCAAGGCTAAATATCCATTATCAGAGTTCCTATCCTCTTACGTCTCACATAACTTCCTGCTCAGATCTTTGCGAGGGCCAGATGGTTACATTGGCCACTGGGGATAGCAAGAAGCCCAGAAAGACGGTTTTACAATGTGCAATTACGGCACAGATAAACTAAACACTCAACAAAGCGAGGCATTTCCAGATCCCTGGCTTCTTGACTTTGATAAGAACAAGCTGCATTCCCTGGCCAATTTGCTGTTGAAATACCAGCGCTAATGAACACTAGGAAGATTTTTGTCTCAGTCTAATGAAGGCAGAGCACTAGATATACTGTAAAGCATGCGCTAGTGATCCATCATTGTGTGCTTAAAAAGCTCTGCAAAGCACTCAAATCTGACTGATTTGTTCTGGGCTTGTTCTTATGCCAATTGATGCTAAAGGGGATAGAGTTTCTAAACCAATGAGCAGGGCTCAGCATATTGCTACACTCAGAGTTCAGCCTGTTTTGTTCCACATTAACATTTCACAGAGAGATCAGGCGCCTGCCCTCTGTGCTTTACCCCAGGGAGCAAGAATCCCCCACAAACTGACACTGATACAATCTCCAGGTAATGGCTGCGTGCCTGCAAGCCAGAGGGTGTCTTTGGATAAACTTTGTGTGTGTGTGTTTGTGTGTGCATTCATGTGTGTGTGTGTGTGTGTGTGTGTGTGTGTGTGTGCGTCTAACTTGAGGAGGTACACAGAACCACTGGTGTGGTCACAAGGCCAAAGTTCACTCAGAAATGTGTGGCCCGGGGTCGAGAGGTGTTATGGCCTCCGTTAACGGTGAGAGTAGAGTTTCAACCTCACCCCTCGGCCTCTCCTCTTTCTCAAGGCTGCTCTGCCACTTACATTTCTCACTGTGACACGCGTGACGACCCCCACCTCTTAGTCAGGTGACAGAGGCTTGATCGAGGTGAAGAAAGAGCAGACAACAGAGAAGCACAGCAGGATATTATATAAAACAGAGCTAGATCACAATGGTCCGGGTAATGTCAAGTTTGGTCAGAATCTAAAAAGTTGCTTTGAGTGGCCTGTCCTCCTCTGTTTTGTTTAAGTTATTTGTTAAACTAACCAAATATATGATTGAAATACAAAATAAGAGTTATGTGCATGACACAGGACACCTTAGACCATTATATAAAACGTGCAATTATTTAATGTATTATTTAACAACCAAATTAGCATAATTTCTTCCCTAATGGACAGCTTTGACATTAAAGAGCTGCTTTCATGTTTATGCATTTTGAAAAAGAGCAATAAATTAAACTCGTATCACACTGATTTTAACTTACCATATTCAATGGTATTGCTTTGAATTGTATCGTATTGTGTCTCATCTCATCTTTTCGTATTGTATTGTGCCTTACCACAGTTTATTGTACCACCTTATATCATATCCCATCATATCATCATTCATTCTCTTTTTGGCTGCATGTTGTTTAATACCCAATTGATTACTTTTGTCTCACATGGCTTTCTTATTTGTTGCTAAAAACAGTAGTTTCGGGCTGCTGCTGCTGCAAATTGTTGAGCGTGAATCAAACAGTAAACTACAACCCAGAAAATAATAATAACTGAAAGTTTCTGTACAAAACTGCAATGCAATAGAAACTGTTTAGTTTTGTGAAAACTGTCAGAGGGAGCATCCCCTCTCCCATTTAATGTAGCAATTTGATCCTTTGTTTTGATCTTCTTCTAATATAGAAATATTGAAGTTAAAATATCTGAATACTTATACTTACAAATAGGTCCAGCCCTATTTTTCTGGTGTACAAATTAACATGTAAAGTGTCCACAAACATAAGCCTTTCCCCCTCTAAAATCACACTGACAGTTTTAGGAGTTATCTGGTCCAATAATTTATTATATTAATTGGTGCGTCTGACTCAAAATCGGACGCATTCACACACACACACACGCACACGCACACGCACACGCACACGCACACACACACACACACACACACACACACACACACACACACACAAATATGTACACACATTCTCAGCCGGCACTGTTTAAGTGTTCCCCAGACAGTATGTGATCCTCAGACAGGACAGTGCTTCCTCCTCTCATAGTCAGGTCTGGTCTGAAGGATCAGTCTTGGGAGGTCATCCAGAGAGAGACAGACAGGGAGAGAGGATTTCTCTCCTTTATGATGCTCCTGAGCCTGCTCTGAAAAATGTTGTGTTTTTCAGGTCTGTCTACTCTAAACTGATGTTACTAACAAATGTTGTTGACATGGTTTTCAGATTCTTCAGTGTTTTTTTGCTTCAGTTTCCACTGTACTCTCTTTTCATTTCCTCTAACTTGCCGATTAATTTCTGTTTAAGAGGAAAACATGATACTTTCCTGTTCAGTATTCATTGTTGTATCTCTGTGGCACTATTTCATCATTTACTAGGCAGTGTTCCCTCTATCTTATGGGTGTTTTTCGTGCCTCCTCGTCTCCCTTTGTCTCACTTCCTCTATCTCTGTCTCACTGCTGGTGTTTTTCTGAAAATAACAAGGTTCGGGGCTGTGCGTGCGCATGTGTTTTGCACTGGCTGCATACATAGGCTGGATGGGCTGGGTGCGCTGGAATGGCTTCTTGTGTGGTCCCCCGGCAAACTTTATGATTTATTCAGCTAAAGGCAGAGGAGCACGACCCCCAGTGACCACAGAGAGAGAGCTGCACGTGGGTTTAATGATTTCACCACAAAAATGTCTGCTATGGCTGGGCCTGCATGCAGCTCAGAGCCCCCCCACTGGCTGAATGGTGGGGAGGTTATGGGGGGGGGTTTAAAAGGAGAGCTTGGCTGACCGGTCTGAGTCAATACAAATGCTTACCATTACACATCTACTTGGAGAGATAACGATGAAGAAGAGGACAGACTGAAAGCTATATACGATTGGCATGTTCTTAATGTTTTACAATCCTGTCTTTCAAGGAACGCTCAATGTATGTGTATTGTTATTCATGGTTTCTGCTATGTTTCTTTCTCCATCCCAGCCCTCATGAGACTTGTTGCCAGTGGGAGATTTCGAAGGCATTATTGAAATGTGGACACTAAGGATGATGTAAGCGAGCTTTCAAGAACAAGGAGAGGGGCAGAAATAATAGGAAGGGGGGGGCGGGGGGGTATTTGGCATATTTTTCTCCGCTGGTGTCCAGGTCTGCTGGCTCAAGAGCAAGACTGCTGAGGGCTTGGATCTGGATGCTACGCTCGGTCCTGCTCCTCTCTGTCTGTTTGGCTACAACTCCCCAGAACAAGATGATGTCATTCACAGGGATTTGTGAACATTCTTGATAAAGAGACAAAATCACAGGAGTGAGCCTCATTATGCTGCCTCGGGTATGAACAGGTCAGGGAGCTACACCACTCCCTGTTTTATAACTGATCTACTTGGTTCAGCTTGCCGTTTCCACAATAAAAATGTCCATAATTTCCCAAAAACAGATTGAGGAATCTAAGGGGGATTAAATATGAAAACTGATTGAGCTAAGCGCAACAGGTGTAATTTCGGTTCAACATCTGATAAGCCTTATACAAACATATTGTTTTAAGAGTCATAAGAATTATAGGCAATTTACACCTGGTATTGGTGATGTCCACATAAGTGGACAGCACAAAGCACGAAGTGCTGTGTACACCTAAACAGACCATGAGCCTCCAAATGCGTCTCCAGTGACCACTGGTGCTGCAGGTGCTCTAAATACACTTTGTTATCATCATCGCTGGTACTTCTAAATTCAAACCAAAAATTTGCACTAAACAACTTTCAACTAACCTCTGATGTTGAAAATTTAGCCAATGCTGTAATCCAAAAAACTGCAGTTCCTTGAGTGACCACTTGAGGAAGGTTCCAAAAGCCAAGAATCCCCATGCCCATTGTTACAGCAGCAATAACATGATTAAAGCCTGGTACAAATAGTTTTGGTCTCTAGCTCATGTCTCTATTTATGATAACTGTTAGTGTTAGTTATAGAATCTCATTCTCTGGAAATAGGAGGGTAACGAATTATTGCTCCCTGCTAAGGACGGAAGCGCTTGCAAGTCAGTATTACTTACATCACAGCAGTTTTTAGTCTGTGTTTGAATGGATGCCTCCCAAGTCTGTGTGTGTGTGTCAGAGGGTGAAGCCATATCAAACCGGTCATCATTACAAGTTCATTCCAGAACCCCTGGAGGGATTACACAATGGACAGTGCGTAGTGGGTGTGACACAGGCTTCTCCGTCAACCCGGGGCTCAAGACTCACAGTGAGTAATGAGTCCACCCTGCAGAACCTTCGCACACGCCCAGGGCCTAAGGAAATGTATGTGCTCACCAAGTCTGGTATGACAACCCCCCTCCTAGACTAGCCAGGAACACAAACTCATATCTGCTGCTCTGTCTTTGATCCCCAGCAATCCCTCACACAAAACATATTGTGTGGTTTTTATATGGAAAGCTATGTAAGGTTTAATGGCTTATGTAGTTTAACGCAGAAATGTACACACAGGCACACACATACCTTGTCTCTGTCTGCCACACACACACATGCACACACACACAAATTCTACTAGGTCCAGACATAAATCAATATGACTCTAAATGCAAAGAAAACATTAACCCAAAACATACAGAGATGATGAAGACATTTATTTGCTCAGTGGGGTCTGCAGTGATATGGGAGTGAACAATACTGTTTGCTTAGAAAATTGAGTTTAATTAATTGATGTTCAGGCAGTGAAATTAAACGTCCCGGGGCTTGCTGAGGAGACATCCATCAGTAGAAGATATGGCAAAGGTTGGGAGAAAAGTCCTGAGTTCCATGTTTTTAACTCTTCTCAGTTAGAAGCATAGACTGTAAATATTAATGGGGGGGGGGGGGCTCCAGAGGCTCATCAGCAGCAGCCGCCATGCTGGAAATCCTTTCAGTCAACCTATCGACAGGCTGAAAGCTGGAGCTGAGGCGGGTTTTAAGCCTCCTGACGAACCATTACATCATGCCCACAATGTCCGTCATTATAGCTACATGCCTAACTATAGATAACATGTATTGTTCTCAAAATCTAAATGGAGCCGTTTTAAAAAAATAAAAAATTCAACCCCCTTACAATGTGTGCCTGTGAGGACAATAACTAATCAGCCCTATTTAGTTTTTTGTACCAGGCTGTAAACATGTTAATTTATGTTTAAAAGCTGGCTTCTTTGGCTGTGGTGTGTACGTGACTTCCGGGGTTCCTGAAGCTAGCCTCAAGCGGACACTGAATGAACTGCAGGATTTTGCACTTCCTCATTGGCTTAATTTGGCTTAAGACCAGAGGTTGCCGCTGGTTAGAAGTGGATAATCCAGAAAGTTTATCCATTGTGTAGCTGTCGTTGAACTCTACTTCTGCTCTGTCTCACCTCTTGTCACCTGGTTTCATCTTCCCTCCTCCTCACTTCCCCACAGTCCTTGGAAGAATTTGGTAATGCCAGTAGGTTCCAAGTGTGACCTAACCTATCCTCATGTTCCTGCCCTCCAGCTTTACCCCCACTCCTCTGCCAGCCTGTCCCTTTTTAAGAAGGGTTTGTTTTGGGCCTTGTCACCACCATGCACTGTGTGGTTCCAGCTATGATGCTGGTGAACCGTCTCTTGCTAATTACCACACTCCAGATGAGTCACAAAGAAAGAGGCATTTTCCGCTATTTTTGGCCCCTGACATCGGCCCCTTAAGAAACTTTCCCCCCCTCTGATCTCTGGACCTCCTCAACAGATGAAACGAGCACTCTGAGGAGGGCCTCAGTCACTGGACTTGCTCCTCTCTTTGCTGGCCTGGTGTGAACAGCTGCCTGTTTTGGTTTGTGACATAAATACAAACATTCATACACACAGTGTTTTGGTTTTAAGGCCCCTCTCTGCAGGTCCAGGCTGTCCTACAAACTCAGACAAATGTTATTTTACTGTCTTTTACGTTTAGCACAAACTGCCAGAGTAGATCGATGTGTTTTCATAGAGCATTAGTTATTTTGCCCCTATACAGTGTTTTAACAGCTGTTATGAGTGTTCAACATTAATAACTTCACTCTGGAGAAGCATCGGCTATAGATTCAGTCTTTAGTAATGAGAAGATAATCAAGATTAAATTACTTCTTTGGAGGAATTGGAATAATGGGCTGAATTATAGTGTGTTACACTTGCCAACAGAATGTATTTATTGTTTTGAAAATAGTCACATCCACCAGGAATCTATGAACGGTGGGAGTTCTCAATTTCTTAATGTTTATTGGTCGGAGAATAGCAAAACATTGATGGAGAGAGAGCATGTCATTACAAATGTCCATTTGTAACAGATGGGAATAAGCACATTTGTTTCATTTTCACAAAGATGCATAGGGTGTAGTACAAATGGTCCTCACACTGCATTTAAGCCACCACAGCATGACCCAAATTAGACTTTATGTGCCAGTTTGTAATGAGTAGTTGCAGCCACAATTTTACCCTTGACAAGATTTAAATAAGGACCCATTTGCTCTGGCATTAGTGGTGTAGGTAGCAATGCAGCTGGCATGCTTGCTGGACACTTGCTTTCAGCCAGAGCAATCTATCATTACCCGTGTAATAAGGGGTACTGACTCTGTCCTGTTTTACAATTGAAAGGAAAATGAATACTTCCCCACAAAGTGATAATCATGAGGGCTTGCCAAAATTGAGGCCGCTAGAAATCTACTATTGTAGTCTTATGCTGAGTTTTGTCCCAGTGGGTTAGGAGGGGTCATTGTTGGCTCATCGCTGTCTAATTGAACGTTGTCCTCGATCACTGCTGAGTCTTACATGGTCAAGTAGCTGCAACTATATTTTTAGTTTTATGGGCATTTCAGGGTGTTGTATGCTTGTTCTGTTTTCTAATTTAATCCTTAAATATTTCCCTATATTCCCAATACAGACATGTTATTTAGATGTCAAGCTCAGGGTGAGAAACTGAAATGCTGTCATTATGTCATACTGCTTGATTCCAGGTTTTAAGTCTTGTTAACATGTTCAACTGCTTCTGGAAGGATCGACACCTGTAGAGACATGGATTGTGAAAATCTAGAGGGACATCGAGCCATATTTATAATTAGCTACCATTCAAGATAGCAGCCATTAGCTTCATAATAGACGGCATGGAATTTTAGACAATTCCTGTTACACTTTCAAACTGTAATTTGTCTTTCCACAAGTAAATGTGTACAGAGTGTATATTTTTTGTATTATTGTATTACTATCTTTCTTCTTATATTAAATTACTGTAAAAACTATTTTTTTAGCAATCTTTTGCTGAATCTATTCATCTTTTTTAAGCTGTTGTAACAACCAAATTTCCCCCAGTAGGTATCAATAAAGTTTATCTGATCTAATCCTTTCCAATTTAACAAAGGAAGCATCCATTTCAAACTGAGAAAGTTACCCCAGAATTCCCTCTCCCAGCAACATTTTTTAGCTCCTTCTGTTTTTTTTTTTTGGACTTTCCAGGCCAGGTGGGATAAATCCAATCCCTCTATGAGCTCTGGGTCTACCCCAAGGTCCTCCAAGTTGCACTGGAAACCCTCCAAAGGGAGGCACCAAGGAGGCATCCTTATCAGCTGCTTGAACCACCTCAACTGGCTCCTTTTGATGCAAGGGAGTTGCGACCCTACTCTGCACAACGCTCTTTACCTTATCTCTAAGGCTAAACTCCACTACCCCACTGAGGAAATTCCTGGCTGCTTCTACTTTTGATCTTGTACTTTTGGTCACTTCACAAAGCTCATGAACATAGGTGAAGGTTGGAATGTGGAAGTAAATGAAAAGTTTCACCTTATGGGTAAGCTTCCTCTTCAGATTCTATACAATGCCTGCATTACTGTTATTGCTGCACCAACACATCCGCCAATTCCACAACACATTTTAACCTCGTCCATGACCAAGAGACAGATATACTTTTACTCCATTAGTTAGGACAATAACTCATGCCTCATCCAAACTAAGTAATCTACAGTTCTTTCTTGCAGAGAACCAAAATAGCCTCAAACTTGAGGTGCTGACTTTCCTTTTAACTGCATCACAATTGGTTGCAAGCCAACCCACTGCCAGCTCGAGGTTACATTTTGGTAAAACAAACAGAACCACATCATTTTCAAAGAGGCTATTCTGAGGTCCACAAACTAGACACTCTCCTCTCCCTGGCTGCACCAAGAAGGTCTGTCAGTCCCCAGGCACTGTCCCACACCTGCATGCAACATTGACAGCCAAACAATGTCCTGATCGTTGGCAGGACAAATGTCATCAACACCCAGGGCCCAGTCATGTGGGAGCTTTTTATGAACCTCAGTGACTTCTTCCAAGAACAAAGGTAAGGCTTTAAGGTATTGAGTAAAACTATTGAATGGATTGCGATAAAATGTGTTATACCGTTCATGTTTTCAACAGGATATTACATTAGCTTTTCTGATTTTCACATTGTACCATGATCAGGTCAAGTCTTTGAAAAAGTAATGAAATCCACATCAGCCTTAGTGGTCTTTGCTGCTTAGTTGATGAGTCATTGTGAGCATTTAGCATCCTGATGTTAGCGCAAAGCCCCATTCTATCCAAGTACACCCTTGTGTTTGATACTGAATGCCACCCAAAGAAAATAAGAAATAGCACTGGATAATGTTCAGTATCATTCTTTTTGAGTGTAATATTCAGTAGGTTTTCTTGTTGACACTGGGTTTTGGTCATTCACTGTGATGGAAATCACTCATTGTTGTGTGGTCTCTCTTCCATTTTCCATTGTGTGGTCAAGAGAATTGAGAGCGGCTCGAACAGTGCTCCATCCTGCCCAGTCAACAGAACAGGAGGGCCTCTCAGAGCAACCAACAGACGTTTGAAGATGAGGTTTGTGGCTAGTTTCCACCCACAACGCCAAGCTGTCTCTGATTAGACCTGGGATCTAATTTGAGAGGGGGGCTATGAGTGGCTTTGGGGTGTGGGGGTCTTTGTGGTGCAGCCATCCTTTCCCTGAGGGCCCAAAGCTGAAGGGTTTGTGTGCCTGACTTTCTCTTAAGAAATACATCCTGATGGTTATGAATAAGGGTACTGGACGTACATGCAGAAATTGAGATGAATGAGAGAAGCCTGTATCCTTTCTCTGCTTCCTTTTTCTGACAAACTGCAGAAAAACACTTTTTCTGAAACGTCCAGCTATGATGTTATGGCCTATACCCTCCACTAAAAACACACACATCTATACAGGCTCTCCTAGTCTGGGTAATCATGATGTTGGTCGACCCTCTGACCCAAGTGATGTATTTCTGTGCAGTATGTCAGCTCTCTGTGTGTGTTTTTCTGGCTCCAGTCTGGGTCATGCATTGCAGGGAATGTTGATGAAAAATGACAGGTAATTATTTCATGCAATGGCTGTACCCTCCTCTATCCCCTTGCCTCACCATTGATAGGGATACTTTAAAAAAACACTCAAACCAACAACAAAAACCACAGTTTCTGCTAAAAAAAAAAAAATACACCCCGTGGGCGACAAACCAACTGCCATGCAGACCTGTTTTTTTGTGAATTTAGCAGAATATTATCCTGGCAATTTTACATCCTTTTTTGCCAAGCTCTCCTCTCCCTCAGCCTTCTTCCTCTGCCATACTCCATTAGCTTGAATGGACTCCGGTTTCTCGTGTGGAGGCCATTGTAGTGCAAATGTTCTGCAGGGTGGGAAACAAGGCTCACAGCATGTAAAATAGCCTTGGTTCCTGAGCAGGAAGATCAAGCAGCTGCAGGCAAGGGGTGTGAAGGTTTAGGTTACCTGCTTCGCTGCCTGAGCACACCGACTCCTCTTCCTCAGGGCATCGGACCACCTGGGTGGCCAGCACTGCTACTCAAGAAATCAGAGAGTGTGGATACAAGCATGGAGACACGTAAAAAAGAAAATGATGATCACAAATGCACACACAATAAACCCACACATCTCCAGCCTCCACTGACCCATATCTGCTGAGCACAACCCTCAGGGTCTCAGATGGATGTCAAGAGGTGTGGTGGCTGTCAGTGACGGTTGACCCTGCACCAGTTCTCTGATATCTCCTGTCACACATCACTGCCCAGGAAGCACTTTCCTTTCTTCTTCTAGTCTCTACACACTTCATCATGCTGTCTGACTACAACAAGGCTCAAACCACAGACCGCCAACCCATGTATATGTATGTTTTATGCGTGTATGTGTGTGTGTGTGTGTGTGTGTATGTTGTACAACGGTATGTATATACAGAGTGTACATAGGTTTTGATTTGTACAATAAATCTGTGAACTTTTGCTTATAGTTTGACATCTGTGCATGTTTTAAGTTGTATTTCGTGGGTATAGACACACTGTCTCAGTTAAACTAACTTTATCAGTTTATTGCACAACTGCATAATTTGCAAGCTTATCTGTACAGACACACATCCGTGCATGTCTTAATAAGCAATCATTGTTGTTTAAGATATGAAAAGTTAAAGGGGTGTATCAATTTTCTGACGGAAGGCTGCTCATACGCCAGAAGAAGTACTATTTTCATGAATTTGTAACCGTATGTATTATTAGCATGTGCACAACTTCTCCCAAATAAATAATATTAGAAGTGTTTGTTCACAGAGTAATGTTTCACTTAATGACCAGCTATTGCCATAATTGGTTGTAATTAAGAAGGGTTCAGAAAACCAGAGAGATTTTATCGTTTATTGCACATGTGTATCTATGAATTACTTTATTTCAGTCAGCTTTAATTTCTACCCATTTGAGAAGATGAAAAAGTAATAGCAAGCTGAGAATAGTTCCTGTCCTAATATCTGGAAGCACTTATATGTTGTTGTTTTTGCTCAGCAAACACTTTAAAGTGGAAAGAGTGCTGTGGTTGACCACAGGGGAATAAATATGGTTTCTGATCAGCTCACTAATTACCTTCCCCAGAGTAAATATGAGCAAAAAACAACATTCTGAGCCACCCTGGTGTAAATGCTAGCTGTTACACACAAATGTGGTCTTCAGATGCATTATAATTTAAAGTGGTGTGTAAGAGCACTTTATGTGGGTTACTAGGCTCTAGTGTTCATGCTGCTGCAACTACATAACCCAGTAATATCATACCCACTCAGTCCTCCCATACTTGACTTATGCCTTGTTTAACACACTGAAGTTGATGCAGCCTTTTTTGGTGCTCTACACTGTAGCTACATCAAGGATCATGACAGCTTCTGTGTGCGAAGAGATCTGTCACTGGCCTGGGAAACATTTGTCACTCCTAAATTGCTTTGGGTCTTGTGTTCCAGACAATCTTGCTCAGTGTAATAGAGCTTAACTTTATGCTTTATGACATGCAAATGCAGCATGACATGAGGGAGGTGGTATGAATATGACACTATTACACACACTGACTGTTCTTTTTTTGCTTTTCTACGCCTATGTAGCTCAGTCACAATCCTGGAGTCTCTTGCCAAGCTCCTGCTAATGTTGTTCTTGAACACAGTCCAGTTTTGAACATGTGGACTGCGGCTTGACATCCACTTGCACACAGGTCAGGATCATGGTTCGGGACGATGATGTGCCTCTCGAGCACCTTCCTCTCTCAGTATGTAAAGTAAACAGCTTCAAGTGTATTACACTGGGCCGCTTCCTGCTGCTATGTGTGTGGCATGCTGCGTACGTCAGCTGATGAGACATAAAGTAGGTCTGTTTGTGCAGTTATAAATACACGGACTGTGCATGGAAGTAGCCAAATTACCAAGGACTGTTTTGATTTAACTGTCAGCCTGTGGTGTGGAAACTCTTGCAGAAATTGATTGTGACATGAAGCTGAAAATGACGTGAAAATAATTTTGGATAAGACAGTTTCTTTAAAAATTGACATCTTGACTATGCATTGCAACATGTTTTTTTTCTCCAGATTGAAATCAAATCAACAAATTACGAAATTGTCTGACAAGAAATATCAGTTTTTTGTCAAATACAAAGGCCTCATTGGATTTCATCCTTGAATGTTTCCACTTCATATCTGAAGTGTGAAGGACTAAATCAACTAATGATGGGATGTTTCGGCACGCTACGTTAAACACGCCATGAACGAAAGCCAAGGAATCACATTGTAGTTTGCTACTGTGTCTCTGGTATATGGCTAACAAAAAACAGACATATTTTATGTTGTCTTGAACAAGGACACTTATGGGAGAAATAAAGATGAAGTTAAAGAGGACATATTATACCCCTTTTCCACCTTTTAAAACAGTCTTCTGTGGTCTAAATGAAACATATGTGCTGTGCTTTGGTCAAAATATAACATGAATCAAGCACCAGAGGAGGTTTGTGACCCTGTATAAACCAGCTCTCTCAGAACGCTCAATTTTGGTGTGTGTGTCTCTTTAAATACAATAAGCCCCCCTGAGTTTTCCCAGGAGACATCACTCCTCTGTAGCGAGAATAAAAATGGCAGACCTGCGCAAAAGTTTTGCTCTAAGCTGGGGGTGGAGTCCATGGGTGGAGATAACAGGCGAGGGGAGGGGATTTTTTTTTACCAGAATCCAACTTGTGACATCACAAGTTGAGAAAATTTGAAACGGAGCATTTTTCTCTGTGTTGGAAGACTTCTGCAGACCACAAACAAAAGACTGGATGAATTGATTTCACATTTTGTGGGTCAGTAGACACTCAGGTTACCCAAATATGTTCAAAAACATTGTCAAAGGGGATTTTTCATAATATGTCCCCTTTAAAATGAAAAGCCAAGGTTAGATGTGAAAATGATGCATCTGTATCAAATGTATTTATTAGATATTCCATTAAAGGCAGATAAAACCTTTCATGCTTTGTGCACAATAACCACATCATTTCTCAATAAGTAATTGCTACTTTGAGTGTCGGTTTAGTTTAGTGGTTAGAGCCTGTGTTCCATGTTTTGAGGCCATAGTCCTTGTTGCAGCAGCTGTGGGTTCGAATCTGATACATGTCACCCCTCTCCTTCCAACATTTCTTGTCTTTCTTTAACGTTCCTATATGTTAAAGGCAAAAATGGCTTAAAAGAGAAACAAAACTTAGAAATAACTGCTAACGTGTCTGTTAAATTTCTCAGGGAGCGATCAAGAGATTGAGGCGAATCTACCTAGGACACATTTGATTTTTGAAAATGTCGTTATCATCATTACAAAAAGGCCCAGTTGTAAAAAGCAATAATAATTTGATCTAAACCTTGAAATACATTTCAAAGGCAGACAATTAATGAGTGATATTTTAGCTATAGCCATCAGATTAAAGAACACCAGCAGCTCTCTTAATATCAATCATACTCTAGAAGTTAACTAAGACTTGATTTTAAAAATAACATGCTTTGCTGTTAAGCTTCAGCATGAACTAAAACTACCAAAACCTCTAATAGTTACGGCACTCAGTGTATCAATGGTGAGACAAAAGCAAAGCAAAGAGAGAAAGTGGCGGAGAGCACGGTGCCATGACCCGGAGGTCATTGGCAGTAGATAATCTGGTATGAGAACAACTGATAGCCTGTCAGTAATGATGGGGCCTAATGCCAGAGAAGAAAAAGGAGGGGAACTGCAGAAGAAAGAAAGAAACCTACTGAGAACTCCCCTATGTTTTTTGTCATCTGTGTGCCAAATTAGGGTGAGAAGGGAGAGGAAAGGGGGGTGGGGAGGGTGAGGAGAGCGAAAGAGAGAGTGCAGATGGACCACACCGGCTGACTGGTTGGACTAATGTGGACATTTTCTCTCCGGGGTCAGATATTTACTCCAAATTAGCTGGAGGAATGCAACGCATGAGAGCGGAACAGATACGTTACCGTTTTGGCCGGAATTTCCTCTCCTTCCGTGGCATGCGCTGCTTTAACCTGATTAGGTATGGCACTTATCAGAGGAGATGAAAGCACTCAGGGGATCGCTGACGCATTGCTGGACACCCCTGCTCTGCTCCCACTTCACCTCATTTCCACCATGACCCTCCCCCTGGTCATTACTGGTCATGCCATGTGTCATATTACTATGGAAACTAGGTCCCTGATTTACAGTAAGACTGACCGCCATTGGGGAGCACTTGTTTCGGGACAGAATCAATAGGAAGTTGCTGGGAATAAACAAAGAAGGAGGCGCTCCATAAGAGTAATTTTATTGAAGGAACTTGTGAGATAAACAAGTTTTAGCATTGTGGAGAAAATGGCATAACTTTTTTTACAGGAAATTAGACATTTTCCACCATGTGTATGCTTGTGTTTCAGTGCAAGTATCAAACCCTGGTGGCAGCAAGTCAGAGCAGATTTTGTGGTTTTACACACGAAAAGCTTGTGGCAACAACAGGCCTGACTTTCTGTTAATGATGGATTAGATGGCTTTAAATGGCAAATTAAGTTAGTTGGTATTGGCAGGCTTTCTGTGTATAGCTTTAATCTGTAACATTTGTGGTTTCCTTGGAAAAGTGGAAATTTGACTTTAGCACTTGGCACGGATGTTGTTTTCTGCATCATGGTGACTGTAAGCCGTTTGATTTGAACTCACTCAGAGGTGTTTGGTGGTTGAATATTAACTTGTGTTCATCTTGCCGTGCAAACTGTTTGGTTGTATTTGATTAAGTTTAAAAGACATTGTGATCTGAAATTTGCACGGCAGCCCATTAATTTGTTGAGGGTATCCACAACATGTAAAAACCAAAGTTTTAATTTTGATTCATTTCTACCGAAGAACTACTTTCAGGTGAAACAGATATAAAGACAACAGTCAGTTAGTTATTCTATTCTATTCTAACTTATCCTTATAACATACAAATGGAGTCTGATGAATTCTCCTACCAATATCTCTGGGTCCTAGAAGATGTATCCTAAAGACTTGTTTGATCTTCCAACTTCATCTTGCACCAATTTAAGTTGATTTAATTTCTTTACTTTTACATGGTACTGAGTGAAACATTTAAAGCACTTTTAGATTAAATGCAAAGGAATTGAAAATGCAATAATGGTCGAACTCTTACTGTCAGCATCAGCTACACTTTGTGTTTTTGCTTTGTAATAACCAACCTAAGGAAAAAAGTTAACATGGTAAACAAATGCCTGGATAAAACAAAACATGTTAGCATGCAAACATGACCTTAGAGAACTAGTGTACATAACTACAGCCTCACAGCGCTGCTGTCATGACTTAAACTGTAATGTGATTTTTTTAGTATGTGGCCACCATAAACACAATTCAATTCAACTCCATTTTATAGAGAAAACACAAATATTTGGCAACAGATACCTCCATACCAGGAATGTTTTTAAAGCTTTTTAAATGTATGTATAGAAACCCCAACTAGTAAGACAACAAAGTTACTTTTGTTTATTAGGCCAACTTCTTCTTTATTGTGCAGCCATAAATGCACTTGAACTACTAGAACAGATATCCTTTATACATGTGATAAAGACACTAAACTCTGGATACGTTCGTGTGAAGGAAAGAAATGTGTTAACCTTCATGTTGAGGAAGGAGCTGGTGGTCTTCCTTCTGATGTGGTTCTGAATTCAGGCTAAACATATATTTTTCAGAATTCCCCAACACAAACAATATCAATCACCAGCTGTCACACAAACCACCAGTCAAGTGGAACTCTTTGATTACACACTTTATCAGTATGCATACAAACCCTCATTTACAAAAAAAGAAAAGAAAGCTCATGAATATTCTGACCCCCTAATATTGTTACAATACGTTTCCATCTCTGGCTTTATATGTTAAAGGAAGTGATGTCGGATTTCATGATTACTGCTTTTTGGCATATGAGAACTATCACTTCTGAATGTAAGACCAACAGCACATCTGTGCACCTTCTGCATTGGGCTTTGCATAGCGAGTAGGAAGCAAGCAGACATACTATGCACAGATAGACTCTTGCGCTCAGCTCTTGGCGGGCCCCGAAAGGCAACAATGCAAGCCTTTTACTCGGCCAACTAAAGCATATACACTACACTAGGGGGTGGGGGGTAATGTGTAATTTTTGCATTTACGTACGTATATTGTTATTTGCTATTTTTTTATAGCATCAGTTACTGAGAAAAATAACAATAAAAAGGCAAAAAAAGTAGATGCAAACTTGCCATCAGCTGCGTGAAATTGGCCAGCTGACTGGCTTATGCGTTCCACATGACAGTCAAGAGACAAATAGATCCAAGAAGGGAAGAATAGTATGTTGATTGTTGATTCTCAGATCTGAAGGTGGATTTGGACATGTCACACCAAAATGTGTTCAAAAGATGGACATGCAAATTAATTTTGATTCAGTGGTATGTAATCACCTAACATTATCAAACTGAATGTAAAGAAACAAACATGGCAACAGATAAACAGCAAACATGGCGTCACTTCAATTACCAGTTGTCGCCATGGCTGAAAAGCTTGAATGTTTATTCTGGTTTGTACTCTTTTATTTGTTTTTATTTTCTTGCCCTGTTTGGCAAGGCGAACTGTTAACCATGACAGTGATCATTTGAGCTGAGCTTTCTCTGCCATCATCTGGTAGAAGTGGTGAAGGTATTTGTGTGCGAGCTGGTGCATGACATGGGTTTATGTACACCCAGGGAGGCTGGAAGGCATTTGATCGGTACTTTCCATCCTGAGCTCAATGCAGTGATAGGTTGGAGTTTTTACAGGATTACATGCAGCAGATAGATGTTGGCTTTTTTATGTCCTTTTTCAGAGCACATGGTTTGTTGATGGCTGTCATGGTGTAAAGACCATTTTTACAAATATATCAACTAGTGAATTCTGGATTAATTACCAACCCTACCTTTAAATACTATGGTTGGAGATTCATATTCTATTGATGATTTTTGTGCTGCACAGGAAATAGATATCTTATATTACTTTCAACAACACCCCCTTAGGTGTAACGCCAGTACTCAGTACTTTAAATATATCTTTATTTTGCTCGAGTAGATTCATAGATCAGTAATTTTTACTGATCAATTAAGTAAAATTTAATCAAAATAACTATACTTTTACTTCAGTACAAAATTTGTGTACTCTTCCCATCCCTAACGACATCTCCTACAGTATAAGTGATGTCAGAGCAGATCCAGATCAAGATTTATATGACCTCAAACCTGGAGTCCAAGTAAACATGACAACAGCATTTAAACTTACCTTGAGCATGACGTCACAGGAAGATGGCTGCGGTGTGATCTGTGACAGTGAAATTAGAAAACAAATTGGGCATATTTGATAAACCTATTAGCTATCATCAGATAACAGTTAACATTAGCATGTTACTGCTAATACAGCTTTGAAGTGTCTGAATTCTTATGTAACTGTGTAGTAGTGTTAAACAACACAATATTAACAGTGTAAATTCCCAACTCCCGTAATGATAGCTAGCTTGGCAACAGGCCTAGGAAGTGGTTAAATGGAAACATTAGCTTTTGTCTGACCAAAGAAGAAGACATACATTTTTAGCAAGTCATACAGGTTTAGCAGCTAATGAGTTATCAAATGTGTTGTTTTACTTTGAAATAGCTTTTGGCCATGGTTTCCCTCGGTATTTTTACTATCAATAGTTTTTTTCAGTTTCCCAGTAACATGAAGCAATTCACTAACAAGTTCTTAGTTTCCCTTAATTCAACTTACAACCTGGAACACAGCAGTGTAACATTTTAACACTATTTGCGCTTCCCATCCTGACAGGATGTTATTTGTAAATGGACGTTTTGTGAACATGGTAAATGAGGGCCCCAGAGCTGATGGCTGGGTTAATGACCTGGACCTGAATGTATTTTACAGTTAATGACAATGTTGTCAGAGCCTCTGATTTTCATTTTGTACCCCACACAGAGCTTGTTCCCAGCTCCTACTACGCTTATTGCTCTACTTAACTGTCTCTAAATCATTCTTGAACACACACGCACACACACACTTGCTTGCTGATGGTCTGTATTTGCTCAGGACTTACTGGAACAGGCCACATTGATGTCTGGAAGTGGAAGGACATCCAACCACACAGCCTCCAGGTCTCACGGTTCCACTGATTGACCTGATGAAGACCAAAGCCTCCAATCACTTAGTCTGTGTGTGTGTGTGTGTGTGTGTGTGTGTGTGTGTGTCTGTATGTGTGTGGGCATGCCTGTGTGTGTGACATGCATGTGAGTATGTCAACACCTGACCACACACACGGTTTGGATGAAGCGTTATCATTTGCACACTAGACGTTTTGAAAATACTCCAAAAACTTCTGGGGCCAAAATCAGTTTTGTCCTTCCTTTTTTCCTTTCTGCTGTCTTCTTTCTTAAAATCCCACACAAGAAGACCCACATCTATAGTCTGTCATGAGTGTGAGTGTGTGTGAGGACAGATACCAGTTGGTTCTATCTGCTGCCTAGGTGGCACAGTACAGATGACTGGATGCTGAAAGCACTGGAGTCCTGCCAGTGTGCTTGAATTTAAATACAGCTGGTTGGTAACGCTTAGGGTAAGAGACTTTAGAGTATGTCTTGTATCCCCGTGTCTCATCTCTGACTTTTGGTTGAAACTAGGGATTTTTTTAAATGTATTTTTGCCTATTTTGATAATAAATTATTCATTTTATTAGTCTAAAAATATCAAGGAAAAAAGTTAAAATGCTACTAAAAAACGTAGGGGCCCATGGTGTTGTCTTCAAATTGGCTGTTTTGTCTAATTCACCATCTACTGCATTCAGACGTGAATTAACTTTTTGTGAAATGTATTTGTGCCCATTTGTCATAGAGTCTCAAAGATTGTCAAATAAGTTGGTTTCAAAAGATAAGCTTATTGAGAAGTGGAAT